>NW_005871207.1:2399684-2505654 GCF_000147115.1 Myotis lucifugus | reverse complement strand
ATTGAGCCCAGTTTCATGATGTCCAAAACTCCAACTCTTTATTACTAGGTAATAGGAATAATGATGATGATAATAATAATAGTAAGCTAGGAGCCATTCCTAACTTATTAAAATTAATTTATTTAATTGTCATAAATATCCCTTTTGAAGATACAAGTGATATAGAATCAGATTTATAACCATGTATGTGTACATCTATGTAGCTATTTGTATCTGTATTAGCTAAATATCTTTTTATTCGTGGTTTGTGATTTGTACATTAGGTACGTTAGGGTGTTCAATTTATTAGACATTATCACATTTTCAATGGACAAATAAATGTTAACATGCAAGTTTAAGAAAATATGATAGACAGCTTTTTAGCATTGTCCTTAAAATAAGAGTAAGTTTTGAGTGAGGATGTAAGGTCCTCCCTCTCACATACAAGGTACAAACAATACCATGTAGCAGTTATTTTTGACTTCTCAAAGGCCTCATTTTACTCTACCTGGGTTCCTGGCTATATGTGGGATGTTTGAAATATTACGTTAAAATGACCTATGGATAAGTTAATTATTAAGGTAAGTTATTTTCACAACATTGCCCTGCCTTTATTTCTGTGATTTCCCCCAGGGCTCAAGGGTAGCCTAAATATGTGTTTCCTTTTGCTCCTTTATTAGATTATCATGCACAATAGATAGTCATTGGCTTTATTTGTCCTGCTTCCAGACTTACCTAACAAACTGAGAAATGTCCTATATTTTTGCCTGGTATTGTGTTATGTTCTCTGTGTGGTTCCTCTTTTATATGTGTCTTCTCCCTCCTGAAGTAAATTAAAAGAAATTACAAGTTGAAAATGGTCAGGAAATGCTATTTATTCTTTAGCATAATATTTGACTGAATTTTTAATTAAGACAAGGCCCCCAGAAGGGTCCTCTCATGCCTTTAGCTCATTGGCTCTTGTGAGCTTCTTTTAAAATGTAATATCTTAATAAAATCTAAGGTTGAATAACTAACAATTTTAAGATTTAGTTACGAGGTCAAATGAAGTATTTATTCTACCCTCCAGCAGCTCTTCTGTCTTTAAGAAGGAGCATTCTATTTCCCAGTCTGCAACAGTAACAAGCACATTAATAGCTTCTTTCACCCCGAAACTTAGTGGATATTTACTTAGGACAGACTAGGTTTCAGTCCCAACTCTTAAAGAGTAAATGATATGATGTAGTCTGTTTTAAACCCAAATTAAAATGCCTTTCAGATGGGCAAAATGTGGTTTATTATCTTATGGCAGTTTTTCTTAGAGTGGTCTGCTCACCACCTGTGCAAGGATCACATGGACGTGCTTGTTAAATCCAGGTTCTCAGGTGTCTCCCCCCACCCCCCAATCCTATTGCATTAGTCTGAGAGATTAGGGCTCATAACCTGCACCTTTAATACATTCCTCAGGATATTCTTATTGCCTACTGGTCCTTGAGAAGGACTATTATGGGGAACAGAAAAATAAAAGAAGATAAAACATTTTGTCAGCAGAGGTTTTGTATCTACTGTGGTACTTGCACTGTATCTCAGAGGTTTTAGTTTAAAAATGTAAACCTTAGATGTTCCATTAAAAATAATTTTACTATTTGTTGTTTAGAGTTAAAAAGTATCTCAGGCTGAACCGGTTTGGCTCAGTGGATAGAGCGTCGGCCTGTGGACTGAAGGGTCCCAGGTTCGATTCCGGTCAAGGGCATGTACCTTGGTTTCGGGCACATCCCCAGTAGGGGGCGTGCAGGAGGCAGCTGATCGATCTCTCTCATCGATGTTTCTAACTCTCTATTCCTCTCCCTTCTTCTCTATAAAAAATCAATAAAATATTTTTTTAAAAAAGTATCTCAGGTCTGAGTATTCAATGTTTAGATTAGGTTAGTAAAAATATTTAGCAAGTCAATCACATTAGGGTAGGGGATGCTGTTTATCTTGTGAAACAGTGAGAAGTGTGTGCTGGGTCTGTTCTAATGTATTGCATCTCAAAGTGTGGTCCATGGATCAGTAGCATCAATATTACCTGGGAGCTTATTAGACATACAGAGTCTCAGGTCCCACCCTCAGTTTACTGAGTTGCAACCTGCAATTTAACAAGATACCCAGGTGATTGGTGTGCACATGAATGTCCAGAAGCATTGCTCAAGAAACAACTAGCTCCTAGAAAGTGTAATGTAAATATAGGCTCAGAATTCTTTGCTTACACAGGAGGATTTCTCTTTCAGTTAAAAAATTTAAAAGCACAGTTGCCAGAAGTGGATGGTCCTGGCAAAAACCAAGGGATAAACAATGAACCCTTGAATGTTCAGATGGCTGATGTTTAAGGATTGCAGTATTCACTGTCCTAATTAGAAACATAGCTGAGCGAATCAACAATGGATCCACAGAATCGCAGGGACAGTCATTCAAATGATTATTTTTTAACTTTTAAAATGGACTTTCTTTCCTACTGTGGACCATAAGAAGATAATGCACATTAAGTATGGAAAAGTCACAGATGACAGGAACGTCAGTGTGGTTAAAAACTTGGTAAAGGGAAAAGAATAAATGCATAATGGAATCACTGAATTTATGTGGATAAAAGGAGAGCTAAATTATTTTATGTTATTTTTTGTCTGTTATAATAAAGACAGGACTTTGGAGACAAATGGGAAGCAAAATAGTTTTGAAGTATAACATGTAGTGAGAATGAATAATGTGGATATTTGTATCACCAAAGATAAATGTTGCCTCGACCTGCACAGTGGGTTCAGGATGACTTGATAGGTGGGCTGACACACAATGAATACACTATACATGAAATATGAATTTTGAAGGCATTGAAGGGGCCAGGTGGAACCTCTTGCATGAAGAGGAACCATGAGTACAGGTCCTGCCTGCTTTTTATTCAGTTTTGGTTACACATTTATCCTTTAACAATGCATGCAGGCAGATCAAAGGTAAAGTTTAGTGAACAATGTAAAGATGATCAGGTCAGGAAATTGCCTCGAGCCGTCGCAATCACAGCAGGAGCAATCTGGTGCTGATCCCAGCTGCTGAGATCCAGGCCCATTGGTCTTCCAATGTTTCTTTTGCACTTTCATGCTAATGCTGTTATGCTTTTGCCTCCGGCAAAATGTCTCTACTAACATTCAGGTCTAAGAACAAATCAAGGGTCAAAGTCCCCCAAGGTAAGTAGAAGAACTTCTTGGAATTACTCAAATATGAACTGAAAATCAGTTGCTTTGGATTTGGGGGTGAACTAAATGTGTCCTAATATGGAAATTTTATTTCCAAACTGCTTAGGTTGCATAAACTGGGCAATGCCATTATTGGTGACCATGCAGCCAAATTACCTGGATGAGGCTTTGACTGAAATACTGATTAATTTGCCTTCTCTTGTGCAGAAATGTCTATGGGAGGAGTGAAATACGGCTTTATAAATCAGGCCTGTAATCACTAAGCCCAAACAACTTCATGGTCATCTGCCCTAGACCTAATTTCATGACTTAAGAAGTAGCGTTGGAATATTGGCTACTGTGCAATATTTAGCAATAAATATGTAAGGATATTTACAATATGGTTTCATTTACAGGTAATTTTGCCTTTTGGTGAATTTTTCTTCATAAGGGCAGGCTATTGTAGCAGGGACCATTAAGATGACAAATGTTTTAAAACATTAAAAGTAAGTCCCCAGACAGGTCATGAGTAGGCAAAACAAAATGTAGATTAAAAACAAGAGCAGCAAATATTAAAACTAATTTTACTTTTTCTTGGGAAAGATTGCCCATAGAAGAACAGACATAATGACACTGCAAGGTACAATATTCATCAAATAGTGGCAGGCTATAGTCCTGTAAATACTGGCTCAATAGCTACTTACTCATGCAGGCACTTAGCACTACAACACAAATATTTTGACATTATAAGATTCTTGCTCATATTTTGTGATTTGATCACAGCAGGAAGGAGCGATTTTAAATATAGAGTAGAGAATAAAGAGGTAATCTCCCTTCTCCTGACTATTTCATGCCTTTTTAAGAGAACCAAATCCATCTTTTTAGAACATATATTTATTGAAATAGTAAGTAATGTGCTCCCAAAGTGGCAAAATAGACGGTCTACCAGTGGTCGGCAAACTCATTAGTCAACAGAGCCAAATATCAACAGTACTTCTTCAAAATAGACTCACCCAGGCTGAAAACCGACTTCTGCACATGGGCCACGAAGTTTCAATCGCACTGTACGTGCGCCCACACGTGGTATTTTGTGGAAGAGCCACACTCAAGGGGCCAAAGAGCCACATGTGGCTCGCGAGCGCATTTTGCCGACCACGGGTCTAGGCCTAGGGAGAGGATCAGTCATCTGGGGATGTTTAACCAGGAAAGTGACTTCCTACATCTCCCCCCACCCCCATATGAAGACACAGCACTTTCCTTATCCCATGAAATGTCCTCTCTCTTTTTCCCCTTTTCTACTTCTCCTTCTTCAATAAAAAGAAAAAAAAGATCCCACAAAATCTTCTGAACTGTTTTAGAAAAATAAATCGTCTTCCCTGGGACATGAGATTAATAAGAGTTGGCATTTTTTGTTGTCACTTTGGGTACAGAAGTCAAAGGTCATTATCCAACAGGCATCCAAATGGAATCAATCTCTCCTTCACAGATGCCGTCCGTGCACCTGAGCCTCCCGGGGGGTTTGTGCAGAGCGGTTCATGGTCAAAGGCAGGAATGGATATCGGCACTCCAGGGGAGGTTGTATTTTTGTGTCGATAGACAGAAGATTGCAGTGTCCTAGACAGGTAATCGGTTATCAAGCACCACAATCACTTCAGGTTTAAACATTAAACAGGTGGGGCAGGAGACAAGTAAAATTTATCATGTTTACTAGGTTTGCCAACAACAAAGAACTGCTTATTCTTTTCAATCAGTTCTAATCTGTGCTTCCTGCTATCAGCCTTTTGGAAAAAAAAATTGAATGATTTCTTTTTCCCCCCTGGCAAACGCTTAGGATTTAAAGGGTCAAAAGTCTGTATTTCTGTAAGTTCTAAGTATATTAAAAATTTCCCCTTTGCCTTTAGTTAACACATTCACAAGTCAGCCGCTGCGACACCAGTCTCTATGCCAGTTTCCTGAATAGTGGGAGAAAGAAAATGGAAAAGCCTAAAGCAAAGTTTCCTCTAATGTGGTTTGTTAAGACTTTTCTTAATCCCACCATTAAAAGTAAAGAAGAATAGCTTTTCTTTTTTCTTCCCTGATTAGAGGGCTTCACTGGATTGGTGGCGAATAAATTGACAAGTGAGGGCACTGATGACAAGAGAGTGATAATTGATGGTAGCAGGTGGGGGCCTGGTGTGCTGGCATGTCCTGTGGAGGGTGAGCCAAGGACATCTATCAATCAAGTTGGTGACAGCAGCCAGGGAGATTTAATTGGAGATTCATTGAACCCTTAATGATGTGACAGAGAAAAATAAGGATGCTTGAAAGGCTCCTGGGCGATTTCTTTTCTTTCATTCCAATAACTCTCCTAGAAGGAGTAGAAAGTGGACAGTGCTCCAGGGTGGAACATTCATTGTTTCCCTCAAAGTGAATCACATTATTCTGAGAGACAGAGTGGTGCAAGCACCACCAGTCCAGCATACAATTAAATCCATACTTGGAAATTTAGAAAGTTGACTGTCCCATGACTGTAACATAATCAGAAATGCTTAGTAAGTGCTGGGATTCATATGCTAAATACTGAGTCACCACTAGAATGCCCCTATTGTCTGCTGGGGTGTGGGTTCGAAACACAATGAGGAAAGAAGTCCTTTCTCTAATATAATGACCCCCCCAATTCTTTTAAAGCGTCCTCTGTATTATACAAATATTTTTCAAAAAAATAAATAGGCATTATTTTAGCCAGAAGGTTCAAAATAAGTTTCTCTCATTTGAGAGAATGGAAAGAGCCCGACAAAGGTATTTGCACTTTAGGAACAGGGATGTGCCTTAATGTTAGTGCGGGAAAGAAACCTTACAGTTTCAGGGCACTGTGCACGGAGGTAATGTGTGAAAAGAGAAGTAAGATGGTTTCTGTCATCTAAGGTGTTTTTATATTTATGAGATTTTACATTTAGTTTTCATTCTAAATTACAGTTTTGGACACCTACTGTGCACAGTGCTTTGTCCGAGATCAAATGTGCCTGCTTATTTTTTCAAGGGCTTTATAGTCATCGAACATTTCATTTGAGAGGGAATACATAGGGATGCTTAGCAATGAATGGCTCCGGTGTTAGTGAAATGGTGATCTGAATTAAATGAAATAATGCATGTGAAGAGCTTACAAGAAACCTAGTAGAGAGTCAATAAGCAATAGTCACCACTACTGTAGTGTTAGAAAGTTGTAGTCGAATATCTATCATCATCAGAAAAATCCCAGAAATCTAGACATTTTAGGGCAGTCTTTCAGATCTTCAGCATGTCTTATTGCATGTTGCCTTGTGATGGTGATGAGGATTCAGTATCATTAAAGCAAAAGAGAAGTTATTTTATTGGGAAATACTGATTAAATACAATTTTCTCTTTATTAAGGCTACCAACAACCAGGAGGTAGTCATTAATCTGTTCCCTTTGCCAGCTACACTTGCTCTCTGGAGCCAGGAAGGATAAAGAAAGAGAATCTTTTCCTCTTAGGTTGGGATTCACATAGAAACCAGGAGTTAGAGGGGGGCCTTCTTATCATTAAGCACAACTCCCTCGCTTTAGGAATGAGAAAACTGAGACCCAGAAAGATAGAATCATCTGGCCAAAGCAGAGTCAGAGCTAGCAGTGGGCTCTGGATTCTTCCAGTATGCCACCATGCCATTCTCTTCCAAGTTCACAGATTGGAAAATGTACTTGTTATGAAGAGTGAACCTCATTTATCCTCTTCTTTAGAGTTTCCCTCCACAGGTTTTTCTTAGTTTCCATGAATTAGTCATTTTAGAACTTCCAAGCCTCAGCTAGTGTGCACTGCAAATTTTTTCACACCATAATATCTATCTCAAAGTCTTCGGGGATGTAAAGTCCTTGATTATAAAGCCTGACTCTGGAGCAGTAACCGAGAAGGATTTATTTGTATTGGAGAATGCAAACTCAAATGCCAAGAGGGGCTAACAAGTAAGGACTGTTTATAATTAGTAAAAGAGTAGGAGATGAAAGACAATGGGGAGTAGTGGGGGATGTGTGCAACAAGAAAAGAAATGGCTAACGAAAGGGCACCTGTTACTCAGCTGATCTGATTATAACCATGTGGGAATGTCATTCTGAATTTGCTAAATCCTCTGATAATTCAAAGCTGCTGGAAATCCAGACTTTAAAAGTGGAAATGTCCTGATTTCCTTCTTACTGTGTAGGTCAAGCAAAACGCATCTCTGGCCTACTTTGGACCTTTAGGAAGGATCTTTAGCAATGAAAAACCATACTATTATCACAAAAAATGAGTTTTATCTGCAATTAGGGTTGTAGGGTTTAAAGTTTAATGCTTTATGATTTTTATTCTTCTTCCTTTTTTTTCTATTCTGGGAACAGGAGCATGCTGTGATTAGTCTGTAGATTTGGTGTGTCTTTGTGGCTGAAGCATTAGATTGCATCAAACAGCTCTGCTTTTGTTTCTGCTTGAAAAAACTGACACTTGTTATGGTTACACTCACTGTGTGAGCCATCCCCTGTTGACTTCTGGACAATCACTATAAATCTCTATTATTTTGCTGTTATTGTCTTGTTATGCTAGCACTGTTGAGGCATCTTCTCAAGGGAAGTGAGTCCAGGTGTGTGTATACAGAACAAGAAATGGTCTCCTTTAAACACATAAATAGCTATTTTATTTGGTACGGCACACATAAATGTTAGCGTAGCCAAAGGAATCTTGAACAGTTATTTGCATTGCAAATATTTAAAAAAATGGAGCAAAAGTATCAGGGATCAATCTGCTAGCCATTTGAGTTTTGTTAGATCAGGGAGTAATCCATCTTTTATTTTTTCCCCAGTAATAAGAGTTGAAAGAGTTGAAATGCAGTCCTTACAATTGGGCTCCAAGGCATAAGAATTTCTCATAAAAAGAATGTGTTTTGTTTCCCCATGGAATTCAGTTATATAGACCTCTTTTTATGGCTACTTTTTCTTTATGGCCTTGTTCAGAGCAAATGTGCAGTTAAGCTCTTTTTGTGCTATACATTTCATTGTTTTGGTATCAATGTGATGGAAGAATGGAACAGAGCTTTCTCAGATATCTGGGCATGATGGCTTGAAGGTCTTGAAAGCAGTCATACCAACTTCCTCAGTTGCTTGTGTGAATAAGGGGAATCCTTCATTCTGGTAATTGCCAATCAATGAAGTGGCAGAAAATTATAGAACACATTAAGTGCAGATAGGCAGGTGTATTATTCGGAAGAAATATAAAGGTATTTATTAGATATTTAGAACTGGTGATTTTAAATAAGCATGCTTCTGGGGGATTTCTGGGAGGACAACTAAAATAAAAAAAATTATTTTAATGTACTTAAAAATGAGTAAAAGAAAAAAATCAAATGAAATTGAAAAATAAGCAAATACAAAAAGGTTAAATAAAGGACAAATAATACAAAATAAGATGGTAGCAATGGTCCAAATTTGCAGTCACCATGAATTGAATAAACTTTTCACCTAAAGACTGATCAGATTGAATTAAAACCTAAAATATAATTATGTTCTGTTTATAGGGTATAAATCTAGAAAACATGTTTTAAAATAGGTCAGAACATATGATCCATTTCCAGACCCCTGAGATGCCACTACAAGTTACACAGAGTTCATGTTTCAGCACTTTACAGTGGCTTAGAAGGTCTTCCAGGAGGTCACCCTTCAGCTCTAAATTGCTTTCTCTCTTGTTCATTCAGCTCTAACCCCACTGGAATCTTTGCTATTTCTGGAGCTCACCTGACAGACACATGCTAGACTTAAAGTTTTTATTCTACTTGTTCTCTCTGCTTGGAATGTTCTACCTCCAGATATCTGCCTAGCTAATATTCTCATCTCTTTTGGGTCTTTGCTCAAATTCTCAGTGAGGCCTACTGTATTTACTCTTGTACTTCCTTTGCTCCACTTCTTACCTTCTTACCCTGTTGTAATAATTATTGGCATTTATCAACTTCTAACATGCTATATGATTTAACTTTTAAAATAAAGTATTTATTGTTTATTTTTCTTCCTTATAATATAAACTCCAGGAGAAAAGGAATTTTTTTTCTAGTTTATTCTTGGATGCCTAGAACAGTACCTGGCACATAGTAGATGCTTATTGAAGGAACCAATGAATGCTCTTTGTACCCTGAGTTTATTGCACAACATCCGACACTAGTGAACACTTAATAAATCTTTGCTGAATAAAATGACAAATGAATAATTACAAAGAAAATAGAAAAATTCAATTTCTGCTTTTCTTTTTATATTTTAGAATATGCTGAGAATGTGAAGGAAGGATATTAGAAGGAAGGAAGGGGAAAGAGGCAGATATAGATGAACCTTTCTCCCTTTTCATCAGATGAAATGGCTGGTGTGCAGGTCCCCAGTCTCTTAGCACTTATAAAGAATTAGCTCATCTCTTTTCTCAGGAATGATCTTTAAAGCAGGCTCCATACTATGCAGTTTTAAAATAAACAGGTAAATGATAACTAGAGGCCCGGTGCATGAATTCGTGCATGGGTGGGGTCCCTTGGCCTGGCCAGCGGTCAGGGCCGATTGGGGCTGTCTCACCCAGTCCTGATCAGGGCTGGCCGGCTGGGGGTAGGGACCATGGAAGGTTGGCTGTGGGAGCACACTGACCACCAGGGGGCAGCTACTGCATTGAGGGTCTGCCTCCTGGTGGCCAGTGCGCATCACAGCTACCAGCTCGTCATCCGGTCATCCAGTCGTAATGGTCACTTAGGCTTTTATATAGATATAGATTGAGAGTTTGGAGAACTTTGCTCTAACTAATGATGCAGTAATCATCAGTTTGCAAGTCCTAACAGAAAAATTTGACATGAATTAGCTTTGCAGTCTGACTTGCAGATACAGTGGTTGCTTTCTGCTGTGGACTGTATAGTGTCCCCTCCATTCCAAATTCATCCACTGAAGCCCTAATTCCCAATGTGACTATATTTGGTGAAAGGACCTGTGAAGAGTGATGAATATTTTTAAAAGAGTTTATAATGGTGGGGCCCTGATATGATAGGATAGTGTCCTTATAAGAAGAAGCACCAGAGAGCTCTGCTTTTTCAGTGCCTCTCTCTCAGTGTGTCATGTTGGGACTCAGGGAGAAGGCATCATCTTCAAGCCAGGAAGAGAGTTCTCCCCATGAGCCTAATTAACTGGCCTCTTGATCTTGGACTTCCCTGCCCTCAGAATTGTGAGAAAATAAGTTTCTATTGTTTCAACCACCAGGTCTGTGGTAGTTTGGTATGGCACCAAAGCTGACTAAGATACCTTCTAGAGTTTTAAGCCCCTGGATTCATTAGGAAAGAAAAATCTGTAAGCACATACCATATAGTTCCAAGCAGTTTAAGCTATCTTTAAAAATTTTAACATGTTCAATATAGAAGTAAATGAAAAAATGTCTCCTTTTATAATTTAGCACTATTTCACCAGTCTGGGTTTCCAGCTGCAGGTGGTGTAGGATGCACATCCAGGCTCATCTGCGGCGACAGGAGATCTAACAGGAGAAATAATGGGGATAGAAAACTTCAGAGTTGTGAAGACAAGCAATGACATAATACCCTAGGGAATTTTATAGCTGAAATTTTACTAAGCATTTCACCAGGAATGTGCAAAGGCATTTAAAAAATGCTTTCAATATTTTTAACTCTCTGAGTTCATCCATTATATGTTTCTCAAAAAGGGTCACATACTTATAAAATAAAATGTAAACTTTTAGACTTTTAAACAATCACTACTTTTGGGAAGAAATTATTTTAGGAGTGCAATCTTACATTTACATTCAAGTCACATTAATATTTCCCAACCAGTTCTTGCTGACACCAGGTACACATCAAGAATATGTGAAAAAATGTGTTACAAGAAATAATTTTAGAAGATTATTTATTTATATACAGGGGTGGGGCAAAGTAAGTTTACAGGTGTGGGTATGCAAAACACAGAGTTTATTATTATATTATTTATTAATTATTATGTTATTTTCCATACAAGCAACTGTATACCTACTTATGTCAAACTTGTATATTGTTAATTAAGAGAAAGAAGAAATAGTTTATATTGTTTATGATTCTTCAAGCTGTTTTCTACAGGATTTCCTTAATGCTACATCAGGCCAGACCTGCCAAATTTTACTTTCAGTTACATATGTGCAGGTAATCTTTCTCACTTTTTAAAAATAATTTTTATATTGATTTTGTTTTTGTTTTTGTAGAGAGAGGAAGAGAGAGATAGATATGAGTGAGAGAGAGATGTGAGAAAGAGAGATGTGAAAGAGAAACATCAATTGGCTGCCTCCTGCATGCCCCCTACAGGAGATTGAGCCCACAACCTAGGCATGTGCCCTGACCTAGAATCGAACCTCCTGGTACATGGGACGGTGCTTAACCAACTGAGCCACACCCACTAGGGCAGGTGATCATTCTTGATTATAATTTAGGTTTGTTTTTTCCCAACTGTATTGTGATTAGTCAATGTTGCATAGAGTCATAGATGTTTGTATAATTACCACATGCAATGCAGATCAAGCCTATCTTATTTAAATTGGTGATGTTCATAAAATTTTAAGTTTTTGGCTGTTACTAACTTTCAATTTTCCTGCTATGGACTCAATTGTATCTCTTGCTCAAATTTGTATGTTGAGGCACAAATACCCATTGTGATTATATTTTGAGATAAGGCCTTTAAAGAAGTGATAAAGCTTAAATGAGGTCATAATGGTGGGCCCTGATATGCTATCATTAGCTCCTTTATGAAAGGAGATGCCAGGGGCTGTTTCTCTCCCCACCATGTGAGGACAGCAAGAAAGTGAGCCATGAGGAGAGCTCTCACCCAAACCCGCACCTTGATCTTGGATTTCTAACAACTAGAACTGTAAAAAGAGAAATTTCTGTTGTTTAAGCCACTCAGACTGTGGTGTTTTGTTATGGCAGCCCTACAAACTAAACATTCCCCTGTATTTTTTGCCATTTTTCAGAAGAGATACATTTTTGTTCTGGAGCCATATTATATAGAATAAAGCTGACGAGTAAAAAGAAGTTTCCACACAAAGTCATATGAACAAATCAGATTTTGAGATACATTGGTTCCTTTCTAAAACTGAAATGTAATTAACCCAGAGTAATATATTGAAGATAAAAACAACAACAACACACCAGAATCATAACAAAGGAAAAACCATGCTTTCTAAACTGGAGAGGTAAAACTAACATTTTTTTCCCCATAGGACAAAAAGCATCCAACAAAAAGATCACATATAGTATAAGCCATCTATTTTTTCAAATAGATGTATATTTTCTCTCAGCAGTATGCATAATTAAAAGCCAATAGACATTCAGTGGGAAAAGAATAAGAGCATATTAGAAGCTTTGCATATATTTGACCCTGATTATGTTATATCTGAAGGAAATTATTATTCTATAGGAATATTTATATGCTTCGTGGGGACATCTGAGGAAATAGAATGTGAGAGTGTGGTAGTTTGCTATATAAATGGCCTCAGTAATTCACTTCTTTATACACATGCTTAGAAGTAGTTCTTTTCACTCTTACTCTGGGTTTGACAATGTGACTTGATGGTAGCAGATGTAGCAGAAGCTGACTTAAAAAGTGCAAGCTCAGGGCTTTCTCTCTCTTGTTTCTCTTGGGATCCCTATGATTACAGCATGTGTACCCACCTGGGCTAACCTGCTGGGAGATGAGACTCATGAGGCCAAATCATCTCTGTGGCCTCCACTGACATCAAACCAATGGCTAGACTTGGAAGAGGTTATCCTGTGTCATCCTGATACAGCTAGGATATCCTAGACCAGAAACGTGCAGCCCACCCATAGAATTGTGAGAATAAGTGTTTATTAAACCCATTGATTTTAGAAGTGATTTGTTGTGAAGCAAATTCTAACTGAATCAAAGGGATAGAACATGAAATAAAAATAGAGCAAAGATCAAGCAAAAACAAAGCACTAAAAGAAATGTAGGTTTCCATTTATAACTCCTGAATTAATAGTGGTCCTATAAGTTCAATATCTCATGGATCTCCAAAGTGAAGGACGGGAAAAAACCCCAAACCGTTATTTAAGTTCTAAACCAGTCTTAACTGAGGGAAAATTGCAATATGCTTTTAAAGGTAATAATAGCTATTATTCCTGAAATTTCTTCTATGTGTCATTCTGTTTACTTCTTTACATATTTTATATCATTTAGTCCTCATGAGTGCCTTGCAAGGGGTTGTTTGTAAAGTTTTTGGACGGATGTAGAATCAGGGAAGTTTAGAAACTTGTCCTAGGTCCCCCAACTGCTGAGTGAAGTGGATGAAAGGTCTGTTCTGCTTGCAATCTTTTGTGAAAACACATTATCTGAAGAGCCAGCGATCTCCTAATGGCCAGCATAGGAATTCAGGCCTGATTATGTGAGCAGTACCCATTCTAGGCATGGCTATGCTGTAATGCAATGTGTATGACAGCTTTGGCCGAGATTTAAAAAATCAATTGTAAAGTGGAAAGTTTTTGATGCAAAAGGTTTTTAACTGGTTTAAGGGAATTCTACAAAATTAAGTATCAGAAATGTTTCTCTTATTGGCAACTATTGACCTCTCACTGTGCCACTCTGTCTCATTAACACTTTTATTGCCTTGTCAATCAAAGCCTCACCTGCACCAACCAGTGACTGAAAGGATTTGCCATTATTAACAAATCTGCCTGGTGCCCAGGAGCAAAGAAAGCCTGCCAAAGTGTAAGGCTAAATCAGCAGGGATTTAGGTAGTATTCCAGATGCAGAAAGCAGATCAGACATTTAAAAAATAGGAGTATTCTAAAATCACTTGAGGAAACAGATTTTCTCACTTCTTTAAATATTTAGGATTTTACTATTTAAAAAACATTTTAAGCAAGTTGGGTTAAAAGCTTGTGTTATTTTAAACTGTTTTGGAGGCCATTTTATTGTACAAGTTTGCTGAATTACACTGGTCTCAGGGCAAAAGTAATATGTAGGCAATAAATGTTTTTTTTTCTGTGTATAACTAATTTTGTCATTTCCTCTAATAGTGGCCTATTAAAGCAAACAGATTAGCAGTTAATTGCTGCCCCACAAAGAACTATTTCAGGTCTTTATTTGCTATTTTTTTCTTCATTAGTGATTTTAATCAATACTACCACACAATCCTAGATTCCAATGCTTGTCCTACCTTGGAAAATGTTACATCTAGAATGTCACCATTTACTAGGTGTTCAACAAATTACACACAAATTCACCGCTCTGGAGCTTTCCTGACTTGTTTCATATCCAGCCATCAATAATTTCGTGGTGATTACTTTCACAGTGCATAGGCATTTTCAAATATGTGGCTGCTAATTTTGTTTTGTGTCTTACATTAGCTTAACAAGTATTTATTGAACAGATAACCGGTCCAAAATACCAATCTAGGCCCATTGAAGAATACCCGGATGAAAAGAAGATGACTTTGTTAAGGTATGTATGTACACAAGCAACTATAATACAAAGCAGATATGCTAATCGCCATAGCAACAATATGCAAAAAAATCCCAGGATTAATGGGGCGTCAGACCCAAGTGCTTGAAGGATCAGGCAAGGTGTCATGGATCTTAATGCGTGGATGGGATTGCCCAGGAGGAGACAGTGGCAAAGAAGAAAATGAATAAGTATGTTGCGTGTATGTGTATGTGTATGTGTATGAGTGGGGAAGTAAAGTTTAGAAAACAAAGATGAGTCCTGTTACAGAGGAGGAGAACATATATATGGGAATGCTAGCTCCATAAATCTGAACTTAATTTTACAGACAATGAGAAGCTCCTAAAGATTTTGTGTAGCAGAATAGCATAATTGGGAAAGTCAACCAGGCGATGGTATAATGCAGCGTAGCTCAAGCAGAAATGATGGAACACTTTTAAAGAAACTACTGCAGTTCTCTTGGATTTCTGGTGTGGATGCAAATTATTTTTAATTCTACATAAATGTGTGCAACTATAAAATAAGTATAAATCCCTATGATTATAGAGCTTAAGACAATTATTAAAATTAATTAAGAATTAAATGCCAACTAAGCAGGAAAGCCAAGGTAATTCAAATTAGTAAACATTTGACTCCAGACCATGATGTTGACATAGGAGTCCCCTGAATTTCCTTCCTGCCATGGACACACCAAATGTGCAGCTACGCCCGGATCAGTTCCCTCGGTGAGAAATCCAGAAACTAGCTGAGTGATTGTCCACATTGGGAGGATGAGAAAATACCCGCACTGAAGCAAGTGGGAAAGGTTCAGACACACTCTCAGGATGAACCCAGCCCTGGCACAGTGCCATACAATCAGGAGGGACTCCCAATATTCAGCTTCTCCCTGAGGAGCAGAGAATTTGACCTGCACATTTAGCACCTCAACTTTCAAGGATCCCATATAAAGGGCAGACACCCCCAAACACCTAGTTAGAAAGGCAATGAGGTTTGTGTCTAGGAGACCCAGGGGACTACAAGAAACAAAGGAACAATTTTTAACAAGTGCACCAGCCCTCACCATGGCTCTCCCTGCCAAGGCTCCCTGCAGAAGCAGCTGCAAAAACACCCACCTTCAGTCTTTCTCTGGAAGGGGCTGACTGCAGGCTCTACAAGCTGCTGCCTGAGGGTCCAGTTTCTCATCAGCCAGAATCTAGATCAGCGGTTCTCAACCTGTGGGTCGCGATCCCTTTGGGGGTCGAACGACCCTTTCACAGGGATCGCCTAAGACCATCGGAAAACACATATATAATTACATATTGTTTTTGTGATTAATCACTATGCTTAATTATGTTCAATTTGTAACAATGAAAATATGTTCTGCATATCAGATATTTACATTACGATTCATAGCAGTAGCAAAATTACAGTTATGAAGTAGCAACAAAAATAATTTTATGGTTGGGGGTCACCACAACATGAGGAACTGTATTAAAGGGTCACGGCATTAGGAAGGTTGAGAACCACTGATCTAGATGCTAATTGTGATCTTCTGCTATGGGACACTCAGGGGTCTTGGCACCCCCTTGACAACTGGAAGCTGCTAAAAACAAAGACTTTGGCTTGGACAGTCACAGAAGTTTGAGAGGAAACCAGGAGCTGAGACCAGGCTGGCTGACAAGGTTCCTGTCCTACATGAGACCAGCAGGGCAATAGTGGGAAGGTGGCTACTTTATCTAATGCACAGAATCTAGTACAGAAAATCAAGGGAAAATGAGTAAATAAAGGAATATGTTACAAACAAGAAAAATAGAAATCTCCAGAAACCAATTTTAGTGAAGTGGAGATAAGTGAATTTCCAGATAGAGAGGTCAACATAACAGTCAAGATCCTCACTGAGGTCAGGAGAGCAATGCATGAACAAAGTGAGCATTTCAGCAAAGAGACAGCAAATAATAAAAAGTACCAAATAGAAATTATAGAACGGAAGAATACACAGACTGTACTGAAAAATTCAACCGAGGGGCTCAGCAACAGACAAGATCAAATAAAAGAAAAGATCAGCAAACTTAACTACAGGGCAGTAGAATTCATCCAATCTGAGAAGAAAAATAGCATGAAAAGAGTAAAGATAGCTTAAGAGATGCCTGGCTCTCCTTCAGCCACTGTCCTGGTTGACTTGCTCTATGTGTACTTGCCTGGTTTAACTGCCTAGACCTACTGGCCACACTGTGGGGCATGGGATAATACTTCTCAAGAGGTTGCTAAAGGATAAGATTCCAGAAATGCAAGGAATTAAGTTCTAGTGGAAAACAGGAGTTGGGTGGGACGTGTGAAAATTGATACTTATTTTGTCCTTCTGTGCTGTTCTGAGGTGCAAATTTTTTTATTTTTTACAATTGTCTTGAGATATTCTGCATGACTGTGCACCTGTATCTACCGACTGCCTGCGTGTGCCTATGTGAGGCCCCTCAGGAAGCAGTGGCTGGCCCAGTAATACTGCACCCTGCATTGCTCACCACCTTTGGCCTAACTTCACTTTCCATCACTCTCTCTACCCTGGATTTCCCTCTTCTCCAAAATTAAGCACTAGTACTTAATCCTTGCTTCAATTTCTGTTTTCCAGAGAGTTTTGAACTAAGAAACACTTAGAAATTTTAGTTTTCCATCTGTTTCCCTCAGAATTAGGCCCCATGGGCTACTATATTGATTGGTAAGCATTCTGATGTCAAAAAAATAACGTAAGTTAGAGTAGATAAACTTAATAATTTACATTTCACCTAACTTATAAAAAGTACCTAAATTTCTCAACTAAATTTTAATAAATGCATTTCTATTAAATTTAAAAATTTCATTCATTTTTTCATATTAATATTTAAATTATTAAAAGCAAATTTTGTAAATTGAGTTTTAGTACCCAGAGATTCTATCAGTTACTTAGATGCGCTACAATTAAGTCTTTCTTCATTTTTTTAAATACTCACCTGAGGATATGAT
Source organism: Myotis lucifugus (assembly GCF_000147115.1). NCBI lineage: Eukaryota > Metazoa > Chordata > Mammalia > Chiroptera > Vespertilionidae > Myotis > Myotis lucifugus. The sequence goes on along the minus strand of NW_005871207.1, from coordinate 2,488,045 downwards.
TTTATTGATTTTAGAGAGAGGAAAAGAGAGAGAGAGAGAGAGAGAGAGAGAGAGAGAGAGAGAGAGAGAGACATGCATGTGAGAGAGAAACATCCATCAGTTGCCTCCTGTATGTGCCCTGACTAGGGATTGAACATGCAATTTAGGTATGTGCCCTGACCAGGAATCAAACCCAAAATCTTTTGGCATATGGGATAAGCCACTCAGTAGGGCAAGTCTTTCTTCATTTTTATGGAATGATTAAAAAGAAAAGAATCTTAGGGTGACATTGATTTTCAGTTTATTCCTATGTACATTTCCTGTTTAAATGCGTTATCGTAAACATATAGTAATATGAACCCATTGCATGATACATTCCTACGCAAATAGTTTTGTTTATAGAGTTGACATTACTTTAAATGTCCCAGGTTTACTCTGTCTCCTCTCACCCCTAGTTTGTCACGTATTCCGTTTTCTCTTAATCAGAAACCCTTTTCTCTTCTTCTAAGGTTCAGAATCAGATTATGAAAATTCGACCATACTATCCAAATATAATGTTGATTTCTGAGTCATCTGGGGTAAGTCACTGAGCTTATTGGTATATCTATTTTGTCGAGTGTAAAATGCAAATAGAAACATTTGTGCTCTCTCTATTGCATAATGATCTTTGAAAACAATGTAACAGTCTCCCAAAGAGCCATTTTTTAAGCACTTTGGAGTGGGTATATCATTAATAAAATTGTTGTTATTCTATTTATTTTGCAACATTAAGAAAACATCAAAAATGAAGAATAGAATTACTTGACAAACAGTATGCATAAGGAGTGAGATGAAAAAGCTGAAAAAATTAGTAATGCTGTTTATCCTCACTGTAGCAAAATCTCATTTGTATCATTTCTTTTCACTAAATCATACAACTGATTATAATAGGATGATAATCAGATAAAATAGAAAAAACACACACAACACGATTTAACATGTTTTTAGCCCCTAAATGCAAATTAGTACACGGGCTTGATTTGACTAATGTGTTAACTGGAATGGATATACAGGGTGCGGGAAAAGAAGGTTTACAGTTGTGTGTGCAAGAAACAGTTTTTCTTTTATTGTATTATTTTCCACATGAACAACCAAAAACCTACTTTTGCACCACCCTATATTTTTCTAATATGGACATGTCTTTAGGGCCAGATTAAATGACTGTTTGTTACATGAAGATTGTTAACATTTTAAAAAATATATTTCTGTAAGAATGAAGGTGTTGGAATTTGAAATTCAGTAATGACTAAGTTCGCTAGCCTTTGATACATTGTTAACTTAAGAAACCAAATGTTTTTGTTTTTATTTTTATAAATGTTCTCTCATGTTATTTCTTCCTTCCTCCCAAGACATGTTTTGGGGTCCAGTAATGTATGCTGTGTCTAAACATGTACCAGTGTTTAAAATAGAAAGTATATGGCTAAATTTCCAATTATCCACTTGCTGGGAGGTAATTTAGCAGTGATTAAAAGCAGGGGCCTTGGAGGCGGACTGGCTAGAGTGTGAATCTCAGCACCACTCCTTTGCCCTGGCGCTGACATAGTTGCTTAACCTCTTTATGCCTAAGGACATCTCATTTATACAAGGAAGATAATGATGATCTCTTTGTAACTGAACTGTTTTGAGAATTAATTTAGTTGAAGTATGTAGAGGGCTTAGCACAATGCTGGCAACAGTAGTCATATTGTAGCCTGAGGCAAAAAGAAAAATCAGTATCACTGTCTTTAGAGACAGTAAAGAGCTTGTCTTTAATTAAGATGTTAATATTTTGTTCATCATGGATTTTTTTGTATTAATTGTGATTTTATTTGAAATATCACATCAACATTTTATGAAGCTTATTTACATAGTCTTTTGATATTCCCTTAAATTTTATGCCCTAGGCTAGGGGACATCTGTACTACTCTCAACAATAATAATAAATTTTAAAAAATTAAAAAATATTTTTATGCCCCAGGCAAGTGCCTCACTCACTTCACATTAGTCCCTGACTGTTAGGCACGTAGTAAACACGTAATAAATACTAGAAAACATTACCATTAGGTGAAACAGGCATAAGTTAATTATTTTTAAGTGTGGTTTATGAGTTGGATTACAGAGGGCTTTGTGAGCATACCATAGGAGAACTCTTACTTAGTATAAGGATCCACAGAAGGTCTCCTAGAGGAAGTAAAATGTTAGCGAAGACCTGAAGGATACATACAATTAGGTGAAGAAGCAGGAAAGAAGAAGAGAGAATAGCACCTGAGGTGTTAGGTGAGAGAAAAATCTAGGACTTAAGAAACTGACTATAATATTCAATAAAAATCCAATTGACCATTAGCATCTAGGACAGAAGAGATAGTCTAGTATGGTTGTGGCATAGAATGTCATGGGCACTGGAGTATAGAGTTAGGAAAAATATTGAGGGCCAGATTAATAGTTTACAAATAATTTGCAGACTCGGGGATGGCTTCCTGGGTGTGAAACTTGTGCTCTTTGCTTACAGGGCTCTTTGCTTAGAAAAAGCTCATGCTCACCCGGACAGCGTGGCTCAGTGGTTGAGTGTTGACCTGTGAACCAGGAGATCACAGTTCTGTTCCCGGTCAGGGCACATGCGTGGGTTGCAGGTTTGCTCCCCAGTGTGGGGCATGTAGGAGGCAGCCGATCAATGATTCTCTCTCTCTCTCCCTCTCCCTTCATTTCTCAAATCAATTTTTTAAAAAGCCCATGCCTGTTTCCATTCTCTGTTATCTTGAAATTCTCAGTATTTTTTGAACCAGTGGCCCTGCATTTTAACTTTGTCCTGGGATATACAAATTATGTAATCTTTATTTACAGGGCCTCTCAAGTCAAGTGACAAGAACAGATGAACATTTAGAAAGGCCACTATTACTGCTGTTTGGTTTGGGCTAACACTGAATGCAGCATTACCATTTGGAAATAGTTGTACTCCCCTAGAAGATAAATACTGTGGCTTCATGTGGGAAAATGGTGAAATAGATGGAAAATGTAGAAGCATATTCAAAATATTTAGAGAAAAAAATCTCTAGGATATAGTATAGGTTAAAAATCAAACAAACCCCAAACTAAGTGCTACCATTTGTTTAAGGGCCAAATATTCATCTTTTTATATTTGCACAAGGAAAAACTGGATAGACCTGAAACTAATATCTGAAACAAATACCTGAAAGCTATCTGAGTGTGGGGTGGTGGTTGAAGAACAGTGAGGGGGGCATGGGTGGGAAGGAGATTTCTGGGTGCATGTGATTTTTTTCTTTTGTAATACTATTGTTATTTTTTAAAAAATCCTCACCTGAGGATACTTTTCCATTGATTTTTTTGGGGGGAGGGGGGAGTGGAAGAGAGAGGGAAAGACAGAGAGAAACATTGATGTGAGAGAAACACATCAATTGGTTGCCTCCTGCATGAGCCCCAACCAGGACCTGGGCAGGGAAGGAGCCTGCAACTAAGGTACGTGCCCTTGACCAGAATCGAACCCGGGACCCTTTGGTCCACAGGCCAATGCTCTATCCACTGAGCCAAACCAGCTAGGGCTGTAATATTATTTTTATTTTTGAAACAGGTGAATGCTTTGGAGAACCAAATGATAAAATATAAAATGAAGGCATGCAGACAAGACATATTTACCAAGTACAATCTATGAAACTTTGTGATTGAGTGTGAGGGTGGTAAGGAAGAGGGAGAAGTAAAAGCTGACTGTGGTGGTTCTTATGGTTTCTGAGTCGGATCACCACAAACAACTAGTCCAAATCAATAATCATAATCCATTCTCCTTGCCAGTAATCTGTTTAGAAATGGACTTTAGACTAATCCTGGCAAATATGACCCACAGGAAGATGGGTTTCGGGATTGTATTAGTTTCCTAAGGCTTCTGTAATAAGTAACCACAAGCTGAGTAGCTTAAAATAACAGGAATTTATTCACTCATAGTTCTGGAGGTTAGAAATATGAAATCAAGGTGTTCACAGAGGAGGCTCTGTGGCTCTGAGAGAGAACCTGTTCCATGCTTCCCTCCTAACTTCTGGCTGTGGCCCACAGTCCTTGGCATTCCTTGGTTTGCCGCTGGATCACCCCAGTCTTTGTTTCCATTTCCACATGACCTTCTCTCCTGTGTTTCTCCTTTTTTTTTCTGTGTGTTCACATGATATTCTTACAAGGACACCTGCCATTAGTTTGGGGGCTCACCCTGACCAAGAATACGGTTTTTAACTAAAGACAGTAAAGGACTTGTCTTTAAAAAAAATGATGTTTTGTTTTTTCATGGGTTGAACATGACATCATCTTAGCTAAATTACATCTGCAAAGATCCCAATTTCCAAATAAGCTCCCAATCACAGATATCTTTTTGGTAGACACAATTCAACCCCCTACAGAGATCTTCTGGAAAGTTCTCTCATTCCTAAGCAGGAGATGCTTGCAGACACACCCCTTTTCACTTCTGGATATTGCGATGTCTGGAAGTGACACCTGAACTTGCTGCCACCACCTTCCTCTCAGTCTGGGGAATGATGCCAACATGCAAAAGGAGACAACTCAAGAGAGCTACAGAGAAGAGGGGCTAGTAAACGAGAGGTGTTATGTGAGAAAAAGTTTTATTATCTAAGCAAGTTTTAGTCAAAATTTTTATTAGTTTCAGCCAATTGCATCTTGTGTGACGTAATGACACTCATATTCCTTATTAGTCAATCAGCTGTGTGATGATACTCTATGGGAGTGCTGTAGGAAAATAGTTCTGGGGAAACAGATGTCACAACTATGTATATAAGTATATATGTATCAAGATACCATGATACTTATCTATTGGAATAATGTTACTTTTTCCTAGAGAAAATAGCTGATCCAAATACTTTGATTTCTGGCTTTTAATGTTTTTGTTTGTTTTTTCAAATATGTTTTTATTGGTTTCAGAGAGAGGAAGGGAGAAGGGAGAGAGAGAGAGAGAGAAGAAGAAACATCAAAGTGAGAGGGAATAATTGACCGGCTGCCTGCTGCATACCCTTTACTGGGCATCAAGGCCACAACACAGGCATGTACCCTGACTGGGAGTTGAACCATGAATTCCTGGTTCATGGGTTGATGCTCAACCACTGAGCCACTCTGGCTGGGCTTATAGTGTATTTTAATTAATCTAAAGGTTTCTCTACAGGAAATTCCATCTACAGACAATTTAAGGTTAATTTGTGATTCTGCAAGACACTTGTGGAGTTTGACCAACTTGGAGCACTCTTGTCATTAAAACTTCCACAGACAGTATGTAACTGTGTGAGCTCTATGGGGCAATCTCTTAGTCATACGCAGCCACTTGGTCCTAAGTACTGAAAAGTGAGGCGGTTGGTACGGAGGCTGCTGTAATGGTGCCTGAGAGAGGTGACAAGAGCTTGATATAGAATAGTGGAAGTGATATTAGAGAGGATGGGATATACTTTCAGAAAAGGAAGGTAAAATTCTTGGAAGAACTACTGGAAAATGGAAATAGATCAGGTAGTAGAAGAGCCAAATCTGCTGCCAAGTGTGTGAACCCTCAACAAGTCCCTTGTTTACACACTGTCCTGTCAAAACTAATCAGGCCCATGGGCATGTGAAATTGGTGTGAGGATACTTTGTTTGATGTGATGTTTGAGTTCTTCTTTGATTTTATTTCCCAGATAGTAAAGAAAATCTAATTTTAGCTTTTAATTTGTGCAATGCTGAATCCAGATGGAATAATAATGGGTCTCCTTTAATCTAGCAAATTAACCTAACAAATATCTTTAAAAATGTGTTGATTATTTCCAACAGTTGGACTTTCTTAATGGCTTAATGACTTTGACATGTTTTGATGGTGATCTGTATTCTTCCTTAAAAACATGAATGAAATAAGCCAGTCAGAGAAAGATAAATATCACATGATCTCACTCATATGTGGAATCTAATGAACAAAATAAACTGTTGAACAAAATAGATCCAGAGACATATAAGCATGGAACAGACTGTCTAACCTCAGAGGGAAGGCAGGGGAGGGTGGGCGGGCGGGAAGAGATCAGCTAAAGAACCTGTATGCATATATGTATAACCCATGGACATAGATAATAGGGTGGTGAAGGCCAGGGGCAGGTTAGGAGAGGTCAGTGGTGGGGACAAAGGAGATAGATATATGTAATACTTTTAACAATAAAGAAAAAAAAGAATGAAAATAGTATTTTTATGGAAACTGTATAGCACATTTAAACCAGTTATAGTGACACCAACTAATGATTAGTGTAATTCTTAAGAACAATGAATAATAATATCAGTTTGTATGACAACGCTTATTTTTATGAAAATACAATGGCAAATATCTTGTTTTTGAATACCATAAGTTGTTTTAACTTCCATTTTTTGCATTTAAGTTTATTTCTGAGAATTAATATTAAGAGCAGTGAACACAGAATCTCAATATAGATCTACTTTTAATTCTATATTTTATGAAAACTAATGTTTTCCTATGGCTTCAGGACTTTGTTCTTTCAATAATCTTTTGTTTTCTTATATATATTAAATATTTTACTTTCTCTTATCTCTTATTTTTGTCAGTATATATAAACATATTCTGGTATTGCCCATATTTATAAGACCTTCCATGAACCTTTGCTTCCTCCAGCTAATCTCTTTCTTTCTCTTGACACCTACCCTTTCATTTATTCAACAAATACTAATTCAGTACTTGTTATATGACTGGCATATCCTAGGTGCTGGAGATACAGCGAGTACCAATCCCTGCTCTGATGAAGCTAATGTTATAGTGGGTGGAGACATATGATAAACTAGGAAGTAAATAAAATAGATAGAATTTTATGTGACAATAAGTGCTATGAAAAAAGAAAAGCATGAGCCTGGTCCACATGGCTCAGTGGTTGAGCATTGACCTATGAACCAGGAAGTCATGGTTCGAAACCTGGTCAGGGCACTTGCCCAGTTTTCAGGCTCGATCCCCAGTGTGGAGCATGCAGGAGGCAGCCAATCAATGATTCTATCTCATCAATGATGTTTCTATATCTCTCTCTACCTCTCCCTTTCTTTCTGAAATCAATAAAAATATATTTAAAAGAAGAGAAAAGCATGGAATGGATATAGAGAGATCAGGGAGAGAAGTTTGCAAGTTTGTATTAATTGCTCAGGGAAGACTTCACCAAAAGGATACCGTCTGTATAAAGACCTGAAAGAAAGGAAGGAAGAAATTACAGAAGTAGCTGAAGGGAAGAGTATTTCCTGCAGCAGAAACAGCATGCACAAAGGCCCTGGGCAAAACCCTAATTCACTAATTTGAGGAATATATTGAGGCCAGTATGGCTGGCACTGAGTGAGGGAAGTGGGCATTTGTAGAATTTGAGATCATCAAGGTAGTAGTAGGGGATGGGTTATATAGGGTCTTGTGACCATTGCAAAGACTTTGAAAGGGAAGTTATTGGTGGGTTTCGATTTGAGAAGTGATATTGTAACTAAAATATTCTTGTCATTTGTGTAGCAGAAAGACTACGGTGTAAGCAGAATGGCCAATTAGGAGGCTATATGCACTGACCAGATAAGAGACTGTGGTGGCTTAGATTAGGGATAGCATTGGAAGGGATGAATAGTGGTAAGATGTGGATACATTTTCAAGAGAGAACAGACACATGGTTTCTTGATGGATTCAATGTGGAGGGAAAAAGTCATTTATATGTGCTGAATTCTCTTCTGAAACACTCTTCAACTTGCTGCATTTCCCCCCTATTTTTGTTTCCCAGTCTTGATCTTATATGGCTGCCTTGCAGCATTTGCCAATGTCCCTCCTTCTTCCTTCATCACACACTTTTCCCACTTGATCCTGTGTGGGTCTCAGTTTCTCTTGCCATGACAGTCTCTACTGGTCTGATTTCTCTTTTTCAGGCTTCTAAGTCGGCTTTACTTTTTCAGGTGTTTGATCAAATATCACTCTTTCAGTGAGACCTTCCCTCATTAAAATTGCAAACTCCTCCTTCTCTGAAACTCTCTAAGTTATATTTCCCTCTTTCATCATTAATCACTGCTTAGAGTTTAAACTTCACAAAATCGTTCAATGATATTAGGAGCACTATTTATATTATAGAGAGATGATATTGGCCTGAAATAGTGGAGATTTCTTAGATTACTGTTGACATTGTTATTACTCTTGGAACATTGTAATTGCAATACCATATATTGTGTGTGTGTGTGTGTGTGTGTATATATTTATATATATATATATATATATAAATATATATATATTTATTTATATATATCACAATGAAGCCCTCAAGTAGAATCTCTTGGCTGAATTACATTTAACGTGAACAATGGCCCACGAATAGACAGTAAAAAGTAAGGCTAAATTATATTTCAGAAATTAAAGAACTATCTATAATATAAACATTGGCTTTTCCTTTCATAGGGCAGAGAGCCTCTTAGTTGAAGAGCTGCTGCTTGAGCAAGATACTTACCCTCTCTGAGTCATGGTTTCAACTTTAATAGGTTTAAAACAGTTTCCTGAATGATATTATAAATGTAATTGTCATGTAAAATCTAGTTTGACAAAGAATTATTAAGTTCTTGATGATTAAAGCATAGCTCTAAGTACCGGAGCAATGTTGATGGATGAGATATCCCCTGTACTCAATTGGAGTGTAATCTGTTGAGGCAACAACCTTAAAACCAATTATTACTAAACATTTTATAAGTATTCAGTTGATGGAGCCAGAGAAGGAATTCATAAATTAGGGTTTTTCTTTCGTTGAAACTAAAGTCAACTAGAAGTCAAGGTGTTATGTTGATGAGGCTGGAGAAGGGAGCCCAAGTTAAGAGAACATCATGCTCAAAAGCCTGTAGGCATGAACACTTGTCTCATTCATGTTGTAAGAAGCTCATATTGAAATCAAGAAAGCATTTAGTGAGGTTGTAAGATTGGGAATAAAAATTTAGGTAATGACTTGTATTGTAAAAATCTGAACTGAAAGTTAGTGTTACTCTGAAGGATTCTGAGCAGGGGATTAATATATTTATATTAATGTTAAATGTTACTTTGGAAAGCAGTGAGGAGCAAACATTGGAGTGAGGCTGAACTAGAGAACAGGGAAAATAAAATGAGATAAATCAAGAAAAAAAATGTTGAGGTCTGAGTTAAACAGCTTTGATAGAAATGGCATACGTTTGGGGCATATGTAGGAGGTAGAATAGACTCACCACAAAGACCAATTGAGTAGCGGAAGATGGAAGCCTCTATGTTTCTGTTTTAGACTCTGGGTGGATGACACCAACAAGTAGGAAAGAAAGGAGGAGAAATTGGGGTCTGAGGTGAAGACTGTTTCTTTTTTCATTGTGTCGCATTCGAGGTTTCATGAAATATCCTGTGATTTTTGGATAAGTTATTCTTTAATATGCCCTTCAGCACTGCATGATTCTCTTCCTCCCTTCCATTCCAGGCTCATTCAAGCGGCCATGTTCCCCATGTCCCCCTGCTGGAGAGGATGAGCCTTCTTTCCTTCCCTTGTATTCACTGCCACAGAGCCTTTGCATATGATATTCCCTCAGCCTGGGTCACCCTTCATGCTCAATATTGCTTAGGTTTTTCCTATTCATATTTCATAGCACAGCTTCAGATTAAATTCCTCAGGGAAAGCTTTCCCAAACTTTTTAAGAAGATCAAATCCAGTAAACTTTCATACACTCTGTGTCAAGAATATATTCACTGTGTAAGAGATAAATACTAAACGAAAGACAGCCTGGCCAGTGTTGTTCAGTGGTTAAGCATCAACCTGTGAACCAAGAGGTTCTTGGTTTGATTCCTGGTCAGGGCATATGCCTGGGTTGCAGGCTGGATCCTTGGGGGCGGGGGGGGGGGGCACATGAAGGAGGCAGCCAACCAATGTTTCTCTCTCATTAATATTTCTATACCTTTCCCTCCTTCTATCTAAAAGTCAATAAAAATATGTTTTAAAAAAGAAAAAGAAAGATAAATGGATGTTGAGCCGCCAAAACACAACAGATTTCCTTACATTTTTAAACCTTTTTTTAATTGATTAAGATATTACATATGTGTCTTCATTCCCTCATTGCCCCCCCCCCACCCGCCCCCGCTCATGCCCTTACATTTTTTATCGTGTTCATCAATGTGTGCCAAGTCTCTGGATCTACCTATACTATTGTTAATTTCAACAGAAATTCAAAGGAAGAGCCTGCACCTGAAAAAAAAAACCCAAGAAAAACAATCATAGGATTTGATGAATGAAAGGATCTGGATATTATATCTAGATTTCTCTTTCTTGGTGACTAGAAGGATGATAGTAGTATTGAATGACACAAGGGAATCAGGAAAGTGAGTTTATTTTTCAGGGAAGATGATTAAAAAGAAATGTGAACATTGAGAAAAATTATAAAGGACTCCATGCTAGCTGTGAGACTGATAAATCCTAGCAACTGCACCTCTTCGTTAAAATTTAATAAAAGCTTTATAGGTTTTTAATGATTCCTTTCCTCAGTGATGTGTACGACTGATTGACAAGGAGGGTCTTTTCATGAAATCAATGACTGCCTTGTAACTTCCAACCTCCTTTTATCAGAGCTATTCTAGAAAATATTAGTCGAAAGAAGTCATGTTAGGTAACAATTTTGTTTTCTTTCTGTATTGGCAGCACTAATTAACCTATTAGGCAGGCTATTCTGATGCCAGTTATTAGGATGCATTAGGAATTTTATTGCATGGGGATGTGTTCAGCAGCCATAACCTCTTGTTTTACTTTTCTAAACATCTGTTCTTCAGAGTTCAGCCACAATGTCACTACCTAATTAGACTGTATCCACATGAAAGTTTTTTCGTTAAATATAAAGGGTTATGATAAACCCTGACACAGGAAATCTAGAAACTTGACTTAAAGGAAAAGAAAGGTTATCTTCAAGTGTAAGTCTTTCATTAGTGAGTAGATAATGCTAATAATGATACTTTTTCGCCAAGCCTATTTTGTTAAAGAATTAAGGCTTACTTACTCAATTCATTTTTTTAAAGAAAAATGATATAGAAAGGTCGTAGGCAGGGCTGTGACCTAGATTCTGTGGAACCTGGAAAGGGAAGGGGTCCCCAGGATCTAGTGACCTGCCATGGAGTTGGCTCTGATGCTTCCACATTGTCTGTGTAAGTCATGGTAATGGTTATTTCCAAGGCCTCATTAACATCACCTTCATATATGGGCCAATTTTCACCATTTCCCTCAATTTTGGAAAATGGTTCTTTGTACAAGCACTCAGTGATGATTCAGGCGTGATCAAACTGACTCCCATTTAGTAAAATTTACCAATCAACATTTGAGTAATATATTTTACAGGTTTTTAGTGACTTGACATAGTGTTTAAAATTCCACCCTATTTGGAAAATAATCCCAAAGGAAATTACTATGACCCTGTTCAGATGACCAAACTCTGATCCCTGAATATACATTCAGTAATATAACAAGTGTCTGTGAGCACCAATTTGAGAATAAAAAAATATAAGGTAAGCTTTTTACCTCTCTCTGGCCTTTTCTATTTAGAATAATAATTCTTACTAATAGTTTATACAACAAATCCTAGGGATTTGTGCTTTCTTTGTGTATTATAATATCCCCCCCCCACCACCAATATTAAGCAACCCAGACCTAATGGAAACTAGAATAAAACTTAGAATTTATGCAGTCTAATCCAGAATAAATGGATGTGTTCTTTAGTATTTATAATCAGGATTCATTTTATTAATAAGTAGAAAGTTATTATTGGTTACTTATTCCATTCTTCATGAATTTTCTTTGTGCTTACACAGATATGATATGGACATTTTTTTCCCCTCAACAGTAACAAATCTAGAACTCTGTGTGGGTTCCATCAGAATCTATCATCATGTTAAATTTTTTAAAATATTAAAAATCATTTCTGATTTTCTTAACTGTAATACTGACTATTGGATGAGTGTAAATATACAGTTATGAGAGTATGTATTAGGTAAAGTTTATCTTAAAAATAAATTGTTTTTTACTCTAGGATCTAGCTATTGTTAAAAAATTGATCTCAGAAATATTTGCCTAAAGTATTTCCAACTTGCATTAATAGTAGATTTAGAAGTGAGAAGGGTAAAAGAATAGCAAGGTTATTCAGGGGTCTCAACAGTTAAATGACTCATGAAAAGGATCTTTCCTACACATGTTCTTACTCACTGCACTTTGCACACAGATGATTCTAATCACCATTATTCAAATCACCTGATGCCTCAATTACCTTGGCTTCAATGAGCACATTCCAAATGCCAGAGCACCCATATACGTACTCTGATAATAGGCTGCCAATTAAGTTATCTTTCTCTGGAAACTTATTATGGCAGCTCAGTGAATATAATGTCATTAGCACCCTTATATCACCATAGCCTGGGCAGTTGCTGACACTGCATGAATATAACTGCTAAGCTATCAAGTAGCTCAACTACGATAGCCTTGAAATTAAAAAATGTGTTCTTGTGAGTACGTGTTTACATATATGTAAAGTACGTGAGTATGAATGCCTGCATTTATGCATGTGTGTGCAAATAAGTTTTTTTTTTTTGTGGAAAAATATAGGTGGGGAAAATGATCTCTTACACAAAGAAGCACACATACATCAAAAGAAGATAGATAAGTTGTTAGTAAAAATTGCCTTATAAAGCTCATGCAACTTTGCCACCAATAAAAATGACATCAGTTGTACCAGTGGTTAGTATTTCTGTAACATGACTTATGCCTTATAAAATATTCTATACAGTATGCTTTTTTCCACATGGGATCTGGAATTAAGACTTTAATTTGAAACTTCAAGAAAATTATGAAACAATTTTTGACAATGACTAAATTCTTACTTTGTAATTAGAAGCACACAGATTTTGGTAGAAAGTTGAGCATAAGGTTATACAAAAATTACAAATGTTATTTACTGAGATTCTCATGTAAGTTTGAATCCTTATTTATTCATATGAGTTAATTGGCTTAACTAGTTCTTATCAAAGAATTGGTGAAAGCCATGGGGGGAGAATCTGCTTTTTCTGGACACTATTTCTTCTTAAGGTGTATTGAGAGCATAAAAGGCATCATTCTGATTGGGTCACAGTCTTGTTTTACCACTTATCCTTGGCAAATTCTTTGATCACACCAAACATCAATTTATTTATTTTTTTAATCTTAAATGTACTTTTATTGATTTCAGAGAGGAAGGGGGAGAGAGAGAGAGAGAAACATCAATGATGAGAGAGAATCATTGATCGGCTGCCTCCTTCATGCTCCCTACTGGGGATCAAGCCCGTAACCCCAGCATGTGCCCTGACCAGGAATCGAACTGCGACTCCTGGTTCATAGGCTGACACTAAACCACTGAGCCACGCCAGCCGGGCTCAATTTCTTTACTTATAAAATGGATATTTAAGTAAGCATTTCCTCCATAGGTTTATTGTGAACATTAAATTGTGGTCTATACACAAAGTGTTTAGCAAGTTGTCTGGAAAACAGTATTAGTAAATATTCAAAAAATGATACCTTTGAGATTCATCGAAGATGGCGGCATAGGTAAACACCGGAGACTGCTGCCGCAAACAACCACTTCAAAAATACAACTAAAAGACGGAACGGACATCAACCAGAACCACAGGAAGGCTGGCTGAGGAGAGACTCTTCAACTAGAAGGAAAAACAACAGCATTACGAGGCTCAGAAGAGGCGCAGTGTGGAAAATTTAAAGGTACGGTGGTGCGCGCACAAAGCGGGCTGGTGGCTGAGGGTGCGGTTGTCGTTTTCAATCAGGAGGGAGTCTCAGACTCTGGGCTACAGATCCGGGCGAGTCTCTAGGGACCCAGACTCAAACGGGAGAAGCGGGACTGTCTGGCTACGGTCCCTCCGAGGTTTGCAGCGGTTGCTGGGACAGAGAGGCGGAGCCCCTGGGGACGGACTGAGAGCAGCCATAGCTGCTCCCTCCACCTGCCCTGTTGATCCCACCCCGCCCAAGCCCTGCGCAGAGCCATTTGCCGGATCGCCTCAGGCAAAGGCTAGATTAGCACCTCCCCAGAGGACTGAAGTTTTCCCACAGCTGATTCTCACAGCCAGTCGGCCTGGTGGTCAAATCCCTCTAGTATTAACTACAACAATTAAGGCTTAACTAGAACAAGACTGTGCACAAAGACCACAAGGGGGTGCACCAAGAAAGCATAAAAGATGCGGAGACAAAAAAACATGACAGAAATGGAGGATATGGAGCTAAAAATCGCAATTTTGAGGGCTTGCAATAAACTTGAGCAGATCCTCACGAAAACTAATGAGACCCTCGATGCTACGATAAAGAAATTAGAAAGTAAGCATACACGGACTGAAATAAAGAATATTATACCCAATAGCAGACCAGAGGAGCACAAGAATCAAACCAAAGATTTGAAAGCAAAAAACACCCAACTGGAAAAGCAAAATGAAAAAAGAATCCGAAAGTGTGAAGATAGTGTAAGGAGCCTCTGGGACAGCTTCAAGCGGACTAATATCAGAATAATAGGAGTGCCAGAAGATGAGAGACAGCAAGATATTGAAAACCTATTTGAAGAAATAATGGCAGAAAACTTCCCCCACCTGGTGAAAGAAATGGACTTACAGGTCCAAGAAGCGCAGAGAACCCCAAACAAAAGGAATCCAAAGAGGACCACACCAAGACACATCATCATTAAAATGCCAAGAGCAAAAGACAAAGAGAGAATCTTAAAAGCAGCAAGAGAAAGAGACTCAATTACCTACAAGGGAATACCCATACGACTGTCAGCTGATTTCTCAACAGAAACTTTGCAGGCCAGAAGGGAATGGCAAGAAATATTCAAAGTGATGAATACCAAGAACCTACAACCAAGATTACTTTATCCAGCAAAGCTATCATTCAGAATTGAAGGTCAGATAAAGAGCTTCACAGACAAGGAAAAGCTAAAGGAGTTCATCACCACTAAACCAGTATTATACGAAATGCTGAACGGTATCCTTTAAGAAGAGGAAGAAGAAAAAGGTAAAGATACAAATTGTGAACAACAAACATGCATCTATCAACAAGTGAATCTAAGAATCAAGTGAATAAATAATCTGATGAACAGAATGAACTGGTGATTATAATGAATCAGGGACATAGAAAGGGAATGGACTGACTATTCTTGGGGGGGAAAGGGGAATGGGAGATGCGGGAAGAGACTGGACAAAAATCGTGCACCTATGGATGAGGACAGTGGGTGGGGAGTGAGGGCGGAGGGTGGGGCGGGAACTGGAAGGAGGGGAGTTATGGGGGGGGGGGAAAGAGGAACAAATGTAATCTGAACAATAAAGATTTAATTTAAAAAAAAACAAAAAAAAACAAAAAAAAATGATACCTTTTATTTCTGTGGTTATTGATATTTTAGATTATTCTTAAAATGTCCATGTTTCCCTGACTCTTTTTAGTGGTTCTTAGATAAAACTGACCTGTGCCAATTTGTTATAATTTAGAATAGAGTCATTATTACAATATGGGTTTTACTTACATATGCTCAGTGTTTCCGTTAAGTAAGCTATTTATCAATTGTATTAATAAGGAGAATCACTTCCCACAATATGTCTGCTATTTACCATTTTATTTTGTTTGTTTTTCTTCTTGAAGCTTTATTTCTGTTCTTTAAAATAGACTCCCTGCTAGTTGCCTATATGTTCAGTTCCTTTGTTCTCTGCTGCCTGATAACAAAGAGAGGGGTGCTTATATACCTTTGGGGGGAAATGAGTAACTTCCTAATTGAGGTTTTCATGTAAAAATCAATCATTACCCTTCCACACCCCCCCCGCCTGCCGCCCCCATAGAAGTATTGTGTCCATAACACTTTCAGATTAAACTGTTAAACTTACACTCTTGGCTGCATTAGTTCAATGTATCCTTGTGCCTTAAGGTATGTGTGATATGTCTAGTTAGTCATTTCATATCCAATATCATGTAGGCTGTACTCTCACTTTTCTCCTACCATTTGTAGCATTCTATGTGATCACAAGATATTTAAATGTTTCCAAATACAGAAAAGAAACTGTACAGTAAAAACCAGCATTTAAGATAAAAACAATTCCAAAAATTAACACCCACGCTTAAAAGCTGAGGCTAATTTTATTCCATTGTTCCCTTGGACTACTAAACTATACTCAGAGTATTTAAGTATCACATGTTGGCAGACTCTGCTGGCCCTACTTAAGATAAAGAGGCTTTCTAAAACGTTAGACTGAATATAATGCACAAGTACTGTGCTGCCAAGTCATTCATCAAATAAATATCTTCACCATATGCCTTAAAATGTGGCACAATCCTGCCAAAAGAGAAGTCTCTTTCATTATGGACTACAAAGGAAACACTGCAATGGGAGATCATGAACTACCCTTATCTGTAGGAGAACATTCGCTCTGCTGTAATTAAAAACTCTATTGATCAAGGGGTCCACTCATCATGTTTAAAAGTAGAATATGGTTCAGAAAAGAATAACTGGCACATTGGTTTCTGCAAAACTATCCTGCTAAGAGCATGGTGTGTGATTCACTATTCTGTAAAAAGAGCATCTTGAGAAAGTTCTATGTGGAAATCAACTGTCTATCAGTGGAATCAGGGGAAATAATGTTGTGCAGGAATCAGAAGAAGCTGTTTCCTCATCAGATTTGACTTTCATGCCTTGCATTGGACTCGTCATGCAAGTCATGCAGAACATGGAGAGACAACAAAAATATAGATGGATCCCACTAGACAGTTCCTTTTTACACTCATTTCATCGGTAATAATTTAGGACTCTATTCCTTTCAGCATTCAGCCATCTGAATGTTATAGGGCATGCAGTACTATTCACGGGACCAGTGAAAACAGACTTTACCTAATCTTGATTTATGCCCCTACATTTGTAAAGGACTGGCCTTCACTCTGCTGAATCCTCTCATGCCTCCTTCGGTGCTCATGCATGAAAGTCTGAATGCTGGCTAAATTTCCCCTGTGGCCACGCAGTGTATGGAACGTCTGACTATTATTTTCAAAAAATAGTGGGATACCAAAATAATAGAGAAGCAAGCAGAATCCTTTTGTGAAAGCAATATTAAATGTTGATAGTACCGGGAAAGATAATTGTTGTTTGCAGTCAATTTAATTTCTGGGGACTTCTCTTTCTATTTGACCTGTATTTTCAGATGATAATGGACCAGGGATGTCAGGTTCATTTTGTCTTCATAAGGATGAAGGTAGGTATTGGAACTTACTAAAAAGCACAGGAGGCAAGCACAGGAAAAAGGCCAAATGGGAGCTTTGTAACTGGTTCATTAAAAAGTACCAAATTGAGCCTTCCAATGGAAGGTTTTCTGAGGGTCAGAACTCAGTGAGGAGGCCCAAGATTCTGATAGGCACTTGCTGTGCAACCTTAAGGAAAAAGGCCTGTGCACTATCTATTGTATGACTCCTTGCATAGAGATCTTGATAATGGGCATTGCAGGAGCTTCAGAGAAAAATTTCCAAGACCCAGGCTCCTTTCTCTGACCCTCCCTAAGAATCAGTGCATCACACCAACTGAGGGAACATATGAAACTAGGTAATGGAAAATTCCCAATTTCAGACAGAAGGCTGTAAGCAGTGCAAGTAGTATTGGATTTGACATTGTGTTTAACAAAGGTCAAGGGCCTATGAAATCTAATGAATCTTTACCTCTTGGTGTCCTGAAATTTCTGCCTTTTCTGCCTTAGGTTGATGAAGCATCATGATGTGTCACTGATTAAGAGTGTGGGACCCGGAGTCAGGCTGCCTGTGGTGAAGCTCAGCTCCTCAATTCTTGGCAAAGAGACCTGGGTGAGTTGCTCATTGACTTTCGTTTCCTTGTTTGTAGAATGGGACAACAATGGTGACTATTTCTTTAGGGTATTTAAAAGAAAAATTGATAAATATGTCAAAATGTCTAGAACAGAGTCTATAAAAAAGGAATATCCAACATATTAAGTATTATTATCGTGTATGTTGCTGCTATTGTTAATGCCATTACTATTGTTATTTATATATTTCCCAATTTGGCAGTCCTGCCATAAAGGCATCAGGAAAGGCTTTTCTGTGGATATGATGTGTAAGTGACAGAAGGAGGGGGAAATTAGACAGAGCTAAGAGCAGATGGGAAAACCTAGAGACAATAGAAACCATGGTGTGCTCAAGAAATGGAGAGAAACCTTATCTCTCTGGTGTGTCCGGAACAAGGAAGAAATTAGTGGGGTATTGCGATCAGAGAGGGATGCCAGATCCTTTATAGTCTTGCAGATCATGGTTAAGGATTTTGACTCATTCTAAGATTAGTGGGTAGCTCTGAAATGGTTTAAGTAACAAAGTTGGTCAAAAACAGAATTGCTCATGGGTTGTGTACAACCTGGAGTGGAAAGATGAATTTTATTCCAAAGGTTGAAGAGGAGGGATGTGATTTGATAGAATGGAATAGGAGTCTATACCTAAAATGGGAATTAGTGCTGTATCAGTTGTGGTAAGTCTTCAAACTTGAGGATAGGACTTTTGTTTAAATTGTTTAGCCAGTATAGAGCTACTTGTGCTGTCTGAGAGGCAACGAAGACTGGAAAGGAGGAGAAAGAATCTACTGATGAACATACTGAGAGAAGATTGCATCCCCGGAAGCCACCCATGACACTAAACACAAGTTAATCATGCTAAACACAGCATACCGTCCTGAAAGGGAAGGAGGAAGCTGATACTTTTATCATTCTTAACATTCTGCAGAAAAGGCATGGGACATACTGCATTTCAAAGAAGAATTCACTGCATCATTATCTGAGTTCCAAAGACCCTTTGAAGCATTTGTGTGGTGGCCTTCAGTGTGAGCCCATTGATTAAACTTTAATTTTATTGGAAATCAATTAAATTTTGATATTTTATTAGCTATTTAACACTGTCAAGAAAAAGTGTTTTTATTCATCACTAATTATTTATATTTAGTATATGAATGCTTCATATTTATAATCACTAAAGTGTAACAAACAGTAGTTGATTGTGCACAAATATCTTTTCAGATATAATGGTAATAAAAGCTAGGTATTCATACATACTGGCAGTTTATAAACTATAATGGAACATGCACAATAAAATTATGAAATTATATAGCAATGGTTTTATTAGTCAGCTTTTTAAATAGAGAAATTAATTTATATTCATGATAAAGAAATTCAAGGAATACAAAAAGTATACAATGAAAGCAATTCTTCTCTCTCTAGACCCCTCTAGCAACTAATTCTCAAATGTGGAGGGATGGCTGTAGGTTCAACTGCTATTTACAGTATTTATGTGATAAAAAATAGTTTAAAACCCCACTAACTCACACTGACTGAAAGGAAGGTCACTACAACTTGATGTAAAATCTGAATTATAGTATATTTCAAAAGAAATACAGCTTTGCGACTTCGGGCTATCATGATTAACTGCTCACTGAGATTGGAGAGGATGGAGTAGAGTATATAATTGAAAATATCCATTTGTGCTTTTCAAAAAGATTTTAATCATCTTAATTCTTTTAATGTAAATATATTGATGCTGTGGTGCTTTAATAATAGTTTGCCGTCCTTCACAGTTAAATATGCAAAGTAAATTTGCCGTGTTTACAGTATTCTTTGGTTATCAAATCTCATTTATGAAAGCATAAAAGTAAATTATAGCTCGGTAGCCTGAATTGCATTCATGTCCATTCACACATTTCAAAGTACTGAACTTACATTGCCTTGCTATGTTTCTGTTGAGGACTATATATGTTACTTGTAAAAATACTTGGGCAAACATAAAGATTCATATGTAATTCTTTTTCAAAAACATATTTTTATTGATTTCAAAGAGAAAGGGAGAGTGAGAGAGAGATAGACACATCAATGGTGAGAGAGAGTCTTAATTGGCTGCTTCCTGCACATCCCACACTGGGGTTCGAGCCTGCAACCCAGGCACGTGCCCTGACTGGGAATCAAATCGTGACCTCCTGGTTCATGGGGTGATGCTCAACCACTGACCCAAATGGACTGGGCTATAATTATTTTTAAAGATTAAAGGTGATTTTGAGTACATTATCTATTTTATCTCTACAACTCCCTCTGAGGTACATATAGCAAGCAGTAGAAAGTTAATCTCTAAACTAAGCAATTGTTTTTCTTAGGGGATGTTATTGGACAATTATGACTTAGAAAAGACATTAATAAAGAGGAACTAATCTTGATGAGGGAGTTATAAGTATAGAAGGAGGAAGATGTAGGGAAAGTTATAGAAGTAAAGTTTTGTAGCCCAGTGACACAAAGAACTGTGAGAGAAGGCAGTGGGAGGGTACTGTTACAGAGTTATTGCATTATTCAAAATTGTACAGTATTGTTTGAAAGTAGACTGTGGTAAGTTAAAGATGTCTCTCCTGTTAAAGTCATGAATGGTTGTGGGCTTGCTTTGATCAGCAGTGCCAGGAGTCACTTCCAGCTAGCACATACTTCACTACCCTTTTTTCTTTAGCCATGGCACAAGCAGTGTTCTAGGGAGACCATGCTATGCCAGCCTGGCTCCTGGGGGGCAGCAAAGTGGAGCACAGCATAGCTGAGCTGTGATGGACATGTAACGTGAGTGAAAAATAAGCCCTTGTTGTTGTTGTTTGGGTCTTTTGTTACTGAAGGAAAATCTAGTCTATTTTGAATGATAAACTAAGTAAGATACAAGCAGAAAAGAGGACCCTGGGTTTAACAATATAGATATTTGTTGACATTTGAAAGAGCTTTATCAGTAGCATTGTGGGAATAGATACCATCTGAAATTAGGTGAAGAGTGTGTGGTAGATGAGGAGTTAAAGGCTGTCTCAACTCTGAAGAATCTTTGTGGAGTGGAGCAGAGAAACAGTGTGGATACTTGGGGTGGAGGATATGAAGTCAAGATATAGATGGAATTTTTAAGATGTAGATAAAATTAAAAGTATAGTAGAACATTGAAAGGGTTGTTTCTCAGGAGAGAGAGGAGAGAGAGAGAGAAAGAAAGAGAGGAGGAGGAGAAGGAGGAAGAGAAGGAGAAAAGGGAGGAGGAGGAGGAGGAGGAGGAGGAGGAGGGAGGAGAAAAGATAATGAATGACTGGAGTATACTCTCTAAGAAGGGGAGAGGAGAGAAAAAGTGTATAGATTGGAATCTGATAAGACCTGTGTTTCAGCCCTAGCCAGTTGACTCAGTGGATAGAGAGACAGTCCTTGGATTGAAGCGTCCAGGGTTAGATTCTCAGTTGCAGACTCAATCCCAGGCCTAGCCTGGGGTGTATGGGGAGGCAACTAATTGATGTGTCTCTCTCAAATGGATGTTTCTCTCTCTGTGTCTCTCCCCCTCCCTTCCACTCTCTCTAAAAATCAATGGCCACTCTCTCTCTAAACATCAATGGAAAAATATCCACGGGTGAGGATTAAAAAAAGACAAGAAAAAAAAAGACCTGTGCTTCAACAGGAGGAGCAGATAAGGTGACAACCAAGGCTGAGAGAATTTGCAATTCTAAACAAAGGTAAATGTCTTTCAAAAATATTCACATGTTAGGAGCCAGTTTTCAACTGGATTTTATAGCTCCATTTTAGAATGTACGGATTTGATACAGTTTCTATGTATACCCTCAGTGCAAAAACTAAATTTAGTGTGGTAGTTTTTTTAAAAAATGAACCCATTAGCTTTCCATCTACTTCACTCAGATTTATAGGCTAATTCTATTTGAATTTGTAAAATTCTTTTCCTTTAAGATACCCAGGTCAAAATCTAGAAGGTGCTGGAAATTTCTCATTTTTGTCAGTCAGACAAAGTGACTGATACTTTAAGGAAAGCTTTGCTGATTATATTCATTTATGCATGCCCTGCCCTGCCCTATACCTCTAAGCATCAGAACCTCCCGATCCTCCCATGCAAAAGCATTTCCAGAGTCTCCTTAACAGCTTACAGCACTTTGCTTTGGGGACTGATTGAGAGGACATTACAAGCATTTGGGCAAAAGTGTGGCTATAATTTATTTTCTAGGGAATAAGTAGTACTGTACACATCTTGATAAAAATGGATGAGTATGAAGTGATTTATTCCCTAAAAGAATAAAGGGGTGTTTTATAAGATTTAGTAAAATTGTTCGGATTTGTCCCTGGCCCAGTCTAATGTTGACAGGGACACAGCCAGTCTCTGTCTGAAACCTTTTCCCCAGGGCTGGTTGAATGGCAAATGGAATTCCTGGAGGAAAGCTTGATGTGCATACTCTCTGAAGTAGTTACAGTTAAACTCAGGATGAAAGCTTATTCTATGGCTCTGACAGCTTGATGGATATATTCAGCTATAGCTTGTGGGTTCTTAATACTCGTATTTTCACAATATGAATTGTAATTTCCCAAGCTCTTAATAATTTCAGTTTCATTGTATAATATTTTTTGACCATTCCTGTACTGAGTCTGGTGAGATCTGTACATTTGAGGCTGTGGTGGTACGGAGGGCAAGTCACCTTTCCTCCTCCTGCTCTTTCTTTTTGACCTCTTTCATTACCTACTTTTTCCTGTTTTGGCTTCTTACTCCTCTAATCCTATTTATTCTTTACCAACTTATATGTTAGCTAAATTAAATGTTCAGTTTACATAATATTACAGACTAGATTGCTCCATAAAATAATAAAATTACTTAAGAAGTCTACCATATAATATATAGGTACTAGTATAAATACCAAACATTCAGTAAATTTCAGGTGTCACTAATACCCATTTAGGTATTATTGTTTGTTGCATGTATGTATAAATTGCTTAATAGAGGCCTAATTTATGGAAAAACTTTTTAAACAATCATAAATGTCTAACTATTTCCTCCCCTTTCATAGAAACGGATCCTGGTCTCATATTGAAATCTGCTCAAGTACTTATGGGCTACAATTTCAACTGCTGTCTTGACAACTTTGATTCTCACAGGACCCAAAGGTCTGTCTGAGAGTTCCCCTATTCTTGTCACACATACATCCCACCAGCCGGAAAGGCTTCCCCCCAGCTAGTTACCTTAGCAACGGGAATAGCTGCACTCTACCTGGTCCTCAACTTAATGGATTTCACTTCCCTTCCAGCCATGAGATTATTCAAACGAGCCAGTCATCCTACAGCAGGAACCAGGGAGCACCTCACGACAAAGCTTGCCACATTGGTTCCCCCCCATGTTGTCCTGCCTGGGGTGGGGTGTCTTTCCCCCTAAGCTATGAGGATAAGTGACTAACATACATCTCACAATCTCATGTGTGAATGTTGGGTATCATGTGCTCAGTCATCGGCTAGTAATTTGGGTGGGAGATTCCTCCCTCACCAATGAGGAGGAATTATTGCCTATGAAAGTGAGTGTTCAATTCAAACAGGTCTATCATTCATATTTGCAAGTGTATATCTAACAGAAACCATCTTGTTGCTGTCCTCACAGAATAAGAACAAACATCAGATGCTGCTGGATTTTAGTCAGGATTAGCATCTCTTCCCTATCATTAACCTAATTTCACTTTTAATTTAACATATAAACTTTAAGAGAGTGGCAATTTTGGATACTATTTAAAAAATTGGATACATTTAAGCCGTTGCTTCTATCTGTTTCAGCCATCTACAATAATTTATCTATATATATATATGCATGGATACATGCATACTTTGATCTACTTTAGCTTTTATAATTATTTTAAACATAATTAGTAGGAGTTGCCTTTACAACAATTTGACCAAAAATAATTTTACAAAGAAAAAATGCAAATGATTAATGTATTTAAAACAGTTATTGCCTATGAAAGTGAATGTTCAGTCCAAACAGATCTGTCATTCAGGTTTGCAAGTGTATATCTAACAAAAACCCCGTTGTTTGGAAAACTCTTTTAAAATAAAAACCAGTTAGTGAGTCACTTTTAAACCTAAGTGGAACAGTGGCCAAGGCTTTTTAAAAAATATATACTTTATTGATTTTTTTACAGAGAGGAAGGGAGAGGGATAGAGAGAGAAACATCAATGAGAAAGAAACATTGATCAGCTGCCTCCTGCACACCCCCACTGGGGATGCGCCCTCAACCAAGGTACATGCCCTTGATTGGAATCAAACCTGGGACCTTTCAGTCTGCAGGCTGATGCTCTATCCACTGAGCCAAACCAGTTAGGGTGCCAAGGCTTTCAATAACATAAATAATCAGTGGACGTTATAACTAAATTTCTCTACCCAAATAATACTTTCTAAGTCAGTGAAGCCTTAGATTAATGAATTCATTCACTCATTGATTCAGCATGTATTTATTATGTTCCTACATGTACAAAGTTAACTGAGAGGATACTAAAAATTGTGTAGAACATAATACCAGGCTAAGAAATAAAGCCAAACTCATAAAATTATAGAGTTATAGAATTGGGAAGGACCTTCAAATTTCTAAACCAAGGTTCAGAGAGACACAGGGACTAACAAAGAACACACACACACACACACACACACACACACACACACTCACACACTCACACTCTGTTAGCTTGATAGGCTGCAATGCGTGTTCCTAGAATTGCATTTAAAAAAGTGTTTCAATGAATGGCAGTGACATGAAAAACAATTCTCTTTCAGTGCCAAAACATATAAAACAATTAAAAATGTCATAGGAGGTAACAAGAAAATATGTAGGTAGTTCTTATATATGAGAGTCCATTAAAAAGGTAGGTTTTGAGCTGAGGCAGGAATGGTTTACTATCACTTTCATATGAAAGGAAAAAGCAAAAGGCATTTGTATTAGGAATGTGGTTAATGTGTGCTTGGGTCAGTATAGCGACTGGGTTAGAGGTTAAATTGCTTTGTAGAAATAAGAGTAGACAGTAAAATAAAAAGTTAATTAGAAAAGAATAGTATAGTAAGTTAGTAAAAATGTTAGTAAAGTATTAATATTTCCATGACTTTAGAAAGTTAATGTGGTTGCAGAATACTTCTCATAAAAGCAGAAAGAAGCTTAAACAGCTGAGAAGTCAAGCCCAGCATTGTGCATTGTCTGCCTAGTGAGAAGTTTGAAACACCAACTTGTATGGGTCTTGGGAAAGTTGCTCCCACCTGCCTTACCTCATCATTCTCCACCCTCCCTCACCAAAATTGATTTCCTTTAATGACCAGATATGTTCACAATTTGAACCAATATTAATAATGATTAGCATTTATTGAACTTCTGTGTGCTCATGCACTGTGATGAAAATTAAAATGCCTTTCTCTTATATTGGAGAAAGTAGTATCTTGTTAGGATAGATATATGCTTTTTCTTTTTTAGCTAGAACATAAAAGTCATTCATCATTCATGCCTAGAGGAGGAAGTAGGATGCACATTTTGTGCCAGCATCTTGAGAGCAACTCACCTTGGATATGGACTCATATTTGGGCTTTGAAGCTGCCATTTCCCCTATGAGAAGATAATTGTAATAGGGCCAGAACTGACAAGTGGTGTTTTGATGTAAACAATGAACAAACCGACAGATCAATAAATGCTGAACAAGGCATGCTTCACCTCTGATTATATTGACTTACTGCAAAAATAATGGAGTGACAAAATGAAAATGTGTTATGTTTTATCTGAGTTATGGTCATAGCAATATATAAGGCAATAGATTAACTCAGATAAGACTTGCTGTGAAAGAAGCATCAAGAACAATTATAAGATAATCAATTTGCAAACACCTTCATGAAAGCAGCTGTCTAAGGAAGAATCAGCGCACTTTACTAAAGAAAAATACCTGTCACACTTACTTATTCTCTAGCTGTAATAGTGAACCAGATTGGCCAAGAACTACATTGTTATTTTAGCTAAGGACTTGACCTTCAACAGAGGTTATTTTAGCAATTATGACTCAGAGGCATCAGGTTAATGTCCTAGAGGGTCCAAAATTCAAAATCTTGAGTGCCTTTTGACAAGATCTTAGACGTAAAACTGTGACAGGCAATGATATGTACCTTTGGACCAGTATGGTGAGTAGACAGCCTATGTTAACTCTTTCATTTCCACCTTAGCCTTTGAGTCAAGATCATATTTTTCTCAGTGTGGCCTTAACCAATGACTAATTCAGACCATGTTATACACAATATGAGACTTCTCTAACAAGCAATTGTTATACCAACACTCCCTGTTGGCTGGCAGAAACCTCCTGCTCAGTTCTGTTATTTTTTATTTTTATTTTTATTTTGTTCCTTTCATAGATTTTGCTTTCCAGGAAAACTGTCTCAGTATTTGCTTTCTGGAGACTTCAGTTGATCTGGTGGTACAAAAAGAGGTTCAATAAAACAGCCAGTAAGATGGAATTTGCAGTCCAGATAGCTCACCATCTCATTGACAGTAAGGGTCCTATTCCAGGCACATTACGGTGGCAGCTAGAAATCACAAGCCTAGTGATTCCAATGATATTTGGTGTTTATCGTTTTCCTTATTTTGGAAAACAGGACACATCTTCATGAAGAGAGACATAATAGTGTCAAATATAACATGGGCTCTGGATTCCATTTTGTTTAAAAAGATGTTGAAAAGACTATGTTTATTGTGGTTAGTCAAGTACATTGAACATTTCTATTAATTTTGAAAAATTTTAAAAAATTTCATCATACTGGATCAACTCACCAACTGTAGAAATAGTTCCAGTTTGGTGGGGTTGTATAAATAACATATCTACATACATTTGGGAAGAAAACATTGAAAAATAGAAAAAAAAGGGATCCCTATGAATATGTGAGGTCAACATTGGTTGAGAAAGAATAACAAAGGAGGTTACCAGCATGCATTATGCCTTTCCCTTTGTAACTCACTCCCACTTTTATTTTTGTTGATGGTTCATTAAATCTCTTAATTGAATAGTTCCTCTCCTTCCTTGAATCACTAACCTTCATTTCTACTCTACTACAAAACACCAGTATGAACTTAGTCATTAGAAGGCATGCCCCACCTCTGAGATTTAGAAACTGCCACTCCTCTTCTGTCTACAGCCTCCCTTTCTATCTTTCCTCTTATTAATCTACATACTTTAGGCTGGGCTCACTCACACATACAGCACTCTGCTTAGGAATTTTTTACTTAGCCAAATATATAATTAGGTTTTTTTTGGAATTGATAACAGTCTTTTTAAATATCAGATTATTTTTAAAAAATATATTTTATTGATTTCAGAGAGAAAGTGAGAAGAAGAGAGAGAAAAACATCAATGATGAGAGAGAATCATTCATTGGTTGCCTCCTGCACACTTCTCACTGGGGATCGAGCCTGAAACCTGAGCATGTGCCCAACAGGAAATCGAACCGTGACCTCCTGGCTAATAGGTTGAATCTCAATCATTGAGTCATGCCAGCCAGATGAATGTCAGAATATTTTATTTGAGTAAATATACTCTGAAAATAGTATATATTGGATTGTACATTCAGTTCTAAATAATAAAAACACTAACTTTTAAGAATGGAGTTATTAATTATATCCATGTCAACCTGAATGGAGGTTTTGAATTCTAAATAACATTTTCAGATGACGATTTGTGGAACTGAGTAAAAACTCTTGGTCAATATGTCATACTAGGTGCACAAAATTCATGCACTTGGCGGGGGGGTCCCCCAGCCTGGCCTACGCCCTCTCGCAGTCCGGGAGCCCTCAGGGGAGTGGGCCTAAGCCATCAGTCGGATATACTTAGCTCTGCCGCAGAGGCGAGAGAGGCTTCTGCCACTGCTGCTATGCTCACCAGCCATGAGCCTGGCTTTTGGCTGAGTGGTGCTCCCCCTGTGGGAGCGCACTGATCACCAGGGGGCAGCTCCTGAATTGAATGTCTACCCCCTGATGGTCAGTGCATGTCATAGCGACCAGTCGTTTCTCCTGGTGGTCAGTGCACATCATAGTGATAGGTCGTTCTGATTTGCACAATAGCCTTTTATTATATAGGATGGTTTCTAAGGTAATTTTAAGTCTGTTATCAGTACTTCTCAATGCTGGCCTCCTGGCAGCAATGTTATGGTAAGTTGCCTCTAATAGATAAGGAAGTAAATTTTAAAGCACATTCTATATTCTATACACAAATCCTTCTTTCGAATAAGTAACATTTAGTAGAGATACTTAATTGTAGCTTAAAATATATTTTCAAAAAATATTCTCTTGAAATAGAAATGAATTACTGCAAGAAAAGGACCAGACTTAAGATAGAAAATAATTGTTACAGTTTTATTAGATGAGACCACAGACTATATGTTTAATAAGCATATATTTACTGGTCAGATGCAAAATAGAATATCTAACTATATCTACCATATCTAATTATTGTGTTGTATATTCTTCCTTCTTTTCTGTCTTGCTTATGCCCCAGCAGACTGACACCTACCATTTGCATCACCTTGACTTTTTTGCCTCCTGATTGATTCCAGCCAGGAGGTCCCTATCCTCTTCCCCACCTTGCTATGGCTCTGTCAGTGGCTGCTGTAGCTTCTGTCAGGTGACTTCTCTTTCACAGCCTGAAGACCTCTCTGGACTTCACTAATAACTTTCTTTCCTCTGGTTCCTTAAATTCCAGTGATTGTGATGGTTTCCTATTGTTGTTGGTTCCAGGGTACTTCACCACTGCTTGCTTAGGAGGCTCTTAAATCTACTTAAACCTCTGTAAATAGTCCTGTCATTCAAGAAACACTCAGGATTGCCATGTTTATTGGCGAAATCCTGATAATTAGCATCTTAATTTCATTTACATTACAAAGAGTTGAGAAAAGCCTAGGAAGGATAAGATTTTAGAAAAAAGAATCAGCCTTGCATCCTCTTAAGACAGTGAATTCATGAAACTGAATTAGGAGCTTATTATAATAGATATATGCAGAAAGATGAATCCTGCTTGAGGACATTATGAGCTAAGAGATGAGTCTGACCACATGATTAATTATCATGCTATATGATGTGGAATTTAATTCAGTTAAATATAGTTAATAATAATTTTATTTGACTTGGGCAGAGTGGAACCAACCTCACTGATGTTTAAGTATTGATTAAATCTGCCACAGTTGCATATATTGTTGATTTACTCAACTAATCTTCATAAATTTACCCACAGGGATGAGACTTAGCTGATGACCATGTCAGATGAGTTATTTCACACTGCTATATTCCTATGTTTTGATGACTTGTAAAATGTTTTCAGAGTGTAAAAATCACCATGTGTTTTGGTTCTAAAATATCAAAAGATAATGTAAATCTGAAGCATTCAATTCTGGTTATTTAAATTTATTTGAATTACTTATGTGCAGTGTTAGGAGTTTGACAAATCATAAGTCACCTCAAGGTCATAGGTTGACTTAATTTACATAGTGGCCTTTTGATATGGGTTGCTGAGGGTGGCAAAATGAAAGTGCTCTTTGCTTAATTACTAGCTATGTGATGTTATAGTTAATAATGTTACATGCACCCTTGCACCTCAAGATTTAATCCCCTTCTCAGATGGCATTTTTATGTTTGAATTGCTGTGACTACTTCAACCAGACTTTAGGAGCCTGGGGCAATGGGGAGCACATTGTTAGTGTGCTGAGAACAATTCAGGAGTAAAACTCCAGAGAGTCTTGCCTCGCTGACATCAGCTGAATAATGAAGGCAATAGCAAAGGGAAAAAATAGATTATTGCTATAAAGTTCTTAGTTTCTCTTGACTGGTAGTATTAAAATGGTTTTTTTTTTCTGAATGTACCTGGACTGGGTGTTTGGACCACAGCTGAAGCGGATTCCTTGTCCTTTTAGGTATTTGCCTGCTCTTTTTCTCCTTGATTTATCATGCTAGGCTTATGGCTACAAACTCTCACGCTTCCCATTCAACATCTGTCCCCTTTTTGTGGTATCCTTCAGAGAACTGAGATTGAAAGGAAATATTTTAATCTTAATAAATGGGTAACCTGTCTGAGACATGAAGATATTCCCCATACATGAGCTCCTTTTTAGAAGTGAATGAGTTGTTCTAATTTGCAATTGTCCTTGAAAATTAATGGTATGCAATTAATAATATGCTAATTCATTTTATTCTCTGTTCCATATGGCATTGGCTTGTGTTTCATGCTGGGTTTGTCCTTTTGAAAATGACTGAAAAATAATCTTACCATTGAGAAGGTGATATATTCATTGGGTAGAACTTTGAACTAAAATCACAGAGGCCGACTTTATATATTTATTGTGCAGTATTTAGCATGCTACTTGCATTTTAAGGATATTGCCCGACTGGAAGTTAGAACTAATTTGGTCTTTTTTAGATGGTCACACAAGATTGACAAAGCATATAACCCTGACATAGGATTGCTAACAAGCCCACTTTACTGAGAGGAACTGTGAACAAATTCAGGATGTAGATGATACCTTGTCACTAGGAGTGTCATGAATATCTCAGCTTCAAGGGCCCAGACACAAATCTGATCTCATCCTGTTTTCAAAACCTAAGCTTTCTGCTTGAAGTCACCATCAACAATTAGCTTTTCTCACCAAGACCAGTTGGCGACATACATGGATGGTGCTTTTAAAATGTCCAGGGTGCTGACAACTTCCTGTGTTTGTCAAGCGTTTAGAGCTCTTTTTCTTACCTCTAGGTTTTGAACCACAGTTCATCCTATACTTTTAGTCACTAACTAGGGAGTTACTGCATACCTTTAAAGAAGGTGACATGCATTAGAATTAATCAATAGAGCACAGCTACTGACCAATCAGAAGAAACACCAGTATAAACAACTGGAACGGGGCCTCGCAAACCAGTTGAATATCTTCTCTGCTCTTAAGGTAAGGATTATCCTGTCAAATGCTGAGTGTAAGAGATTCTGTGGCTGCCCTGCCTAGTCTCCTCTGTATTCAATACTTCATTATATGCCCAAGTGCCATAGTATCTCTCTGCCTGAGGGCTTTTTCTCAGCCTTTGCACAAGGCATACAATAAGTTCTGGAGAATTAATGCCACCAGGAGAAATATGAATGAAAGTTGGGGTATAAATACCCTGGTTTTCTTGTCCCTTGCGTGGGGCAACTCTGAAGCATATTCCACACTGTCTTCAAGAGATCCTCAGTAAGATTGGGTCCCTGCTGCCCACAATGGTGTCTTGCTCATTAACACACACACACACACACACACACACACACACATTGTATTGGTTTCCTGTGTCACATCACCTCTCCCAATCCAATGCTTCTTGGGATTACCCAAATAAAACAGGCTAGACAAAAGCCAGGAAGTGGCACTGAACTCTGGAGGCGACAGTGACTTTTCCTCACTGGGAATTATATGCATTCTGGGTATTGATTTCCTTTTTCTGACACATTCTCAATTGCCTATTATCTGAGAACTCACATGTATGGTATCTCATAATATTGCTTTGGACCCAGGAATCCACTTTTTGGCAAAGGAGGCAAATGATAATATATTTCACTGGTCCTACCATATATATTATTT
The DNA here is from genome assembly GCF_000147115.1 of Myotis lucifugus. NCBI lineage: Eukaryota > Metazoa > Chordata > Mammalia > Chiroptera > Vespertilionidae > Myotis > Myotis lucifugus. The sequence continues at coordinate 2,456,585 of NW_005871207.1, read as the reverse complement.
AACCTTGAAGTAGCTGGCCTAATGAAACTGGGATAGCATTTTAAAAGAACAGTGAAGTACAGCCCTGCAGAATTGAGGTACTGCCCTTTAAGATCTGTATCACTTTCATCCAAAGGCAACTATATGATGCTCTGTTTGCGACAGAATACAAGGATCCAGGACCTGGGGTGAAGATTGGGAGGCCCCTTTCACTATTCCTAGTGACTTGCTTGGGGAAACTTTGCTTCCTGTGCCCTCTGCTGGATTAGAGGTCCTGATCTCCAGGGGAGAGATTGGGCATTTCTACCAGGGGACACAGTAATGGTCTCACTAAATAGCCGCTGCCAGGTCAGTTGAGGCTCTTTGTGCTATTAGATTAACAGGCAAGGCAAGGAATTACTGTGCTAAGAAGTCATTAACCCCCATTAAAATGAGATGAGTTTGCTATTGTGTAATAAAGACAGGGAGGATTATGTTGGAAACCCACACATTCTCTGGGATTCTTCTTAAGGCTTTCATCACAACACAGAGATATAATAAGCAAGGCTTGGACTTCTCAGGGGCAGGTGAAAGTACTGACTCAGGCACTTGGAATGAGTGGAGTGGGTGGTAGCAGGACATGCACAATGTCTATTATAGCCTCAATGTCAGCTGTAATGCTGAGGACTGTAGCTTACCCCATTATATTTCCAGTTTTAAGTCCCCATTAACCTTCTCATTGAAAGTCTTATTTGTCTTTTAGAAATTGGTATGGACCATCAACTTAAAGAAGTAGTGATGGGACAAATTGAACTTATCTTGGGAAATGAGTGAATCTGTGCATTGCAAATGGCAGACTGTAGCAGATGCTATTGGAGCTCCAAGCATATCCCCTTCAACACTCACTGTTGAAATAGCACTTGCTGTTTTGGTACAAGAACATGTTGATGATGATCCATTTTGAAATTCTATGGCTCTCTCTTCCTGAGGGCTTTCTATTAGTCCTTGCCCAGGGCAAGCCAGAAATGCTGGGGGAGTTAATATCTCCAAGAACAGCTCTCAACCAAAGAGAAATGGGAATTTGAGCATAAATATTTATAGATTGTAGTCACCTCTATATGGGACAGCTCTGAAGCTCCTTTCACACTGTCTCCCAGAGTTCCCAGCAGGACTGAACCCCAGGTGTCTGCAGTAGTAACCTGCTCATCAATGCGTTTTGTCCTTTTCCCTTTCTCATTTCCCCACCACTCCAATGGTGCTTCTTAAAATCAGTTCCTAACTTCCCAAATAAACCACCTACACTCAAACACTCAAACCTGCCAAGTTAAATAAAGTTAAAGAGTATTCTTAAATGATGCACTTATATTTTATTGTGTGACAGAATACAAGGATTCTGTACTGTGTATGAATAGGAGAAGGATCTAGAACAGCGGTTCTCAACCAGTGGGTTGTGACCCCTTTGAGGGTCGAACGACCCTTTCACAGGGGTCGCCTAAGATCATCGGAAAACACATATATAATTACATATTGTTTTTGTGATTAATCACTATGCTTTAATTATGTTCAATTTGTAACAATGAAAATACATCCTGCATATCAGATATTTACATTACGATTCATAACAGTAGCAAAATTACAGTTATGAAGTAGCAGCGGAAATAATTTTATGGTTGAGGGTCACCACAACATGAGGAACTGTATTAAAGGGTCGCGGCATTAGGAAGGTTGAGAACCACTGATCTAGAAGAACTTGTCAATCTTATTCAAACATAGTGTTGTTTTCACCAATTTCTTTTTATATCTTGAAGAAATGGAGGTTCTTTGGAAAATACTTTAGAAAATATTTAGATAATCATTTGGAGAAAAAATACCTCCAGGAGAGAGTAAAATTTCGTAAACTAGATCAAACTCTCTGTAACCATCTTAAAAATTTTTTAGATAATTTATGTAAGAACCAGAACCTTCTCTCCCACATTTAGCCTGGACACTGCAAACTCCTGTCTACATTAATGACTTTGAAATTAGCGAGCATTTATTTTCTCTTCCAGGGCTGTCCAGCTTAAGCAAATGGTATGAATCTTCATTACAGAAACTTCTCAAAAGACTCATCAGTTCTTCAGTGCACAATATAAACAGTTTGTGCTCAAAGATAAATTGAATCACTCAAAATTCTTGCCTTGCTAAGGCAAGATAGTTGCATCATCCCCCTTCCTCTAACTCGCCTTCTTTTCTACTACTCCTCCCTCTCCTTCTTTTTCTTCTTCAACTCTGTCTTTATCTCCCTCTACTACTACTACTACGACTACTACTTCTACTACTAGTCACTGCTCCTTGCTTACTTAAGAAGCTTGCATGTTTTTAGTTTCTGGATTTCACTGCATGAGATACATTTTATATATCTGAGTTCTTTGACATTAGAACAGGTTAAAACTACAACTCAACACATACAATTATTTTCTAATGTTTGATTCTTTCATCTCAGCTGAGTGGGAAGAAGTATTCCTTGCTTATCTAAAAAAATATAGCTCTTTAACCCATATGTGCAGGAATATTAAGTATAATAAACTCAAACCATCTCATAATCAGGTACACTTAGTGGGTTAAGTTGGTTGGGCACTCAGAATTGAATATTGGGGGTGATAAGCTGAGGGGAGCTCAAATGGAATAGGAATAAAATTGTGCTTGACCAAAAAGTGTTGATTTATGCCTCCACTGAAGTTTTTTGGGTTTTCTTTTCTTTTAAAAAATTATAGAAACAACATCTGATACTTCCATATTCACATTTGGGTGTGGATCATCTGTGGAAATGGAATAATAGCTTAGGATCTCCTGCTGATGCTTGAGTGCATCTCTGGAGATTGCTTTGAAATATCACTACGTACTCAGCCTTTGAGACACTGAAATTGATTTGCAAAGGATTGCTGCTTCAGTGATCCATGTTACTCAGCAAGTTTCCCCAAATGCCCATCCACTGTCATCACTAACGTGGCATTGTTCACCAGCTGCACACACAGGAGTGCTCTGCTTGGCTCAGCAGTCACAAAGATGATAGATGGGCTTGTGTCCAGGTATTCTTTCTCTCTGCTTGGGCTTGGGGATAATGTTCTTATTTGTATTTTGTTTCATTTCATCTTCTTTTTCTTCCTCTCACTTTCAGCTTTTATCAAGCAATGTGAATTCCATATTACCTAAAATAAATTAAAAAAATTAATTCTACCAAAATGTATTCAGAACCTAGTGTGTGCCAGCCATTGTGTTAAATACTAGATATCCACAACTGAGTAAAATATTAAAGAATATCATACTTTAGAATAAATAGATATAGAAAAGTAAATTTATAGCTATAAAGAAATATGATCAATGCCAGAAGAGAGCTGTTTTTATTTTTTTATTTTTTTTTTATTGCTTAAAGCATTACAAAGGGTATTACATATATGTCCTTATTTGACTTTATTTTAAAGGAAGTATTGAGGACCAGAAAAGCAAAGACATCTTAAGTACAGAAACTAGTACTAGCAAGGGACATGATGCATTCAAGGTGCGTAAGGGCTAGGGTGGAGTGGAAGAAAACAGTAGGTGATTTTAAGGTAGTAATTTGTGGATATATTATGTATCTTCTGATAATCTATATTGATGTATCTGCTGGCAAGACATATTAAGGAGTTTGCAAATTTTTGACAGTCATTTGGGAATAGAAGGAGACTGTGAAGATGATGACATGATGTGATCTTTGACTTATAATTGTGATTTTGGAGAGTGTGGCAAATAGCAATTCCAATGTAATATGTAGAAGATACTTGGATATTTGCAAAGCTTTCTTAATTCCACCTTTTGTGACATGTAGCTTTTATTTTAATTTTGCAGTTTCCTGCCCAGGTAATTTTGTACTTGTTAATGCGCAGGCCCTCTGTGTCCACTTATATGGGACTGTCCATACCAGGGGGAATCTGGATATGAGGTGTGATTCTTATTCTTCTAGGACTGACCACTTTGGAGGATCTTCAGCTGTCCTTGATAGCTAAAAATACAGAAATAAGATTAGTGGTTGCCAGGGGCAGTTGGGAGAGGAAATGGGATCAATTGCTTAATGTCTTTCTTTTTGGAGTAATGAAATGTTCTGGACTCAATGGTGCTGGTTGCACAGAATGTGAATATACTGAAGACCACTGCATTAAAGTGGTTAAAATGGTGAACTTTACATGAATTTTATCTCATGAAAAAAAGAATCATAGCCCATACACACAAACATCACAGAAAAAAGGATATATAGTAGCCACATGCAATACACATAAAAGAAAAACAAAACTTATCCACACAGACATACACACACACAGACAGAGAGAGAGAGAAAAGAGAGAGAGAGAGGGAGAGAGAGAGAGAGAGAGAGAGAGAGAGAGAGAGAGATTGAGAATCATAGATACACAGAGATAGAAAGAAAAAAAGAGACAATGCACAGGCATCAGAGTTGAGGTGGAGATATAAAAGATTATGTTGAAAAATGATTAAGTCAAGGTAAATAAGAATATCCATTTCTAAATAAATTAATTAGGCAGGATTGACAGTCCCAAAAGCAGATTTAGGCTATATGAAAGATGACCTTTGTTACAGGTGACATTTATTCGACTGTGGCAGTGACACAACAGGTAAAATGAAATTTCAGTCACTGAAACCATTTTATTATAGACTAAGAGAATATATGAAAGGGCATAATTAGAATTTGGGTCTTGTGGAAATACCTATTTTAGTCCTTTAGAGGTATTCATCTTTAATATCCATAGCATTGCATTACAAGTAAATGACCAGTGTGTGAATATTGTGTGGAAAAGAATAACATTTTCCAGGAATAAATTCAACTAATTTCCTGTAGATAGTATTGGCCTTGATGTTCTTACAGTGGAAAGTAGCTTTATTATCTCAGTTGATTTTATTTTCCAGATAAAGGGCTGTTCAAATATCACCATGCCTTGCAGGCCTGCTATTAATTTTAATAAGAATTTAATAAGTGTGAAATCCTTTGAGAATTTGCAATGGAAAGCTACCAGATGTTCTGTATGAGGACAGTGTGGTTTAGGTGTAACTGAAAGTTGTTGTGCTCTTCTCACCTTTTTAAAAGGAGTTCAGTATCCTGCTCATCCAAATCTAGTTCATGACCATAGATTCTCTCTTTTGCATTTGGGTTGCATCCTTTCCTATTTTTAGGATGGAAAATATAAGGTTAGTTCAGAATGAATGTTGTCACTTCACCACTGAGTATTGCAAGAAGAGAAGAAGTCTTTGTCTTATAGATTGAGGCTGGAGGAAAATAAATGTCTTTATAGTAGCATGACTTCACCTCATCTCTCCAAGGTTGTGCACCTTACTACATTCTTGAAAGGATGCTTCCAGCAAAGTGCTTCCTTATGAAGGATGTTCTCTTATTGTTCACAGGAGTTCAAGAAGCCAACTTTTTTCAGCTTCACTTCTTTTGTAATGCTCACTTTCATCTTATGCCGACTTTCATCTTATGCTTTCTCTTTGACTTATAAAATGAGTAAGCTGCAAGCAAGGTGGGGTAAAGGCCATAATTCAGACAGTGGCCAATGGAAGCTTCTATAAAGTCTAAAGCTTTTGATGAAGGTTGCAAAACAAAACATAAAGGTGCTGCCATTTCTATAAAGAGATGAAAGATTGTTTGAAGGATAATACAGATATGTCTAATTAAAGATTAATAAAATTAATGTTTGAAAATTTGACATTTTTGTTGAGTTTCAGGATGAATGTATTGATAAAGAGAAATGGGCAAAAATTTGACTGATCTTAGGGAATAAAGACTTTCTATGATGAGGGAAAGGGGCTTTGTTTCAGAGCATCTATTTTAATCTAAGTGGCTATTTATTAGCCATGAAATAACAGAGACATGTAAGTGCATAGCAAATAAATGGAAAGAAAATTGGTTTCCCATTGACATCTAGTGAAGATCAATATCTGTTATATGGTGGGATTTGTCAAGTAGTTGTGTGATTGCCAAATTATCAACTATTACACATTACCTTTTAACCTCGTTGGTTTTCCTTAAGATGTGACACTTTTGAAAAATGAAAAGACAAAGCACTATGGGAGAACATATTCACCAATGATACATCTGATAAGGGGTGAATACCCAAAATTGATAAAGAAGTTATAAAACTCAACACCAAAAAACCTCACAGACAATCCAATTAAAAAATTGCACAAAGGACCTGAATAGACACTTCTCCAATAGGACACACAGATGGCCAATAGACATATAAAAAGATGCTCGGCAGCACTAATCATCAGAGAGATGCAAATTAAAACCACAATGAGATACCACCTTGCACCTGTCAGAATGGCTATCATCAATAAATCAACAAACAAGCATTGGTGAGGATGTGAAGAAAAGGGAGCCCTTATGCACTATTGGTGGGAATGCAGACTGGTGCAGCCACTGTGGAAAACAATACGGAGCTACCTCAAAAAATTAAAAATAGAACCCCCTTATGATCCAGCAGTTCCACTTCTGGAAATTTATCCGAAGAAACCCTAAACACTATGTTCATTGCAGCATTATTTATAATAGCCAAGATTCAGAAGCAGCCCAAGTGCCCATCAGTAGGTGAGTGGGTAAACAAGCTGTGGTATGTTTACACAATGGAATACTATGTGGCATAAAGAAGAAGGATATTACCTTTTGCGACAGCATGTGTGGACCTGGAGAGTATTATGCTAAGTGAAATAAGCCATCCAGAGAAAGATAAATACCATATTATTTCACATATATGTGGAATCTAATGAACAAAATAAGCAAAATAGAAGCAGAATCATAGATACATAGATAGTTGTTGACTGACAGTTGTCAGAGGGGAGGAAATTGGGTAAAAACAGTGAAGGGATTAGGCAAAAACAAACAAACTCCTAGACCAGTGATGGCGAACCTTTTGAGCTCGGCGTGTCAGCATTTTGAAAAACCCTAACTTAACTCTGGTGCCATGTCACATATAGAAATTTTTTGATATTTGCAACCATAGTAAAACAAAGACTATTATTTTTGATATTTATTTTATATATTTAAATGCCATTTAACAAAGAAAAATCAACCAAAAAAATGAGTTCACGTGTCACCTCTGACACGCGTGTCATAGGTTCACCATCACTGTTAGACAGACAACAGTATGGTCATTACCAGAGGGAAATGGGGTGGAAGGAAGGTAGGAGAGGGTAAAAGGGGATAAATGGTGATGCAAAGATACATGACTTGGGGTGGTGAACACACAATACCATATACAGATGATGTATTATAGAATTGTACCCCTGAAACCTACATAATTTTATTAACCCATGTAACCCCAATAAATTCAATTTTAAAAAATGAAGTGACCCCATTGACCAGTCACTTTTTAAAAATTTATCTTTATTGTTGAAAGTATTACAGATGTCGCCTTTCTTTTCCCATTGACCACCTCTAACCCACATCTCCCCCTCCCCACCACCAAAGGCCTTCACCACACTATTTTATTGTCTGTGCCCATGGGTTATGCATATAAGTTCTTTGATTAATGTCTCCCCACATCCACCCACCCTCACCTTCCCTCTGAGATTCATCAGTCTGTTTCATGCATCTGTGTCTCTGGATCTATTTTGTTCCTCAGTTTATTTTGTTCATTAGATTCTATATATGAGTGAGATCATGTGATACTTGTCTTTCTCTGACAACCAGTCACTTTTTAATTTTTTCCTCTTTACTGTTTTAGTAATTCACACTCCTGATTCTCCCCCTGACTCCTTAACTATTGTTTCCATTCTTTGTCTTGGGCTGCCTTTCCTCCCATCTGCCTTTGTTTTATTTTGAGGTTACAGCCTCAACTATTTTGTGACACAAAATCATATCATTTTATATTTACTTATTTATTTATTCTTGTCTTTGCTACTCCTCTACCTTGAACCCAGAGGCCAAACCCTAATGAATAGTAATCTTTCCTCATGCTCTTTTTTTTGCATGTGCTATTTCCCTTTTTTTAGATTTACTTTGAGAGCCTTCTTTTATTCATTTTTCAAGATCTAGATTGAACATCACCTTTTTATAACATCTTTCCTTCCCCTTTCTCCCTCCCAGAATCATATCATTCTTTTACCAGCACAGTATTTGTTAATTTATTTAATCTCTCATAGGGTAGAGTTCTGGGATGACATAAATTTGGGAATTCATTATTGAAGGTATTTAGAATCCAGAGGCAGTAGATCATCTAGGAATAAAAGTAGATAAAGAAGAAAAGACCAAGTTTTAGAGACTGCAATATTTAAAGGTTGTGGAGATAAGGAGAATCCAACAAAGAACCTGAGATGTAGTGGGCAGTAATATAGATAGAACATCAAGAGAGCCAAGAGAAAAAAAGTATTATAAGAAGGAAGTGATGAAATATTTCAAATGCTATTAATAAGTTATGATGAGAACTGATACTTGATCATAATTTTAAAATGAAACCTATTCATTCATTCATTCATTCATTCATTCCAAGACTGAACTTGGGAAACTTGAAAAGTACTGGTATGGGACCCCTAATTCAAACATGAATAAAACATGCAGAACTGGGAATAAATAGGGATATCCTGATCAGTCTTAGAGTAAATGTGTATTCATGCATGTTCTTGCACCAGCAGAGAACTTTGATTCAAAAGGTGGTATGAGTGGAAGTAATGTTCACCCCTATAGCCTGTGAGAGAAATGACCAGCACATTTTCTGGAATTTTCTTTACTAAGGGGAAGAAAGGAAGCTACTATTTCAAAGTTTTACAAGGTAACTCTTCTCTGAAGTCATATTGACAGTTTGTACAAAACAATTAGTTATTGAATGAAAGAAGTCAGAAGAAATTTGTTTGATGTGATTAGAAATGGTAGAGTGGATTTGAGTAACATCTGATATTCACTGCCATTATGTGAACATGCATGCATAATGACTTTTTCCCAAAAGGTTAATGCATGTATTATGTAAGCATGGCTTACTTTAAAGCTGTGCAAATTTTGCCCAATAATTAAAAAAGAAAGTCAGCCTCCATTATATCACTACTGATATAAAAATTCTAATATAAAGCAGTTGAAATACATTTAAAGTACATTAAAATTTATTTAAATTATGAAGAGTGAAATAATTCTTTTAAGAAGAAGTTGCTGAACTTATTGTCCCCAGTTGAAAATAATTTAAAATAAGCACTCTATTTAATGGTTCAAATTTCAAATGAACTAAAAGGGAGGAATTTCTATCCCATTCATTTCCCCTTGCTGCTCCTAGGAGACAACCACAATATTGGTTGAAATGAGGCATTTTAAATTCATGTTAACAATTATGTTTGTTGAGTGACTTCCACAAACAAGATGGTGTTTTAGACATTGTGTTACCAGCCTTCGAGGAGTTTGAAAAAATGCCAAGTTGACTCTGAACAATGTGCTAGTACTACCCAAAAGTAGACATGTGTAGTACTACAGTTATACTCTGGGGTGGCTCTGAAAGACAACAGTGAAAGGATATATCCCTAGTTAGCAGAACTTTAAACCTTGAGGGAGAAATAGCCAGAGCACTGTTTCATCAGTGGCTCTTGGTTAGATATTAGTGAACTTGGAAGACACACTGAAATTTGGTGACTAAGTGCTAGGGGTAGAGGTTTACTGACACATCTCTCTGAATGGGTGAGTGTGCGAGTCATTTATATCCCATGTGAATGCTCACCAGGCAGCAAACTTGGCAGAAGAGGAGTTTAATAATAATATAGACAAGATGATACATTCTATCCCCAGCCATTCTTGTGCTTGCTCCGTGGGCTCACAAATTCTCCATTGTGGTGGAAATGGAGGTTATGCATGAACTCAACAAATGGACTCTCACTCACCAAGGATGAATGGCTACAGCCACTGCTGAGTGCCCAGTACGTCAAGAGCAGAGACCAACACTCAGTCCCTAATAGGGTACCATTCTCTGTGATGACCAGCCAGCTAGCTGTGGCAGATTGGTTATATTGAATCAATTCTCTGATGAAAAGAGCTGTGATTTGTTCTCATATTTATTCTGGATATGGATTTGTCTTAATTTTCCTCTATTATTCTTCCAAAACCACCATGCAGAGACCTACAGATAACTTAGTCATTGTTTTGGCATTCCCCATCCTATTTCTGACCAAGAGAGAGAATAAAATGTGACAATGGGCTATGATTGTGGGATTCACTGGTCTTACCATGTTCTCCATCACCTTCTGGTATCTGGTTTTATTGGTGTGCGGAGTGGTGTTCTGAAGATTGAATTTTGGTGCCAGTTTTGGTAACAACTTGCAAGCAGGCATAATGGCCATCAGGATGTGGCATATGCTTTAAATACAGTGATGTTTCTCCCATAGTAGGATTCACGGGTACAGGAATCAAGCTGTGAAAATTTGAGTGACTTCTCATTCTATTACTTGCAGCTGGCTGAGAGATACTAGTTCCCAAGAAAGAAATTCTTCCACCAGGGGCACAGGAATGGTTGAACTTGCCCCAGAGCTGTACTGGCTATGGTGATTGATCCCGACTACCAGGGGGAAATGGGTTTGCTATTGCCCCATAGGTTAAGGAGGAGTCTCTCTGTAGTGCAGGAGATCCGCTGGGATACTTCCTAATGCTTTCAGTTAAATTCAGTGGGAAAAACTATTACAATTTCATAGGACGACTAATGGCCTTCAGGAATGAAGATTTGGATAACCACACTGACCAAGATGCTTGCTGAGGGCAATGCATACATGAAATGGGTAGGAAGAGAAAGACACCGTGAATGTCAGCTGTTATGCACCCAGTTGAAAAAATGACTGAAATAGTCATCAGGATTTCTTCCTTATTTTGATATAAATTTATTTGTGTACTATATTAAACCATTTTTTTCTTTCTTTCTCTCACTTCCCTACAATCTAAATGTTAGATGTGATAATAGCTAACCTCCTATTGTAGTAGTTATGTTATAGGGCAGCGGTTCTCAACCTGTGGGTCGTGACCCCTTTGGCGGTCGAGCGACCCTAAGACCATCCTGCATATCAGATATTTACGTTACGATTCATAACAGTAGCAACATTACAGTTATGAAGTAGCAACGAAAATAATTTTATGGTTGGGTCACAACATGAGGAACTGTATTTAAAGGGCCAGAAGGTTGAGAACCACTGTTATAGGGTAATAGGAGGAACATGACTTAGCTAGATAATAAGTGAATACAATCCAAAGATGAATAGAGTGACTTTGCATCCTTTCCTGAGGAGAGGGTTAGCATAGTTTTGGTTGTACAAGGGATAGATGTATTGTGCTCAGTGACTGAATACATGATTCAGCTATTGCTTTTTTTGGAAGTTAAGTATGATAAAAAGAGATGTATGTGATGCCAAGTTAATATAGGGTGGACTTTGGTGACTTTGTAATGTGCCCACTTAACTAAGCCTGGATTCTTTTATCTCCATGCTTCTGGATTGGGATTGACCACAGGAGAAATTTGTGTGAGATACAGAAGGTGTAAGAGAACCAGCAGCCATGTGAACACTCAGAAGGTTGGTGTAGGCACACGTACAGTTGCATCTCGTGCATGGTGTTATGGACCTGCAAGCTCATCTCCAGGTTTTGCTGGATGCCTTCCTTAACTTCTGTAAATCCTGGGAAAGCTTCATATGAGCTCATGGTGAAGTGCAGAAGGTCTGCAGGAAATCTGCACTACTACACTTGGAGGCTAGAGGCTTGCAGGAGGTACGAGACCAAGACAGGTTCCAGTGAGAGAAAGATGCAGGTTTGTTTATCCTTGTAGGTTAAAGTTCATTCTTATGGATTTCAATTTGTCCTTGCTCTGTTTTTTTATTTATGTGTATCTTCCCTTCCTGACTGCAGACCCAGTTTATTTCAAGCCTAGCACTGTATGTAGGAGTAACAGATGGGCCTGAAGTAAGGAAATCACTAAAAATTACTCATAGAGGTTCTGTTACTCTGATGGAACATGTCAGATAAATATTCTAGTCAGAGACATACACTAAAAGTGTATAAAAGTAATTATTAGGTAGTATACATAGGTATAACAGATTCTATCCTATTATAAGCACAGGGAGAAAGGGGGTGAGGATGAAGCAGAGGGTGAGGAGGGAGGGAGGGAGGGAGGGAAGGAGGAGGAAAATAGAGAAAGCGAGAAAGCAAGAGAGAGAGAGAGAGAGAGAGAGAGAGAGAGAGAGAGAGAGAGAGAGAGAGAACAAACCCAGGGGTTGAAAAATACTATATGTAGGGGAATTTTTACTGGCATGATAAAGGAACAACAATAGAGCTGAGAAAGTTAGCTACTGCATATTTAACAATCGCCAGGCATTTGTGTAATTGGGAACAAGACAGGCACAATTCCTGATGCTTTGGAATTTATAGTCTAGCAGGGATGATTCATACTGAAAACATAATGCACTTCATCTAGTGAAGGATTCTAAGTATGTGCCACATATTTTGCACTGATGGGGTAATTATATGACCCTTGAATGACTAGCTGAATCTTAATACTCTAATATTTTCTCAGTGTGGATAACTTTTGCAAGATATTACTAACAAGGTGTAGGGAAAAAGTCTCTGGGCCTTTGGTTTCCTCTCTTGTTTCCATTTCAGTCCTTCCACCAGCTGCTCTCCACCATCTGTCTCCACTATTTCACTGAAACAGCTGCTGCACAGGCCACCAGTGCACCAATCGCCAAATCTCACAGACATGTGTTGGTCCATATTTTATTTGATATCACTTTGCCATTTGACATTGTGGCCGTTCCCTTTTTATTTAATTTTTCTCAGCCCCTGACACCACTGCCTCCTGGATTTTCTTCTATTCCTTAGTTTCTTTTTAATCTGTTCTATTGTTTCATCCAATATTTGGTTAATGGCACCTGAAAGTGCCAAAAGTGACCTGAAAGTCAGTGTATCATCCCTTTTGTCCATCACTCTATACAACTGAATGATAACTGACTCCTGAGCTAATGAATTGTTGAATTCCTTGTTTGACTTGTGCCCTCTTACTCAGTTTGATGCTCTCTGTCTCATCTATAATAATAAAAGCATAATATTAGTATGCAAATCGACCGAACAACTGAACGACTGTCCGCATGACTGTCCGGAAGACCACAATATGACATGCACTGGCGCCAGGCCAGCCAAAGTGGGTGTGATGTGATTGGGTGGGGGACCCACCATTGCCCCACGATCGCCCCCGCAGAGGGAGGCCCAGGCCACCCTCTATGGGGCAATCAATTGAGGGGGGAGGGCTCCACGATCCATGGCCTCACAGAGGGAGGCCCAGGCTATCTGGCTGGTGGTGCTTTGGTGGGAGGGTGGGGCCCCCTTTTCCGGCAGCCGGAAGGCCCCGATCAGCCCTGATCACTGGCCAGGCCTAAGGACCCTATCCATGCACTGGGCCTCTAGTATTAATCATATATGTCATTCCTTGGCTACTGTGAGAGTCCTTTCTTACCTGCTTGTTCTATTTTTGTCTTCCTCCAACCCATTCTTCATGTGGCCACCAGGCACAAATTTCTAAAATGCAAATGTGATTGCATAACTACAATTCATATTCTTTAGGGACCTCAGGATAATAAGGACCAAATTTCTTAAAATGGCATTTAAAAAGCCTTGCATGATTTGATATTCAACCGCCTCTCAATATTTAAATTCCAATTCATGCTCTCACTCCTCCAATCATCTCAAATAACTTCCCCAAAGATTCCATAATTCCTTTATCTTCCTAAATATAACCTGTCTCTTTATCTACTTGGTTAACCCCTACCGATGCTTCAATAATAACTTCTGGGGTTATCATTAACTCATTTCTTCATTCAATAGAAATTGATTGACTATCTTTGATGTGACAGGTACTGTTATCTCTTTACTTCATGAAGCCTTCTCTATCTAGTTGCTCTTTATTCCTTGACTTCCATTCCCATTGTTTCTGGCTACCCACTGAATAGCACTGGTATTCACTGCTGTCATTGAAATTTGTATGTGAGATCTTGCCTCTGTAATTAATGTCCTATGCATATAAGTATCACTACAAGTACAATAAGTACCATAACTTATGGTTTTGTTGCTTGTCTCTCCTATTATACTGTGAGCTTATTGATGGCAGAACTTGTATCTTTGCAATGTGTGTGTGTGTGTGTGTGTGTGTGTGTGTGTGTGCCCAATGGCTAGTATGATTTCTGTTACTTTACTATTTCTTAATACATTTTTCTAAATGAGATGACTTAGAATCAAGAGAACTGATGGAATGAATTGTTTAATCTCTCTGAGCCCTATCTGCAAAACAAAAGAACAATAAAGAGAGAGCAGTAATTGCTTTGAACATTACACCAGTTTTTTGGGGGATTTTAGATGAAACACTTCAGGAGAAAATATTTTATAAATGGCAAAGCATTATTGTTTTAGTTTATTTTGAGTTGCAAGAAGTGGGGATGTTCAGGCATCTTCAAAGAATGGCATTACGGGAAGGGCACACACAAACTGCAGTTCTGCTCCAGGGCTGCGCTAAGTGTTTTCAATAGTTTGTCTCTACATAGCCTTTCTCTCTGCCTTTCACAGTGTTTCTAGTGTTTCCCCTGCCAGTCACATCCTTGTGCTTCTTTGTGCTTCTGTTTACCTCTGACACTGGTACTCCAGCTCTGTCTTGTGGGCCAGTGAACAGGCTGAAGGATAATTTACAACACAGTTCTGCCAACAGTGTGATTGTTTTGGGCTCTCTTCTTGGCGTCTCTCTTCTGACATCCTAGTCTTTCATAGTATCTCTAGTTTACTTTGTGAAACTGTTTAATTTTTTTCTCACATCTAATCTTGCTTTTATACATTATCCTCAGTACTTCTTTCTTTCTTTTTTTATTTCATAGCTTCTGTTAGCTCAGAGGTTTTATTTCATAAATAGGTTTGTTTTCCACATGGTCTTTTATTATATACTAGGGACCCAGTGCACAAATTCGTGTACCTTGAAAGGAATTGTGGGATGAGAGGCTGCGGTAGGCACAGGGGCCAATCTCGGCCCATCCTCCATGCCCCCGCCCAGCCCCACCCACCGCGGCCCCGGGTCCCCTATCTGCCAGCAGCCCTGCTCCCACTACCACTGCTCCCATGTGCTGATGGCGCTGGCCCTGCTCACACCCACTGATGGCGCAGAGCAATTGGGGCTGGTGCCAGCAGCGGGTGCGAGTGGGACGGCGCTGTCAGCAGGTGCGAGAGGCAGCTGCTGCCCCTATTGCCCCTCAGGAGCTGGGGGAGGTGGAGAAGCCTTTAGGGGCGATCGGGGCCAGCAGCTGCCATTCGCACCAGCTGATGGTGCCAAGAGATTGGGACCAGCACCGGGTGCCAGCAGCAGGTGGGAGTGCCGGGCGGGACCACAGTGTGTAGGAGCGAAAATTTTCAGTAACCACCAGAGGCTCGCCCCAATGACAGCGACCAGTGCCCCGCCTTGATCTGGCGCCCCCGCTCACCTGCTCCACCATCCCGCCACAGCTAATGCCCGCCATGTTCCGCGCTCTGCTGCCTGCTACCTGCTGCCGATGCCTGCCATGTCCCGTGCGCACCCCCTAGTGGTCAGCTCACGTCATAGCGACCGGTTGTTTGGTTGTTCCACCATTCGGTCTATTTGCATATTAGCCTTTTATTATATAGGATCTCTTTAATTTCAATCATGCAAATTGATGAATTCTCTCTATATTTTAAGATTTCAAATTTTAAAGAATTGGCTAAGCTTTGGATTAAATTCTTTTAGGTTAAATTATCCCATAGATCTGGACAGCTTATAAATAAGGTGCCCATTCCAGGTTTTATCTGCTGAGTATAGTATCCAGTCACAAGTAGTGACATGACCTTTGCTGTCATGACATTGGCCTGATTGGCAACATGATTGACATGTTTAGTATAATTATAAGCCTAGAAATTTTTGTTGAATAATAGATGACAGAATGTGTGTGTGTACTAGTATATTGGTTTGTGTCTGTGATGAAAAATACTCTAGCAGAAGGGTCATTAATTGGGTACTCTCATATGATTGGTCAAAGTAAAACTGGCTTAGCTTGTCTAGAAATCATACTTATTATATGTTTTAGGAGTCTTTATGAAATTTGTGTTTTTATTTTTACTTCCAGAACTCTTTCTTAAGGAAATAAGCAGAGATGTTTATAAAACTTTAGGCACAGAGATATTTCTGTGTAGCTTACAGTAATGAAAATTAGAAGCATATTTAACTTTGGGTGGTGGGCACACAGTGCAATATACAGATCTTGCAACATAGAAACTCACACCTGAAACCTATATGATCATATTAACCAATGTCACCCCAATAAATTTAATAAAAAGGGAAAAATAAATAACTATTTAAAAAAACACCACCAAAATTAGGAACCATAAGCAAAGATTTTGTCTGTCTTTGTCCACTGCTCTATTTTGAGTGCTCAGAACATTGCCCAACACATAGGAGATGTTCAATAAATACTTGTTTAATGGCTCCATGCTTAATCTTTATTATAAACAATCATCTAATCATTAAAAATAATCCCAAGGTATGTACATGCAGTATTGACAGAAAATGGTTGATTTTTCCTCGATTGGAAGCTAGATCACTTGGCACCTTTCTTCAGTGGATATGGGTACCATCATGTTGCTAGATTACCATTTTCAGAGTTAATATGTATTTCCCTAGATGATAATGGGAACAGCCAGATCACTTGACTTGTACCATGTGGGAGCCATACCAGTTACAACCAAAAATAGAACTTAACAAAGGCAGTTGCGACTGGGAGTGATCTCTTCTTGGACTGATAGATGTTCGGGAGTCTAGAAATTTTCATAGGAGAGAGAATTCCAGGAAACAACAATAATGATAACAATGACTTTTTAAAAACTCCAGAATGCTTATTAACATGTAGGAAAGCAGTCCTTATATTATCAGGCAATAAAGCAGGATTTCTTTCTCTTTCTCACATAGAGAACCAAATCTCAGGGTATTTTGTGAGGTAGAATTACAGAGCCTTTTTACTTTTATTCCCTTTTTTGTGTGTTTCTTACTAAAAATTCTTAAAATTCACATTATTTCTAGCCAAAAATGTATAGTATATTTTCTGATATTTCTGATTTATTCTTATGGAAAAGGAAGAAGAGAAAGGAATAAATTACTATATGATTTGTTCTACTGTGTGTATAGTACAATTGTAGGCTTGACATAAATTTTCCCAGAATCCTCCCAATTTTATAGAGTAAGAAACATCCCAAGTAGTTACGTTACTTTGCCCCAAATCACTCAGTTAATTAGACAGTAGGGATTTGGACACAATTTATTCTAATTCCAGAGCATATTTCCTTAACCACTAATCTACATTGACTCCCTGGCTAACCTTTCTTAATTAAGTCAGCCCTCCCTGATTTTTCCATTCACTGAAACTACATATTAATTTGACCCTAACATGAATTATTTGGTCATATTCTAATTACGTATTGCCTTGCATGACATAGTTTGTGTTCTTAACTAGATAAAAGGGTTACTTTAGGCGAAGGTAGTGTTTTATGCACCTTTCATATTTCCCTATACCTATAAGTACAGTAGACATTTGAGATTTATAATTATTACTAGAGGCCCAGTGCACATTTGTGCACTAGGGGGAGGGGAGGGTCCCACAGCCTGGCCTGCGACCCCTCAGGGGATGTCTGCCTGCTGTGGGGAGTGGGCCTAAGCTGGCAGGTGGGTATCTCCTGAGGGGTCCTTAGTGCTGCCTCGGAGGCAGAAGAGGCTCCTGACACCACCACTGCGCTTGCCAGCTGTGAGCCCGGCTTCTGGCTGTGTGGCACTCTCCCTATGGGAGCACACTGACCACCAGGGGGCAGCTCCTGTGTTGAGCGTCTTCCCTCTGGTGGTTAGTGCATGTCATAACGACCAGTCATTCTGCCATTCAGTCAATTTGCATATTAGGGGTTTATTATATAGAACTAGAGGCCTGGTGCATGAAATTTGTGTGTGGGTAGTCTCTAGGCCTGGCCTGCAATCTGTCCATCTTTCCCAAGCTGCCTGCAGCTGGTCCCACCTCCTGACACCACCCACCCCCGGTTCTCCATTTGCCATCGGGTGATTGGTTCCTGCTGGCCAGGGGAAGGGACCGAGAGGTCGGCTGTTCCTGCCCGCTCACCAGCCTGCCCCCACCATGGGTGGCCATCAGGCGATTTGAGACTGCCGGCCCGGGAAAGGGACCAAGAGGTGGTCAATGTGCCTCATAGTGACTGGTCCAGCGGTCGTTCTGGTCATTCTGCTGTTAGGGACAATTTGCATATAATCCTTTTATTATAAGTGATAGAGGCCTGGTGCATGGGTGGGGGCCGGCTGGCCTGCCCTGAAGTGGGCCCCAGATTGGGGTGGGGGGTCCCCATTGGGGGTGGGGCCAGTCTGGACAAGGGACCACCGGGGGTTTGCAGGCCAGCCACGCCTCCAATCGAGGTGGGGGGTCCCTGCTGGGGGGCAGGGCTTGCCTGGGCGAGGAGCCTTGGACAGTTTGCAGGCCATCCATGTCCCCATCGGGGTGGGGGTCCCTACTGGGGGGCGGGGCTTGCCTGGGCAAGGGGCCGCGGGCAGTTTGCAGGCCAGCCATGCCCCCAGCTTTATCAGGAAGGACATCCAGAATGTCCTGGAAGACGTCTGGTCTATTCGGTCTAATTAGTATATTACCCTTTTATTAGTATAGATTATCTTCAATGAATCTATAAGAAACAAGGAAAATTAAACATTATGAATATATGTAATTTTTTGTCTTATAAAGGTCCACTATTGCCAATGGTTCCATTAACTGCATATATAGCACCCTAAGGATTTTAAATATTACCCCTGTCATTTCATATTCATTAAAGACCCAGAATGTTCAGTTCTTCATAACATGTAGAAATGTGAAATCTGCATTGCTTAGCTTGCTTTCCAGGGCATCCCATAAACAGAACCTAGTTATTCTAACCCTAGGTTCTATTTGTCCTACTTTTCTCTTTCTCACATGCTCTGCTCCAGCCCAGATGTACTACTCACCATGTCCTGAAAGATCTCAGTCCCCTTCCTTCAGGTTACTGCTGTGTTCCTATGGGGCCTACACCCGTCTTGCAAATAATCTTCAAAAGTCCAAATCATGTCTATCTTTCAAGACCTGTGACTTATTCACCTCTTCCTTGAAGCTTTCTCTGATAACCTTTCCTACTTCTGAAATCTCTCCTCTACCTGCTATTTTATTTGACCCTTATAATTTTTTAATTATGGTAAAGAAAACACATAAATGAGATATATCCTCTTAACAAATTTTAAGTGAACATTGTTGTTTACTATATGAACATTGTTGTCCAGTAGATATTGATAACTTTTTCATCTTGTACCCATTGAACAGCAGCAATTCTCCACTTCCCTCTCCCCTAAATCCCAAGCAACCATAATCCTACTGTTTCCACAAGTTCCATTGTTTTAGATACTCCCTTGTATAAGTGGAATCACTCAGTATTTGTCCTTCTGTGACTGTTTTATTTCACCTACTGTAATGTTCTCAAGGCTCATCCATGTTGTCACATATGACAGTCACATATGACAGGATTTTCTTCTTCATTGAGGCTGACTACAATCCCATTGTGTGTGTGTGTTTGTGTGTGTGTGTGTGTGTGTGTGTGTGTGTAATCACATTTCTTTATCCATTTATTCCTTGATGGACATGTAGATTATTTCTACCTCTTAGCTATTGTGAATAATGCTGCAATAAACACAGGGATACAAATATCTCTTTGAGATCCTGATAACAGTACTTTTGGACAAATTCCCAAAAGTGGGGTTGCTGCATTATGGTAGTTCTATTTTTAATTATTAGTGGAACCTCCATACTGTTTTTCATTGCAGCTGTACCACTTTACATTCCCACTAACTGCACAAAGGTTCCATTTTTTTCACATCCTCACCAACATTTGGTATTTTCTAGTTGTTTTCTTTTTACTCCCTTTTTATAATGTCTATCCTATCCTAACAGATATGAGGTGATATCTCATTGTACTTTCAGTCCCCTGATAATTACTGATGTTGAGCATCTTTTCATATACCATTGGCTACTTGTATGCCTTCCTTTATTTGAGAAATGTCTGCTCAGATCTTTTATCCATGTTTTAAATTGGGTTATTTTTGGCTATTTAGTTGTATGAGTTCCTTATATATTTTTATAGTAACCCTATTTCAAATTATGATTTGCAAATATTTTCTCCCATTCTGTAGTTGTCTTTTCACTCTTGATTGTTTCCTTTGCTGTGCAGAAGCTTATTAGTTTGATATAATTCTCTTTTGCTTTTTTTTTTTTTTTGGTCTTTGTTGCCTATACTTTTGTTGTAATATTCAAAAATTATTGTCAAGGTCAGTGCTGTGAATCCCCTCCCCTCTATGTTTTCTTTTAGGAGTTTTATAGCTTCAGGTCTATGTTTAAACCTTTAATCTATTTTAAGTTGATTTTGTGTATAGTATATGATAAGGGTCCAATTTCATTCTTTTGCATGTCTAAGCACCATTATCTGAAAAGACAGTCTTTTACCCATTGTGTAGTCTTGGCAACCTTGTAAAAATCATTTGACTGTATATGTATGGGGTTATTTCTGGATACTGTTTTCTGTCCCATTGGTTTATATGTCTGCCTTTATGTCAATGTAGCCCTTAGAATTTTCAACCTTGTGTTAAATTTAGCTAATGAAAAATTTAGGCATGCCTGGTTTTTCCTACACTAGATTGTAAGTTTTTAAAGGCTGCCACAAGTGTTTAAAACAATTGTTTTAATTGTTAGTTCTCAATAGATTTTTGAATGAACAAATTAATTGATATTTTCTTAATTCTATTATTATGGTGCTAGAAATAATGGATTTAAAAATCACAAAAGTAGCATTGTTCCCCTCTCCTGTTCCTTTACAGCTATACTCATCTCTTAATCAGTTTATTTTTGGCTTTTCTTTTTGTTTAATCTGACCACTTTTGATAAACAATTATATTTTATTAACTCGTGACATCACAACCTCAAACATTTTTTAAGTGTTTAGGAAACATTGATAATAATTATATATTTGCATTATAAAAATAAATATAATTATAAAAATAAAATTGAAATTAGACCTTAAAGGAAAAGTTAAAAGTACTGAATTTACTAGAGTTGGTGCTTAAAGATATGTTGACTAGTTCAACAACATGAATTTCCAAAGAGATGAAGTAAGAAGGAATGGAAAGAGCGAGAAATAAAGAGAAAGAAAAATATAAAACTACAAGTTTGCTTTGCAATATAACAATGTTTTTCTTTATATTTATTTTACATTGGTAATCATACATATCATACATGCACAAATGTGTATATGTATATACACATACACATATGACGTGTATATATGTATATATGCATACATATTACATATAATGATTTTGTATGAACTTTACATATAAGGTAAATTGAGGCATACTAAACATTTTAGGAGTTATTTTAACAAAAATGCATTTGAATTAGTCTGCGCCAAACCAGAAGTGATTTGGAGTGTTCCACCAACAGGAGGTGGAGATAGACTTTTATAGAGAAAAGGCAGAAGCAAAGTAAGGAGATTATTGATTGGCTACATTCTAAAGCCTCGGTGGCTGTTTTTGACTGGTTGTCCTTAGGCTTTAATTTTACAACTTTAAGCATTTACAATTTTAGAATTTGGTTTGCTTATATAGGCTGCCAAGACATTAGAGCCACCTAATAGCCTCCTTGTTTAACTTACTTAACAATGCATATGATGAAGTGTTGTAGAATTGTGCACCTGAAACCTGTATAATTTTGTTAACCTGTGTCACCCCAATAAGTTAAAGAAAAGGAAAAGAAAATAATATATGTGTAATGTATATAATTATATTAATAATTATAATAGATAATGTAATATTTATATCAATATTAGAATATGTACATTCTATATTTACATAAGTTTATACATGGATAATGTATATGCAATTTATGTTTTATATATAACTAGAGGCCTGGTGCATGAAATTCATGCAGGGGGGTGTGTTCCTCAGCCCAGACTGCACACTCTCCAATCTGGGACCCCTCGAGGAATGTCCGACTACCCGTTTAGGCCCAATCCCACAGGACTGCTGGCTTCCAACCACTTGCCTGCCTGCCTGCCTGATTGCCCCTAACTGCTTCTGCCTGCCAGCCTGATCACCCCCTAACCACTCCCCTGCCAGCCTGATCGACACCTAACTGCTCCCCTGCTGGCCTGATTGCCCTACCTGTCCTCCCCTGTAGGCCTGGTCATCCCTAATTGCCCTCACCTGCTTGCCTGGTTTCCCCCAACTGCCCTCCCCTGCTGGCCCGGTCGCCCCCAACTGCCCTCCCCTGCCGGCCATCTTGTGGCGACCATCTTGTGTCCACATGGGGGCAGCCATCTTGTGTGTTGGAGTGATGGTCAATTTGCATATTACCTCTTTATTATATAGGATTACATATGTTTTATGTATCTGTGTATATACAGATATATATTTTACTAACAGACACTGTATAGTTTATTAATGGTTATAATAATAATTAATGAATGCAACACATTAATTTCCTAATTTTAGGTACTATTTGATTTTCATTTTTGCCTTTCATCTTTAGACTTTTTTCTGTCTGAAATTTTATATACTGACCTGGAATAGTAAGGCTTAATTTTATAAGTAACATGTTGGGAAATAGAATAAACATAATATTATAGGTCAAGAATTGGGTGAATTCATTTTATTAGTATCAAAATTGAATGAAATTGATGTTAAAATCATTATTCTACATTCAGAATCATGGAAGTAGACCTTTCTCATGAGGAGAAAAAGGTATCCTTATTTCTTGATAGTTTGTAGTCATATATTACAGAACCCTTCAATTAGGAAATGGAAATAAATTGAAGGACTGGATTTTCTTTGGAAGAAAGAGAGAAGTGCATTAGATCCAACTTTGGAAAGAAGACATTTTTTATTTTAAGATATTTTAATCTTACTTAAATTTTTCTTTCTCATACTTATCATTTATGTTTTATCATATTATATTTTATTGTATATCATTCTGCTTGAATTACCTTTCCCCTTCTTGTTTGAAAGGATCACAAACCTCTAGTAAAAGAAGGTTAATTTGGGGGTTCCAATCTCATGTAATACAGAGAAATTTTGACATAGTGGACAAAGAAGTATTCAAAAGGGGTGATGATAGGAGATTTCAGGGTCAGGGTTTCCTGGAAATTCATGCTTGCTCTTCACCATTTGATCGAACTGCTGATGTTGCATCTATATCTCTCAATTTAAATTCTTGAGAGACAGCAGAGACAAAATAATTGGCCCATCTTGGATCATATAGTCTCCTTCTTCCAATCTCCAATGGACAGGAAGATTTAGTCCTATCATAAGCCAGGTAAAAATGAGGGCCATTTTCAGTAATCTTATAAAATTGTCTTCTTTGGTGGCATGTGGTCTCTTTCAGAGTAGGAGCACATTTTGTCTATCTTTATATTTCTAGTGCTTTTCAACGTGTTTGGCATATAGCAGTTGAGATGTGAATAAATATAGCTGGGAGATAGTAAATGCCCATTGCTCAGTGACCTAGCATTGGACTACACATGTTTTCCATATACTTGAGCACATTGTCTGAGTAGAATAACTTTTTTAAAAGGAAAGAGTGGAAAGACTTAGGGTGTATTAATTCTATAGTTGCCTTCATAGCTATAATCTCTATAGCCCTTGTTGACATGATAATATTACACTTGGTCTACGGGCAGGTATCTTATATTTTATTTTTGCATACAATTTAAGAGGTATCTGATCTTCACCCTCAGATCCAGTTCTTAGTCATAAGAGGATATTTCCCCCCTTAATTAGTAACTATTGATTTTTCTCTGCTCCCTTGCCCTCAACAATTTGCAAAGGAAGTAAACAGTATATTTTTTAAATTCCAAAATAAATAATCTCAATTCCAAAATAAATATTAAAGCATTCTTTTTTAAAACTATTCAATAGATATGATTTGGTAAAGCTACATTTTATTGTTTAAGATATTGACACTAATACATGTTTTGATAGTGATACTTTTGTGGTTCAAAAATAAACATGCAATACCATAATTTGCCTTATAGCTAAATAGCAATTGTAAAAGTTCAGAGATTTTATAATTTGAAAAAAATACCTTAAAATTGACAAAATATGGCAGGTGGATTTCACTAAGAAGTTGATGAAACAGTCATTTTGTAAAGTAAGAAAGCACAACTATATACACATATCTAATCACTATGTTGGACACCTGAAACTATTACAGTGTTATATGTCAACTAGAGTCCCGGTGCATGGATTCATGAACTGGTGGGGTCCCTCAGCCTGGCCTGCACCCTCTTGCAATCCGGGACCCCTCGAGGGATGTCAGAGACCGGTTTTGGCCCAATCCCCACAGGCTAGGCCAAGAGACCCCACAGGTGCATAAATCCATGCACTGGGCCTCTAGTATTCATATAAGATCTTTGGTTAATCTCTTCTTGCCCTCCCCCTCCCTCTGTCCCTCTGAGATTCATTAGTTTGTTCCATGTTTTCATGCCTAGGCATTGAGCATCTGCCCCCTAGTGGTTAGTGTGCATCATAGCTACCGGTTGAATGGTCAAATGGTCAGATGGTAGCTTAGGCTTTGATATATATAGACTAGTGGCCTGGTGCACAGATTCATGCACATTGAAAGGAAATTGGGGGCCCATGCCCACGTGTCTAGGGTTATTCCACGTTCCCTGAGCCGCCCGAGTCTGTCCTCCTACCTGTAGCTTCCTGAAAAAATATTTCCAAATGTTCCTTCTGCGGCCACAGTTGGGCCTTGCCAGCCAAGAGGCCCCCAGTGAACACCTTGGGCCATGCTGAACAAGTTCCACCACTCAGAGCCAGATAAGAGATGCTCAGAGGTGAACAATACAAAGTTGGGGATCTTGGAGGGAGGGGTGCTCTCTCTCCCATGCCCCGACCCTGCAGATCCATCTCTCTGACTTTTACCCTGATTGTCAGTTGCCACCTGTGGCCATTTTTATATTGCTGCCTTCCTCTGTAGCTCTGAGGTAACCGGTAAGGGATGAGATTTTATCTCTATGCCCAAGGCAGAGTTCCAGGAGCCTGGCTGCGATATCAGGCTCATGGTTACTCTGAGTAACTGTTTCCTGGAGATTGTACCTGTAGGCTTCATCTGTTTCTTGGAGATTGTACCTGTAGGCTTATGGGGTATGTGCCTTGCAGCAAGTTCTGGCTGAGCTGTGGGCAACCCTGGGCCGGGTACCAGCACCACGGGGTTGGAGGGAAGGTATCCATCCACAGGAGCTGTCATTCATGGGCCTGCCCACCTGCAGGAGCCACTGGGGATCTGTGGGGAACGTGAGAGCCCCAAGGGACCCGGATGCAGGCCAGGCCTGGGAAGGTTGTGATGGAATCCGCTGTGGACACCTGTGGGAGACCCACTCATCAGATTGGGATTTTCTCACTTTTTCTAGGACTCTCTCTGAAGGTGGGACCAGTCTGGCTTGGAAGTGGCAGCTGAGGGTGGTAGAAGGGAAGGAGGGAGAGGCGGATCGCAGTCTGGGTAAGGTGCAGTCTTAATATTTCAGTTCCACATCCGAAGGAACAGGGCAATAGCTAAGGGGTGGAAAATGGCCCTGATGCCTGAGGGTGAGTTCCAGGGGGCCAGGGTCAGTATCAAGGTTGTCCCAGTCATACGCAAACATTCCATGCTGTGTTTGTTCCCAGTAAATTGTACCAGCAGAGTATAGGGGGTGATTTTTCCACACAGCTCCAAGCCCAAGTGTGGGGCTGCCTGAACCCAACAGGTCAGGCCAGCACCTGCTGGTGCCCCTCTGCCCACCGGAGCTGACCAGCACTCTGCAGGGATCCAGGAGCGGGTATTCGGTGCCAGGTTACGGACCTTTCCGGGAGATGGGGTCGGGGCCGGGTGGTAGGTGGAAGTTGCAAAGGGCTCCCCACGGACATGTGTGGGTGTTGGTCATTGGGCTGGACTTCACCAGCCCTTGCTCTAGAGATGGGGGCCAGCCCATGTAGTATGTTTGTGAAGCGCCTCTGTGGGTTTTTCCCAAGCCTGCATCCGGAGACCCAGAGGGCAATAGGTAAGGGGTATGTTGAAGCCACACAGTCTGAAGGGAGAGTTCCAGGGGCCAGCAAGGACTGATCCATGGTCATTCCGACTACACCCCCACCACCTGGGCATTGGGACTGTAGTCTGTTTGCTGGAGATTGTGCCTGCCAAAGGTGGGGGAGGCTTGTGCGCCCGGCTTCTGGCTGAGTGGCTCTCCCGCTGTGGGAGTGCACTGACCACTAGAGGGCAACTCCTGCATTGAGCGTCTATCCCCTGGTGGTCAGTGAGTGACTGGTTGTTTGGTCGTTCGGGCATTACAGTTGCTGGCTTTTTATATATATAGATTATATCTAAAAAAAAATTCAGAGAAGTCCAACAGTGCAAGGTAGAGAGATCAGAGTATGCATTGCCTGCCCTGGAAGTGGTGGGCTGATGACCAGCTATCAAGGATCTTGTAACAATGGTCTGGTGTTGGATGGGAAATAGACCAAATGTCCTCCAATACCATGTGCCTGTTGCCAGTCAGTGGGGCTGAGCTAACTCCAGAAGGTGTGATGGAGAAGGTGGCCTGGAAGGGCTGTTAATCATGCTTTAGCACTATAGTCAGGAAACTTAGAGTTCATACTCCGGAGCCAAAACATCTTATTTTGAGTTCTGCCTTTACTGTTATGCTTACTAGTTTTGTGCATCTTTTTCCTTTCTTATAATATGGGGAAAAATAAGATTTACTTACAGAATTGTTGAGATGGTTAAATGTCATAAATCATATTTAGTACATGGCATGGAGTCTGGTAGAGAGAAAGCATTTAGTAAGTGTCAGTGACTTCCATCATCATCACCATCATCACATCATTATCATCATCATCATCATCATCACCACTTAATAGAATTTAGTATTTATGTGAATACCCAACACTAAAGTGGAAAGGCATTTGTAACAGAACAGTAGAGTTGGTTGGTGATAAAGTGCATCTGGTATCGTCTTTCTCCTACTAGTCTGAAATTTCAGCTTACAAATAACTGGTGATAAGAGATTTCCAACTCGGTCTTCCAGTAAACGTGGGGCTTGTAATTAAATTGCTTAGAAGTCCTCTTTTTTGTGCTCTCCTCTCTGCAATGCTGATTTAATCATCTTCGACACATAGTGTCCTGTTGGCAGGATTCCCATGTGCCCTTGTAAGTTGAGGGTTATATGTTAATGGATGTTCATTGCATAATGGGAGCAGGGGATATTTATTTCTGATGGCAGAGCTTGTTACTCAGGCTGTTGGTTCCTGTCTGTACTCAGTTGTTGCACATCGTACCTGATTATGTAAAGTCAGAGTCGGATATATGCAGTCTCTCATTTGTGCCACTGCAGGGGGTTTGTGTGCTTGATTTCATTTCCTATTCTAGCAAGTATCTTTCACCTCCTGATATTCCCCTGAATTGATCTCATGGTGAATGGACCCTTGCCATTCACAGATGTAATGCTCATGGTTTTGACGAGACACAGGAAACCTGGAAAGTTCATGCCTTGCAGTACTTACAAGTGTTTGAGGCTCATGATGCAAACACTGAGTCCTTGAGGCCAATCTGAGTGGAAAAAAACACGAGGCTCTGAGTGCGCCTCATCAACCGCTGTTTCTCAATATCAGCATGTCTGTTGTTCTCGGCTTGTCATCAGGTATACAGAGCCCTCATTAGAGGTTTGAAGGGGTTATTTAAATGCATCATTATACTCAACAGATTTATGTGGGAAATTATATATTATAGTGACATTTATACATGTGGTAAACAGACTACAGGTTTGACCTCTCCAATTGGGGATTATCCCAAAGAGTACTGGTTTTATAGTAAAGTTCTGGGAAATCGATGGTTGGCAAACTCAATTAGGATTATTGTCCTGCCTGAGCACGCAAATGGAGATCCAATTGTCAGTTCAATTCAATGTCCTCAGGTATTTCTCTCTCAAAATGTTAAAGGAGGTTTTCAACTTCAAATGTTGCAAGCTAAGGCATTAAGAAGAAACATGAGCCAATTTGAATTACATTTGTATAACAGGCAGACAGGAAATGTAGAAGAAAACTGAAATGGGCAGCTACTTTTTATCAGGCATTGTGCTTATACTGTCACATCTTATTTCACTAGGTTCTTTAAGACCAGAGAGTAGATGCCAAATAAATATTGGCTTTCTTTTTTCTGTATAAAGTGCAAGGACTTCGGAAGCATACATATCTGGTGGGACCTTAGTTTCTTGAGTCATAATAAAGAGATACTGGCTTCTCTTGGAAGAGAAATTTGAAGTAAAATATTTTTCTCCTTTTCAGTCACTCTCCCTCTTCCTCTTCCTCAAGTGTATGCCAAAATCCAAATATTTTACTTTGCCACCGAGAATATGTCAATCTATTCTACTTTGTGTTAATGGCAGGTTACTGTGTTAATAGGAACTAGAGAGCAGGGCTTGGAAAGAGAAGAATAAAAAGATGCGTAATCCGCCCAGCCAGGTGTAGCTCAGCGGTTGAGCGTCAACCCAGGAACCAAGAGGTCACTGGTTCGATTCCTGGTCAGGGCATATGCACAGGTTGCGGGCTTGATCCCCAGTGGGGGGCATGCAGGAGGCAGCCAATCAATGATTCTCTCTCATCATTGATGTTTCTGTCTCTCTTTCCCTCTCCCTTCCTCTCTGACATTAATAAAAATATATTAAAAAAAGATGCATAATCCAATCAATACAATGTATATAATGCATAGGAGTCTCTTTTAGTGCACTCTTCCTAAATAAGGAATGAGTTTAACTCTTTAGCCTCCTAGAGATAAGAGACAAACTTTTAGTCTTAGCCTGGATCGTCGTCTGTTTGTAGTCTCTAATTTCTTTCTTTGGGGTGACACTTGGATCAAACATCTCTATACACATTCTGATTTCCTAATTCCAATTTAGAAACTATTTCTATTAACATGTAAAAGTTCCCTACATTGCTTTAATTTTTTCATTCATCCATTTCCCTCTCCTGCATTGCACCACAGTGCTGTGCAGGAGGTATTTTTGTCCATCTCCAGCTGCTGTTTTCATATGTGGAAGATTGTATTTATTCTTCTCAAGCTTTGTTTTTCTGTAATAGTCACTGCTGGGCTGAACTGTGTAGTTTTTTTTCTTCTTATGCTGCTCTTCTTGCCTTCTTTCTAATCTGGGAGTTATTGTCTGCCAAGTGAACCTTAAAGAAAGATCTCAGGGCTTCTTTTTCATATTTGGAGATGCCCCATGTCTGTGGAATTTCACCATTGCTGTCTTCTTGGCTCTAATCACTACTCTAGCTGCACTGTTAGTATTACAATCTCTTTGATCATTAAACTTCTCCATTTCCCTTTCAATGTTTTTTTTTTTAATCCTCACCCAAGGATATGTTTTTTATTGATTTTAGAGGGAGGGGGGAGGGAGAGAGAGAAAAAAACATCCATTGGTTGCCTCCAGTACACACCCTGACTGGGAATCAAACCTACTACCTTTTGGTGTACAGGATGATGCTCCAATCAACTGATCCATCTGGCCAGGGCTCCCCCCCTTTTTTTCTCTCCCTTTTTTATTTTTATTGATCCTCTTTATTCCCCCTATGGAGTTTTTAATATCATTCTTTTTTTAATTAAATTTTTATTGTTCAGATTATTACATTTGTTCCTCTTTTTCCCCCCAATAACTCCCCTCCACCCAGTTCCCACCCCACCCTCTGCCCTCACTCCCCACCCACTGTCCTCATCCATAGATGCACGATTTTTGTCCAGTCTCTTCCCGCATCCCCCACACCCCTTTCCCCGCCAAACATAGTCAGTCCATTCCCTTTCTATGCCCCTGATTCTATTATAATCACCAGTTCATTCTGTTCATCAGATTATTTATTCACTTGATTTTTAGATTCACTTGTTGATAGATGTGTATTTGTTGTTCATAATTTGTATCTTTACCTTTTTCTTCTTCTTCCTCTTCTTAAAGGATATCTTTCAGCATTTCATATAATACTAGTTTGGTGGTGATGAACTCCTTTAGCTTTTTCTTATCTGTGAAGCTCTTTATCTGACCTTCAATTCTGAATGATAGCTTTGCTGGATAAAGTAATCTTGGTTGTAAGTTCTTGGCATTCATCACTTTGAATATTTCTTGCCATTCCCTTCTGGCCTGCAAAGTTTCTGTTGAGAAATCAGCTAAGAGTCGTATAGGTATTCCCTTGTAGGTAATTGAGTCTCTTTCTCTTGCTGCCTTTAAGATTCTCTCTTTGTCTTTTGCTCTTGGCATTTTAATTATGATGTGTCTTGGTGTGGTCCTCTTTGGATTCCTTTTGTTTGGGGTTCTCTGCGCTTCCTGAACTTGTAAGTCTATTTCTTTCACCAGGTGGGGGAAGTTTTCTGTCATTATTTCTTCAAATAGGTTTTCAATATCTTGCTGTCTCTCATCTTCTGGTACCCCTAAAATTCTGATGTTGGTGCGTTTGAAACTGTCCCAGAGGCTCCTTACACTATCTTCGTATTTTCGTATTCTTTTTTCATTTTGCTTTTCCGGTTGGGTGTTTTTTGCTTCTTCGCATTTCAAATCTTTGACTTGATTCTTGCGCTCCTCTGGTCTGCTGTTGGGTGTCTGTATAATATTCTTTATTTCAGTCAGTGTATGCTTAATTTCTAGTTGGTTCTTTATCACAACATCGAGGGTCTCATTAGATTTCTTGAGGATCTTATCAAGTTTATCAGCAGTTTCTAGAAAATTATTGAAATACCTTAAAAGTGCGTTTTTTAGCTCTATATCCTCCATTTCTGTCATGTTTCTTTGTCTCCGCATTTTTTATGCTTTCTTGGTGCACCCCCTTGTGGTCTTTGTGCGCAGTCTTGTTGTAGTTAAGCCTTAATTGTTGTTGGCAATACTGGGGGTGAATTGACCTCCAGGCTAACTGGCTATGAGAGTCAGCTGTGTCTGCAGTGGGAGAGCTTCTGTGCTGGATCTCTAGGGCGGTGCTAGTCTAGCGTTTGCCTAAGGCTATCCGGCAAATGCCTCTGTGCAGGGCTTGGGCAGGTCGGGTCCCTGGGGATCTACAGGGCGGGCGGAGCGAGCAGTTATGGCTGCTCTCAGTTCCTTCCCCAGGGGCTCTGCCTCTCAGAGTCCCGGGAGAAAAAACTGCATTGGAGCTCCGACAAAAGCCAGACAGTCCCGCTTCTCCCGTTTGAGTCTGGGTCCCTAGAGACTTGCCCGGATCTGGAGCTCAGAGTCTGAAACTCCTTCCCGATTGAAAACAACAACCACGCCCTCCGCCGCCGGCCTGCTCCACATGCACTCCGCACCTTAGTATTTCACCTCTGCACTGCGCCTCCTCTGAGTCTCGGTATGGATTTCTCTTTCCTTCTAGTTGTAGAATCTCTCCTCAGCCAGCCTTCCTGTGGTTCTGGGTGATGTCTGTTCTGTCTTTTAGTTGTATTTTTGAAGTGGTTGTTCGAGGCAGCAAACTCCGGCGTTAACCTATGCCACCATCTTGGTCGGCCATTTCGCCACAAAAGGCTTGCCACTCCCTTCTGGCCTGCAAAGTTTCTTTTGAGAAATCAGCTGACAGTCATATGGGTACTCCCTTGTAGGTAACTGCCTTTCTTTCTCTTGCTGCTTTTAAGATTCTCTCTTTGTCTTTTGCTCTTGGCATTTTAATTATGATGTGTCTTGGTGTGGTCCTCTTTGGGTTCCTTTTGTTTGGGGTTCTCTGCGCTTCCTGAACTTGTAAGTCTATTTCTTTCACCAGGTGGGGGAAGTTTTCTGTCATTATTTCTTCAAATAGGTTTTTAATATCTTGCGCTCTCTCTTCTTCTGGCACCCCTATAATTCGGATGTTGGTACGCTTGAAGCTGTCCCAGAGGCTCCTTACAGTATCTTCATATTTTCGGATTCTTTTTTCATTTTGCTTTTCCGGTTGGGTGTTTTTTGCTTCTTCACATTTCAAATCTTTGACTTGATTCTTGCGATCCTCTAGTCTGCTGTTGGGAGTCTGTATAATATCCTCTATTTCAGTCAGTGTATGCTTAATTTCCAGTTAGTCCTTTATCATAACCTCGAGGGTCTGACTAGATTTCTTGAGGATCTCATTACATTTATCAGCAGTCTCACCAGTCTTTTCGAGGGTCTTACTAAATTTATTGGTGGCTTCTAGAAAGTTCTTGAAAAACCTTAATAGTGTGGTTTTGAACTCTATATCCAGTAGTTTGCTTTCCTCCATTTCTGTCTTTGTGTCCTGTTTCTTTGTCTCCGCATTTTTTTATGCTTCCCTGTGTTGATAAAGTGGTTTTTGGTGCTAAGTGTCCTCTAGGGCCCAGTGGTTCAGCCTCCCCAATTACCTGAGGTAGACACTTTTGGTGCACCCCCTTGTGGTCTTTGTGCACAGTCTTGTTGTAGTTAAGCCTTGATTGTTGTAGGTATCACTGGGAGAAATTGACCTCCAGGCCAATTGGCTGTGAGAATCAGCTGTGTCTGCAGTGGGAGAACTTCTGTGCTGGAGACACCCCTCTCTGGCTAGACTTGCTTCAATGGGGCTTTGGTGCTCACTGAGTCTGCCCCCTGAGTGTGTCCTTTAAGGATCTGAGGAGGTGCAAACTGGATGGTCCCACTCTGACCACTGGGCACAC
This sequence comes from Myotis lucifugus, assembly GCF_000147115.1. Taxonomy (NCBI): domain Eukaryota; kingdom Metazoa; phylum Chordata; class Mammalia; order Chiroptera; family Vespertilionidae; genus Myotis; species Myotis lucifugus. The sequence continues at coordinate 2,423,873 of NW_005871207.1, read as the reverse complement.
TTGCTCCTGGTTCTCTAGGGAGGTGCTAATCTAGCCTTTGCCTGAGGCTACCCAGCAAAAGCCTCCCTGCAGGGCGTGGGCGGGTTGGGTCTCACGGGATCAACAGGGCGGGGCTAGCAGTTATGGCTGCTCTCAGTCCTGCCCTCAGAGGCTCCGCTTCTCAATGTCCTGGTAATCGCTGCAAGCACCTCCGAGAGAAAGCTGCCCTCGAGTTCCGACTGATGCCAGACAGTCCCGCTTCTCCCGTATGAGTCTGGGTCCCCAAAGACTCTCCCGGAACTGGAGCTCAGAGCCTGAGACTCCCTCCCGATTGAAAATGACAACCGCGCCCTCAGTCGCCAGCCCACTCTGCGTGCGCTTCTGTACCTTAGTATTTTACTTCCACACTGCGCCTCCTCTGAGTCTCGGTAAGCTTTTCTCTTTCCTTCTAGTTGTAGAATTTCCACTCAGCCCACCTTCCTTTGGTTCTGGATGATGTCTGTTCCGTCTTTTAGTTGTATTTTTGAAGTTGTTGTGCGAGGCAGCAAACTCTGGTGTTTACCTATGCCGCCATCTTGGTTTCCTCTCCCCTTAATATCATTCTTTAAACTCCCTTAGGACACCAAAACTCCCACTGAGCAAGAGCTCTGTCCCCAGATTTTCACATGGCTGTCCAGTGCATCCTCATTGTTCAGGTGCCAGTGCACTAGTCACTTTTCTGACTGGCTGGCCCTGCCCATCCTACCCAAGGATTTCCTCCCCAGCTGGGAATCCCTCTCTCTTCCCTGCCTTCTGTATCTCATTAGCCTGCTTAATTATCTTCAAAGTGCTTTGTTACAATGATTTATTGTTTTGCTAGTTTATTGTTCATTTTATTCACATGAATATAAATTTCATAAAAACAAGAGCTTTGCATGTTTTGTTTACCAATATACCCCCTGGAGGCAAAATAATTTCTGACACATTCAGAGTAGCCAAGATACTTGTTGCATAAAAGAATGAATAGATGGCAAGATTATCCTTCTATGAAATAACAGAATGAATCCTTTGTGGATATTTTTCCAATTGCTCATTCCTAAAATGTCCTCTTTCTTTCACATTTGTATGCTAAATATATCACAGCCTGGGCTTAGACTGAAATTCATGTTATTCTATCAGGAAATGTCACCAGTAAATTCTTAAGTGTATAGTATCTCACATTTACACATTCTACTAGATTACTGAAGTGTTAAAAGTGATGATTTTAGTCCTGCCTGGTTTGGCTCAGTGGATAGAGTGTAGGCCTGAAGGGTCTTGGGTTTGAGTCTGGTCAAGGCACTTGCAACCGATTGGTATTTCTCTCTCTCAGTCACTCCCCCTCTCTTCCACTCTCTCTAAAATTCAATGGAAAAAATATCCTCGGGTGAGGATTAACCAAAAAAAAAAAGTAATGATTTTATATCCTATGTTAAAAGTGATGCTTTTATATCCTAAATGCCTTACATTTCAATAATTCTTTGACCAATTATCTATCTTCTGTATTTTCAGGATAGTTTTTCTTGCTATGAGATTTTAATGGTATAAGATGGTTTATAATTTCTTCATGTTTTTGAAGACTAGTAACAGACCTCCTGAAATGACATATCAAAAGATGAAATAGAGTAGTTGTCCAAAGTAAGTTCTGAAAATGAAGATAACGGGAATGTGTTTATTACCAATAGCAGCACCCTTTATTTGTGTATCATTTTATGGCTCCATTTTTAAGCCAGCTATTTTATTTTATCTTCATAATAATCTTCTGATGTGGATGATGAAAGACGGCCTCCATTTTCCTGCAAGTGAGATGAAGGCACTTGAGCTATCAGTTATTAAAGCTATTATTACAAGTCCCCAACTTCTTATCCACGACATTTCCATTCCTGTGATCAAGTATTAGATTTGTGACACATAACTTGATTTAGCTTAATATCAAAGCACATCATTTCTCTAGCTGAAAACTACATTTTTGTTCCAAGAGAGGTCTGTAGCATTTATTTATTTTATTTTTTATTTATTTATTTTTTTAATTTCAGAAAAGAAGGAAGGGAGAGGGAGAGAGAAATAGAAAATCAATGATGAGAGAGAATCATTGATCCGCTGTCTCCTGCACGCCCTCCCCTGGGGGTCAGGCCACAACTCGAGCATGTGTCCTGACTGGGAATCAAACTGTGACCTCCTGATTCATAGGTCGATGCTCAAAAACTGAGCCACGCCAGGGTCTGTAGCAGTTAGAATGGTGGAGTGGACGGTATCCTGGACTAGGAACCAGGAGACCAAGTTCCACCTCTAGTATATTACTAATTAGTTAGTTCTTGAGAAAACCACTTTATTCTTTTGTTTCCAGTTTTGTCCTATGTATATTCTTTTAGATTACATTAGCATTTTTTCCCTAAGCATTGTTTCACAGAACAACTTCATAAGTGTATTGTTAGAAAAAAAAAATCTCTGGTCACAAAAGCTGGGAATATAAAGCAGTCTGTAGTTTCATCTTTGAAATTCACAACATACTTTAGCATATTAAAGGCTTTGAGAGGTTGTGGAATTAAAAAAAAATAAAGAGAATAAAGGAAAAACATGACTGAGCTTTATTTAACCAAATGATCTCAGGAGAGTGAGGCCAGGTAGGCCATTACATGGATTCTTTTCCCTTGACTCATAAAATCCTTTCTTCTTTATCTTTTTTTAAAAACTATTCAAATTGGAGGCAACCTTGGTGCTTCAATCAATTGGCTGGTTGCCCTAGAGCAAGTCACAGGTTTCTATTTTGGTTTTCCCATTAGTGACTGGAAAAAAGAGAAACTCTTAATGTGGGTTTGTGCTGGATGTTTGAACCATTTCAATCATTTGTGGAACTCAGTAAACATTTTTCTCTTTATTCCCTAGCTATAAGCACTATTCATTGACAAATATGGCAAAAGAAAGAGAGGACAGAAAGAAGGAAGGAAATAAGAAAGGGTCGGAGGGAAGGTGAAGTTTATGTCTTAGCGAATAATTCTTCAGCAATTTATGACTTTGAGAAATGAAACTAAGGTTTTACAGAATGAGTTGGAATTGCTGGGATAAAAATCTCAGATCTGCCACTTGAATTGTTGCCAACAGGAAAGACAAGATTTTTGGGCTTAGAAAGTAAGTGTAAAAACTAAGATAGTAATTTATTGATTTATTTTTCTATTAACTATGTGCCTTTGGGAAAATATCCTTAATATTATATCTTTAAAATGATGGTAACGATGCAACTAGTCATCTATTAAACATTTATTATAAGTCAAATCCTATATTAAGTGCTTTAGAAAGCATGATCTTGTTATACCTACACAATTAAAGTAAGGCTCATGGAGTTACACACTTTTCAAGATAAAAAATGGAGACAGCCCAATTCAAAATTGAGTCTTAACCATTATCCATATTGCTTTAATGTCAAGATTAAAATGGATACATCTGTATTAGAAGACAAAACTTTTAATTATTTATTTGAGAGAGAGAAATAATCATTAATTTTGTTGTTCCACTTATTTATGCATTCATTGGTTGCTTCTTATATGTGCCCTGACTGGAGATCAAACCTGCAACCTTGGCATATCAGGATGATGCTCTAATCAAATGAGCTACCCAGCCAGAGCTTAAACTTTAAAAAAATATTTTTATTGATTTCAGAGAGGAAGGGAGAGGGAGAGAGAAATAGAAACATCAATGATGAGAGAGAATCATTGATTGGTTGCCTCTTGCAAGCCCTCTACTAGATAGAGCCAGCAACCCTGGCATGTGCCCTGACCAGGAATTAAACAGTGACCTCCTGGTTCATAGGTCGAAGCTCAATCACTGATCCACACCTGCTAGGCCAGAACTAAACCTTTAAATTATTAACAGCTGTTGAGGTTTTGTTTTATCATGATTTCCTGGAACACAAATTTTCTATCTAACCAGTTTGCAATATTGATGTTAATGCTCATGATTTAGAAGATTGGTTTAACTAACTTCAAGTGCCTGGAAGGAATCGGGCCTAAATGGGCAGTCGGACATCCCTCTCACAATCCAGGACTACTGGCTCCCAAGTGCTTGCCTGCCTGCCTGCCTGCCAGCCTGATCACCCCCTAACCATTCCCCTGCCGGCCTGATTGCCCCCAACTGCCCTCCCCTGCTGGCCCGATTGCCCCCAACTGCCCTCCCCTGCTGGCCCGGTCACCCTTAACTGCCCTCCCCTGCCAGCTTGGTTGTCCCTAACAGCCCTCCCCTGCAGGCCTGGGTCCCCCCCAACTGCCCTCCCCTGCAGGCCTGGGTCCCCTCCAACTGTCCTCCCCTCCAGGTCTGGTCCCCCCCAACTGCCCTCCCTTTAAGGCCTGGTCCCCCCCAACTGCCCTCCCCTGCAGGCCATCTTGTGTCCACATGGGGGCGGCCATCTTGTGTGTTGGAGTGATGGTCGATTTGCATATTAACTCTTTAATATATAGGATTTGTGCTATGGTAGATGAGGATTCATGATTAGCAACCACCTACTTTCAATTAAACTCACAAGCACTCTGGTATGCCCATTCTGACCATATGATTATGTTATGTACTTTGGTTAAATGAAGCAATATTAAGTATTTACATCATGATGGCTATGTAAATATTGTTATAACTGAGAAAAACACCAAAATATCATATTATAATTATATTTGCTTGGGAATAATTATAGTAAATCTGTGAAAAAAGAACAGGGTGCTATTTTTTTTAAAGGACAATTAGAAAATACACTTGATCTTAGCCAAAAGGCCGAGAAGCGATACAATTAGAAAATAAAAGAGATTTTTTGGTTATAGAAATATTACTGTCATTTTCCTCTAATTATTTTCCAGAAAATTAGTTATATATACTAGTACACATTTTGAGGTTGACTCTGATTTTCTGTATTGTTCCTATTTCTTTACATTAGTTTACTTTTCTGTTTGTTTGTTCTTACATTTATGTTGAAGACTTTCCTTAAATGATGGGTGATCTTTGATTTTCTGTTCATATTTAAGATTGAATCACTAAAAACTGGTGTTTGGGAAGAATTCATTGGCTGTTGAACTTCACTGTACGGTGATCAAACAGAATCAATAATTTTGAGGGGATTCCAAATTTCACTATCAGTATATCTTCTCTTTTGGACTATATTATTTCTTCATTCTCTAGTAACCTGGCTGGGTAGGAGAAATCATAAATTTGTATGTGTAAGAAGTCCTTAAAAAAGGTATTGTTTTCAGTATTGAATTGTCATCCTATTTCCACCTGTTACTGATGTATCATCCTTATGTTCAGAGCCTCTCCTGAATGGGTTTTAGCCTTTTCCTTCTTAGGTTTTAGGTTTCTTCTGTTTTAATAATTATCTCTCATTCACTGGTGGTCATTTTCCAAAAACATGTTGACATCTTGTGACTATTGTACACCTGCTTCTGTTTCTTAATCTTTCTGGGGTTATTCCCTTCTTCTTCCCACCCCCTCCTCCCCCTCCTTCCCATTCCCTCTTTCTCTCCTCCCCCCGCCCCTGTCATATTAGTAGGCTTACAGGAGAGAGCAGAGAGTGATGCATACACACAGTCTACAGCAATTATTACACATCCTCCTCATTTTTATCTGGGAACCTTCACAAGTTTAGTTCTAATAGAACATGTTGTGCTAATGACAAAGTGTTGACAAATATAATTAACTTCAGGCTTGTTCTTTCTTTTTTGACTGTCTAAAATCATGAAGAAAAAAAAAACACACTTTCAAGCTACGTTATTAAAGTAAGCCAACATTTTACTGAAAATTGCCAAAGTTTAGTTTGTCTCCAGTTTGAAAGGCAGAGTATTTATATCAGATTACTTATTTTTTTTTGAGAAGGCTTGACTGCACTGAAAATGAAATTGACGAGGCTGAATGTGCAATTTGCACTGATATTTCTGTGATGTTCAGATTGTGGAATGTGAAATATAAAATAAGCCTCAGTAGGGGTGTGAAACTAACAAATTTGAGCCAGCTAGTTTGTTTGCAAAAAGTCTAAAAATAATTTTATATAGCTCGGATGCCAGCTTAATTAAGCTGTCATTGTCTTGATTAAACTCTAAAGCATCCTGTAATAAGAAATTTTAAATTACCACTTGAGCTTTCCCAAGTAGTCTTATAAAAATGGAAATGAAAATACACAGTGCTTTTGGAGGTGGCCTGTGTGCATCAGATTATGGCATAGTGCTCAGTTAGAAATGACTGTCCATAGAAATTATTACACTCAGTAAAAATTGGTAGAGTTGAGAGCAGATGACAGCATTGGAAATTGTAGACAGACCCATATGACTTGCTCCCATCTTTTAAAGCACCGTACCCAAGTACTATTGGATGTGAGGAATGAATGAGAAACCTTCTTCATTTCTTTGAAAGGAGTTCTCTTCCATTTATTTGTCCCTTCTCTTCCTATAGCAGGTGGCAATGTAGGCTTCCCACTGTTTTCCAAGAGGCTAAGAGGATTCTTTATCATGAGCTTTTCTTTTTTAAGGCTTTTCACATTTGGGGATTCTACTATGATTGGAGAGAACAGTATAGAAGTGATTAAAGAAGACTTTATTCATTTGTAATTTTAAAAAAATGGTAAATGGGAGTTTTCCATTGTCAACATGGCATGTGAGTTGATTTTTCTAAGTAAACCAACTTATTTATTCATGTTGTAGGCTTATTTTACAATCCATACTGCAAATTGGGCCTCCTGTGATGGAGGCCAGATTGAAGAAATGGTTGATAAGTATTATCAGAAGAATACCAGCATAATACAATTTTGTCTAAAGGTTAGTCTTGTGTCATACATTCTAATTAGGGTATTTTAATGAGATTCCAATAATATCTTTTAGTGGAGTTAGTAGTGTTTTTTATACAAAAAAGGGTACATTAATGTAAGTCAACATTTTACTGAAAAATGCCAACGTTTATTTACTTTGCAGTTTGAAAGGAAACACACTTTCTCTCTGTCCAGTAGACCTCAGATAACATGTGTCAACAATAAGAATTTTAAGAAGACAGTATTTAAAGTTAGAAGAAGTTAAATGATTTCTCCATGACCAAATGTAACTTCTATCACCATTAAACTATTTAACCTGTGTTAAAAATAGAATACACTTAAAAAAAACCTGTTTAATATTTAAATTGATCATGATAAATGTATTTCCTTCCATTTCACTTTAGGAATCACCAGTCTGTCTCTAATAAACTAAAATAGAAAGGAAAATAATTTCAGGTGGAAAAAATGTTTAAAACTTATGCTTCTTGTCTTTCCATTTTTTATTTTTATAATACCTTTCAGTAAAATTTTATCTGAAAATCGCTGATTTTATAGGTACATGAAGGATATCAGTCAATCCTTTTTTACTCATCCTATATTGATGCAGTTTATTCTGGATTTGGTGGTATTCTTTATGTCAGTCTAAATTCATAGTAATTTTTCATCAGCACATTATATTATAACTGGAGCATCGTGGTGACCTCATTGATAGGATCAAACCAGAATATTTAGATGGAAAGAGTAGTCAAGGAAGTGCAGTCATCACCAATGTCATTCACTTTGGGGATAAATGTCCTTTATAAGGTTCAAGGGAATCTCAGGCCAAAGCCTTTTTTGAAAGTGCTATTGTTTATTTTTCTCTGGGGCACAAAATCAATGTGCTATTTCTCCATTTCAGAACTGTTACATTAAAATGTCATGACATATGTGTTTAAAATGTAAAATCTATAAAAAAGAAAAAAATCCACTTAATGTTGACTGTATTTTACCCTCACCCATTCTTTATGGTACAAAAACTTGTCCTTTTTCTTTTATTCATGACCAAGTTTATATGTCATCTATTTATAGATGTGTATGGAGAATGCCTTGCTTTTTACTTGAGTGGGAGAGGGGGTTTGAATGATCCTTTAGTGGGCAATCTTATTTCCCGGTTCCGAAAGATGATTTTTCTTTCTCTACCTCCTGTGAGAGACTGCTTTTGATATTATGCTTAATCATTTCCTTTTTAGCTATCCAGACACTTGTGACCATCTGAATACAGGAATATAAAGAGTCTACATATAATATAATATAATATAATATAATATAATATAATATAAATACACGCATACACACATATGTAAATTGTATATGTATATATACACTATATTATATGTATACTATATATATTGGGGAGGATAACTGTAAGACTGTGGAAAAAAAGTATTTTTATCCAGATTGTGATTAATTTGAAAGTATGTTGGGAAGATAAAGTTTATTTTAATTTTATAGACTCCATAATGTCTAGAGCATAACTTTCTTATGTTGAAACAACTATTTAGAATTATTTGGAGAAACCATCAGTTACTAATCTTTTTAAAAAATGATCAGATTCAGAGGTATTGATATTGTTAAATGAAAGCTCCCAAGATGTGAATTTATTCTAATAGATACAAGGCACCTAAATAGCCACATTGAAACTAATATTTAATTTTGATGTCTTTTTCAACTGGTGCCAATCAAATGAAATGTGATAATTTGAGTAATACCGTATTTGACCTTGCTCATCAACGTGCCACCCCGATGGTTCACAGACAATCTATACCTAGTGTCTTTTATCTTTTCTCTATACTGGTATTTCTTTTGATTTTGAAGGTAGACCTTTTCGTTTCTTATCCTTACATTTAGCTCTTTCATTTAAGAGCACATGATGGATTACTGGGGAGACATCATTAAATATCTGGGCTGGAACGAGTCTGAAGGTAGATTTTGGTTAATGAAACTTGTCAGGGTTCCAGGTCATTTTTTAGATTTTCAAAACTACCTAACACAGACATTAGGTAGATTTTTGTCTGAAAATGTATATCTGTGAGTTTAACTAAAAGGTCTATAACTTAAAACTGATTTTTAGGCTAAGCTCTTCTTGAGACATCATCTTCTAGGGATCCATGGCGATCCTTACAAATATAATATACAATTTGAGGGTTCAGAACTAATACTTTGTTTCCAAGGTTACTTTGACAAATTTACTGAGTCTAAGTTGGAAGTGGATACAGAGTGTTTAGAGGATAAGAGAAACTGGGTTTGGCCTTGGCAGTAGTGCCAGTTGTCACAGTTCTGTTTATTAAATCCATCAGCTGATCAACGATAGTTGTCTACAAAGAGGTCACTTAGACGTTCTCTTGTTCTAGCTCAGGGAGGTCAGCCCTACCTCAGTGATTCAGAAGAACTTAGTATGCAATAATACTGTATTGTCCATATATTTGTTCAACACCACAGAGATGTGTGTAAAGTGTCCCACTGTGTTTTCAGACCAAGAAGTCACTTATAATTGTTAAACACCTGTTAATATGATGAATAGTGGCTAAAGCTGAAGAGTTTGTTATTAGGGTACTGAGCAAAATAATCAGTGCAAGCCGGAACCGGTTTGGCTCAGTGGATAGAGCGTTGGCCTGCGGACTGAAAGGTCCCAGGTTCGATTCCGGTCGAGGGCATGTACCTGGGTTGCGGGCACATCCCCAGTAGGAGATGTGCAGGAGGCAGCTGATCGATGTCTCTCTCTCATCGATGTTTCTAACTCTCTATCTCTCTCCCTTCCTCTCTATAAAAAATCAATAAAATATATTTAAAAAATAATCAGTGCAAATAAAGTTACGGGCAGACTGCCAGGGACAGGGAGACCGGATAGAAATGAATTTTAAGACGCACTCAGCCTGGGAAGCTCAATAGCTATTCCAATGTAGGTTACATTTTCAGAGAAGATTAGAAAATATCTGAGGGTGAGGGTGGGTTTCTCTAAGCGCTGAAATACAAAATAGAAGTGAATAGGAAATGGAAAAGAGGGGAGATTGAAAGGAATAGATATAAGCCAGACATCAAGGAACGGAGGCTCACAATAAGAGAGGCAAGAAAGAGAAATGAAATAATGTAGCTAGGGGACTCAAAGGAAATAAGAAACATTTCTATAAATACATCCTAGAGAAAGAACAAAACAGAGAGAAAAACACTATTAAGTAAAAATGTTGAGCAGGCAAAGACTCAAGGAATGACCATATGCCTATTACATCTTTTATTCTTCACAATTGACAGTAAAATCTGGATTTAAAAAAGAATAAAAAAAGGAAATGGAGTTTTTTATTTATTTTTGAATGTGGATGTAAATGGAGGAAGCTATTAATGACAATAATAGGCAAAGCTATTATTGGGGAAAAGTAGCAATTGTGGAATAAAATTTTATGATGTACTCCTGTGGGTTAAAATTAAATTGCTTCTGAATGTTTTGAAAGAATCACATAGAGTGTTATAATCCCTAAAAGCTTCCAGTAAAAAAAAAATACTTAAGAAGAAGAGAAAGGTAACATAGTTTCACCTAAATCTTTTTCTAGGAACAATTTGAATGAAATCAGGGACTATGTGCATGATTAATTAAAATTTTCATCCAGAATTTATGATTCCCTTGGATCCATCAGTAAAGTATGTTTTGCACCATATATATATATATATATATATATATATATATATATATATATATATATTCAGACTAAGAGAACGTTTATTTAGAAAGTTACAGAGACAAAAGAAGAGCCCTTGGAGCTTAGGAGAGAGAAAGGTAAAGGTAAAGCATGTGAGGTGAAGAAGGCAGGGGAGAAGGAAGAAGGGGAGGGAAGGTTGGGTGTGCTCCCAGGAGGTAGAGCACACCACTGGGTCCTTGTCTTGAGGTTTTAAAGGCTGGGGTTTAGAGGAGGTTTTAGGGGAGGATCTCAATAGGATATTCATCTGCTTTATGCTGATACACCAACATGAGATTTATTCCCTGACGTCATCAGTCCTTGGGTGTGGTTGGCACAAACGGCACTAGTTAGATTTCTGTTATCTGTCTCCCTGCGTGGGGTGATTTAAACTCTTTACCCTCTGCTTGGGGAGAAGTGTAAAGCATTTACTCTAAATGTCATTGGTTGGGGAAGGTAGGATTTTGCCGTTTACTAGACAGCTATAAACTGCTTGGCTGTTTAACTGTCTGTCTCAGTTTCCCTGTCCCATGTGTCTATTTTAGTAACTGCTTTCTGCTAACAGAAGTGGGCCGTGGTCCCGCTCTGTGTTGGGTATTGAAGTCTCTCCCTGCTTGATTTAAGGGAGACAAGCGAATGGGATCTGAGACTGGAACAGAGAGGCTGTTCGCTGATTCTTCCAAAGTAGGGGTGGGGTGGAATCCCCGAGTATCATCTTGATATGGAATTGTGTCCTTCCAGAAGCAGAGTTGGTAGATTGCTTCATGTTTCATTGGCTCAGTTATGTAGTCTGGACCCCATCACTGAGGCGTCACCTGGGGACAGTCAGGTGGGCAGGAGACTCCCTGTTCAGAGGGCAGGTTTACCTTCCATCTCAGTGTTGATGAGTCATGTTTATCACAATTATAATTTTGCTTTGTTTTATTTCATCCCAAGACTTGTTAGAAATTTTTAGGTTTCAGACTTTGTTGGGGGTAGAGATGTAAAAATCTATTCGTAAACTTATTTTCGACGGGGGAGAGGGGGATGTTTGTAAATCCAAATAGTGTTGTTAAGGAATATATACCATGGGATGTACTATGATTAAAAATACAAAGAAAACATGATCTCTGGCACTATGACTCATCATTAAAATTAGCTTAATGAAAGTTTCCTTCTCCTACCATGATGCTTCTGAATGAGAACCATGTTACTTTCACGGTTCACACGGGGAAGAGTACCCAGTGTGTGGGGCCTCAACTTGACCATGTTTCACTCCATCCCTGAGTAAGTCCTTTTGCCCCACTAGCCTTCCGTCATGTCTGCTCTAAAGTTTATTCTTTTCTTTTAAGGTCAGCTTTCTCTTCCTGCAGCTGTGTAGTTAAACCCGTAGAATGTATGACAAGCATTTCTGAGGTCCTTAAAAATATCTCCTTATGTGGTACATGCTGTCAGTGTCTTAGCACCAAGGGACTAATTGGTAAGGGTACACTCATAAGCGGAATTGGTAGGCTTCTCTGCTGTCTGGGGATGCCTGTTTCATTATCAGCAACAGAAAGGGAAAGAAGACCAACACAGACGGGGTTAACAATTACATCAGAAATAAACCTAGCTGCAACACAGGTAGCTTTAAACCAGATAATTTAGAAATAGTTTGGATAATTACTAATTAGGTCGGCTGACAGCAGAATTGAATTATTCATGAAAAGCAGAGGATAATTCATTCCTGAATACCTCTAAAACTAATTGGAACATTGTTTATTATATTTTTCACTAGGTGATGTGCTGATATTTATTTTATGCTTTATTTTTGGCAATTTTATTTTAGAAATATCTTCAAGTGACAAATAGAAAAGATTGCTAAGAATGACGTTAAATTAGCTCAAAATTCTAAATAAAAACCTACTTTTAGTTGATTATTAAGATAAAATCTGTGGCCTTCCTTAATTCCTTTCTCAGAATATTAGGGTGATTTCTTTGGCAAGTGTTTTCAGCACTTTTTCTCTCACTTATTTCATAATATTGATTTTTACTGTTTAAAATATTGCTAATAGTTTATTTTATATTTACTACCTGTAGTGCTTCTTTGATTCATTTTTATTTTCTGCAGGTAGAAGAATATTTAATATTAGTTTTCAGAATTATGTCTTATATCCACAGAGTATATGTTTTTATTCCATTATTAATCATAGTTTTCTTAAATTAATTTTCAGGAATAGAAAGAACCAATTTTAGTGATTCTGAGTTTTCAGCTGATAGAGCCATTCACACATTTATTGATTTAACTAGAGGCCCGGTGCACAAAATTCGTGTTGGGGAGTGGGGGTCCCTCAGCCCAGCCTGCACCCTCTCCAATCTGGGACCGCTGGCTCCTAACAGCTTGCTGGCCTGCCTGCCCGATCACCCCTAACCACCTCTGCCTGCCGGCTGGATCGCCCCTAACTGCCCTCCCCTGCCAGCCTAACCACCCCTAACTGCTCTCCCCTGCTGGTGGCCTGGTCACCCCTAACCTCTTCTGCCTCGACCCCTGCCACCGTGGCTTTGTCCAGAAGGACGTCAGAAATATGTCTGGTCTAATTAGCATATTACCCTTTTATTAGTATAGATTTTTACACCATTTTTTTTTAAAGCAACTAGCATTGTCATTGTCCCTCTGTGAAGAAATGGAAATGCATAGTATTTCTTTTTACAACTTAAAATCTGGTGGGAGTGTGTGGTAGAGACGGTACCAGGAGCTGTTTATTCAAAATTTATGTCCTCCCTCCATAGTGTGGAGGGGTTCCTGGGAGGCAGCTGCCCAATGAGGGTGACCTTTCTCAACACCCCTAGTGTCCAGGACTAGAGTTTGCATATGGAATATGAGCAGAAGTGATGTTCATTATTTCCTGTTTGGGATTTGTAAGAAGTGTAGTTCTGTTTTCCTCATCTGCTCACTGACCCTTGAGGACGGCAGGGCCATAAAAGGAAGGAGCCAAGATTCCCAGGTCACCACAATAGAAGGAAAACTGAACTTGGACTGAGAACTTTCCTGCCATGATAGCCTCATCCTTAAGGACCATGGTGACAGTGCAGCCACAAAAGAACACTCCATCGACCTCCATCTGTTATAAGAAATTGGCCAACAAAAAAACCTCATGAACCTAATACTCAACAGCCCTTCCTCATTTGAAGTGCCCACAAACCACCACCTGGCCGCTCCAGCAACCAAAGGCTGACGAACATATCTCAACACTAATCAGAGAGTCTCTCCCACTTCCCAAAATACCATTTTACCCAAACACTTGCTGATCAGAAATTCTCTGTGTTCTCCTTTATATCTTTACAACTTACTTTCCTTTCTGACACCTTTAAGATGGGTTCTCTTGCCCAAGTTTATGAGTTAACAGCCTGGTTCTTGTTGTTCCAGACTTAGTTTTGCCTTTGACAGGGCTTTTATGAGTGAAAAATAAACCTTTATTGTGTTAAAATATTAAAATTGCGGGCTGGTTGCTCTTAGCAACTAGCATTACCTTATCAATACTGGATGGCAGGCAAGTAAATCATAATTTTAATATAATGTTAATTTGAGTACAAAGAATCCATGACAAGAAGGGAAGGAAGCTGTGGGAACACCTTGGAGTGCTGCCTAATGTGTTTGGGGTGTTGGGGGGAGGAAAGCAGTCAGAAGAAGAAACTTTCAAGAAGCAAGATTTCAGTTAGAGTGTGAAAGACAAGAGTTAGAGGAGATGATGGGGAAAACGTTAGAGAGAGTGGAAGCAGCAGGTATAAAGGCACAGAGATGAAAAACAGCACGGGGCATGAGCTTAGCAGCAATGGGGGGAATATACCACAACAGGCCTTTTATATTTTGGTGTCTTAAATTTTTAATTTGCCACTCTAGTAACCAATATGGCAAATGGATTAGAACTTTGGGCATGACTACAGGCAAAGAGACCAGTTAGAAGTCTGTGGCAAGAATTCAGATAAGAAGTAATGTAAGCCTGAGGTATAGCCAGTTCAGCAGGGAGAGGGAAGGAAAAATGTCTGCAGTTGGGAGCTACCGGGGAGGTAGAATTGAAAAGGTGTAATGCCTGGCATTGCTAAAAGAGTGGGTGGTGACATAAATTAGAAATCAGTAAATAAAATTAAAGGCACAAGGCGCAGCTGGGAGGGGAGAGAAGGTGCATTGTTTAGTTATCTATGTCTCCATGGGAGGCGTCAGTAACCTCCTGAGATATTTGTTTGGGACCCAAGAGAGAGACATCATTTTGAAGGTGTCGTGAAACACGTAGTAACTGAAGTCATGGAAGCAAATAGTACCACATGGGGAGAGGGTCAAGGGAGTAAATAATGAAGACAACTAAGGCCCAAACCATACGGGGAGCTGTTAGAAGGAGGCCTCTGCATTAGGATGGAAATGAGGGGCAAAGAGGAAGGAGAAAAAGCACCGAAGAATAATGTCACTGATGTTATGAGAGAAACATGTTTGAAAGCCAGGGAGGTTGTTAACTTGAGTAGGTTAAAACTGAAGTTTTAACTGGATACTGAAAACGGTTCAACAGATATTTGGAGAGCATCTGCTGGCATTAGACACGGCTCTGCACCGTGGGATACAGACAGGAGCAAGCCTAGTCCTGCTGTCCCAGAGGCAACATTCTGGTAGGGAGCCTCACTCAGCCAAGTACCCGAATCATATCATTACAGGGAAGGATGGATACTGTGAAGAACAATAAAGACGGATAAAGGAGCAGAGCAAGTGGCACAAGCAAGGCCTCTGTGAGGGAGTTTAGTGCAGAGGCATGAATATGGGGAAATGAACAGAACTAATGGGAGGAGCTGAGATCACTGTATCTTCCCCCAAAACGGTTTCTTTGGAAGGTTGGAGGCACAGTCACATGGCAGCAAATTGAAGACTAAAGGGAAAGCGAGTTTTTGGTTTGTTTGTTTTTTAAGATCCTCCTTGACTGAGGAGAGAAGGAGAACAGACAGTAGGCAGAGAGATTTAGAGAAGATTTAATTTAGTTTTGTTTTATAAATAAAATCAGAGCACAGAATACCTTAAAATGCTTGGGGAAACATCTAGTAGGGAGGATTGATGGAACATGATTGATGGAAAATGCCAATAATTTTGTTGGTGGCAAATAGGAAGCTGAAGCTCCAGCTACATTATTCTCCCTGGAAAAGAAAAGTAAAGAAAGATTAAATATTAGATAACTTGACAAGTCGCCCTAGGAAGCAAAAGGAGGATTCACATATTCTGTGGGCTTAATATTAATATTTCTCTTTAATTATATTGATTCCCTTAAGTCCATCAGACCTTTCTGCAGCAGTATTTCTAATTCTGCCTCAGTAGCAAGGGTTCCTTCTTCACACAGCAGTTTGGAACATTCACATTTTTTAGAGAATAGTGTTTTGATAAATTTTAGAAGGATGAACAAAGTCAGTAGCTATGAATGTTTTCTAACTTTAGTATGAGAAGTTATAGAGGTACAAGAGGCCTGATGCACAAAATTCATGCAAGAGTATGCCTTCCTTCCCCCAGCTGCCAGCACCGGCTTCCCTCACAGCCCTGGCTTCATCTGGAAGGACGTCCGGAAGGTCGCCCGGTCCAATTAGCATATTATGCTTTTATTATTATAGATGTTTTTACGTTATAATATAGTCTTATAAAATAATCTCTTACACATTTGTATGCATCTCCTGAAACTTCAATACCTTGATGCCTTATTTCTGTTTCTTATTCATCCATCTTAAGATTTTAAAGATATTTGCCATAATAATGTCTTCATCCCAATCAAAATAGGCTTGTCTCTTCACATTTTCTATGATAACTATGCTCTTATTGTGCTAATTAGGTCCTCCTTAAATTTTTATTCTACTCTATTTTCCTGTAATCTTCAAAACTCATTTTAAGTTTTTTTACTGTACATGCTTCAGTGACTTTTTTTTTACTTTAAAGGGGTGAATTTTATTACATATGAATCAGATCTGAGTAAAGCTATTTTAACATAGAAATTGAAGACATGTGTTCATGTTCTCTCTCCCCACCCCCTCAAACCTAAAATTCTAATGAATTAACTTTGAATTAATACTTATTACCTATAATTAATTATCACATGCCTGTAGCTACTTTCCTTGCTATACCACTTAGTTTGTATTATAAAGAATGCACAATTTTGTTTTCTGTCACTTTGGGGGTATATTTGATGTCCTAACATGAATATAATAATATATACACTTGATGTATGCATATACACATAAAGTAAATGAGTCCTACTTTTTACACTGTAAGTTAAAACTAAGAAATTAGACTTTTGAATTCAGACAGCAAATGCATAATTTTCTTCTTGAATCTAGTATTGTATCATGAAACACAACACCCTCTACTAAATCTAAAAAGCTACAAAAGCAATATTCTGCTCATGTCTCTCATATTTTTCAGGTGGCAGCATTCTAGTTCCTGATCCATCTCACCCAGAGGCAGATCAGGGATAAGAAAGCAAAGAACCAGCCCTGGCCAGTGTGGCTCAGTTGGTTGGAGTGTCGCCCCATACACCAAAAGGTTGTGGGTTCCATTCCCTGTCAGAGCACATTCCCAGGCTGCAGGTTCAGTTCCCCAGTCTGGATGTGTACTCCCTTCCTCTCTCTGAGTCTCTATACCACTTTCTGTTCTCGGGTATCAGGGTTTTCTCCTGAGAGTTTTCCGTTGATTATTCAGGAGGTTTTTCTGTATATTAGTTGTAATTCCAGTTTTTTCCTGGGAGCATCTCCATGCAGCATCCATTTACTCTGCCACCATTCTTAATCCTGTATAGCAAGCATGTCAAACTCATGGCCTGTGGGCCTCATGTGGCCCACAATGAATATTTTTGCAGCCCAGTCAATATAACGGCATGTAAGAAATGTTTTAATAAAAATTTCATAACTTAATCTTTACAATATCCTGTTATACATAATCTTCTACACTAATAATAGACAAACATGGTAATTGCCTGTACCTTCGCTATGCCCGCCATTGGCTGATCAGAGCGATATGCAAATTAACCACCAACAAAGATGGTGGTTTGTAAAATGTGTCAAAAGCTCCCAGCTGGTGCAGCTCAATGGTTAAGCTTTGACCCATGCACCGAGGTTGCTGGTTCTGTTATGGAATTGGCATGGAAGAAGACAGTTGGATACTCTGAGGTTTCAGGAAAAGCCTTTATTCAAAGCAGCGCTGCTGGTTCAGGGGACTCAAAGATCCAGATCCTGAACAACTTAGACAATGAGATTTTCTCTATATATATTCCTGAATTTCTTTGTTTCCTAACCACCAAGCTTCTGTAGTGGACTCTCACAGCTGCCTCCCCACCCCTCCCCCCGCCCCCGGAGAATCAGTTAGATGGTTAACTTAGATTGTATCTAATGTCCATCCTGGATGGCGCCAGTGACCTCCCTCTAGTTAAGCTGTTACATCCTTGGTTTATGGCCCTTGTAGATTGGACCTATTTAGGTAAATAGCTCTTCCAGGACCAGATAATTAAGGAAGGGGCAGTGACTTCAGGAATGTGCATTAAAGACATTGATTAACTTAGAGTCTGGCTGCTAGTCTCCTACATTCTTTCACAAATGGAGTTAATTATCGGCTAGCAAGAGGGTGAAGTAGAAAGCAGCTTACTGGAACAAATTCAGATTGCTAGCCCCCAAAATGTCTTATGCTCCCATCAGTTTGGTTCCTGGCTGGGGCACATGCAGGTGGGGGCGTGGCAGAGGCAGCCAATTGATGTTTCTCTCTCATCGATGTTTCTATCTCTCTCCCTTTCCCTTCCTTTCTCTCTCAAATCAATAAAAACATATTAAAAATGTGTCAGAAGTAGTTATTTCTTGTTTTATGTGAAGTTGCTTTATCTTTTTAGTTACTTTCAGAATTCTAATCTCAAGTGTTTCTATTCCAGACATAGACACCTAACTTGTAAAACAATGTTAAAAAAATCAAAGATCAAAACAAAAGTATCTATAGACAGTATTTTCAAAGACTGAATGCATTTGAATTGACTTTATAATTAATCAGATAATGTAATAGAACTAGCATTGAATTTAAAAAATAGGAAAACCAAGTTCTAATCTCCTCTGACTGTAACTCATTTCACTTACTTGGGTTTCAGCAGTTCATCTATGAAAGGGCCAGCGGGGCACGTGGCTCGGACGCAGTTCGCGGCCGCTGTGCTGGGGGCTCCGAGGCTGGGCGACTCCGCTCCGCCTCCACCGCTGCTACCGCGCCGCGCCGGGCCCAACAGGCCGCTGAGAGGAGCTGCAAAGGAGGGACGGGCAGCCATGGCCGAGGCGGCGCCCGACCGGATAGGCGCGGGCCGGCTGACACCCAGATGGACCGGGCCACCCTCGTCGGCGTCCGCGTCACTTTCGGGCCGAGCGAAAGGGCAGCCCAAAGGCCAGGCCGGGTGGTGGGCGGCCCGGCAGCGGGGGATCGGCCCGCTTTCCAGCGACGCCCACGGTGGCAGGCCTTGCATTGGAGCCGAGTGGCTGGCTCCCCATCCATTAAGGGACCTGCCCAGGGTCACACGCAGCTGAGGCCGGGCCAGGGCGGTGGAATTGCATCCCCTTAAAGGGACCCTGTGTTCTGCTCTTGCCTAAGGCAGAGGGACTAAGCGCTGTTTACTGAAAGGGCGAGATCTCAACCTAGAGACCCTGATGCCCAGCGCTCCCCGAGGTCGGCCCCCGCCCTTCCCCGCATTCTCGGTGAAGGGGCGGGGACTGCCCTCCATCTTACCCTGGGACCTCCATTTTGGGCAGGGCCATGTGCTCGGCAAAGGCTTCTTCCCGGAAGAGGCCTCTGCTAGCCACACCCAGGATTTCTCTGGACTAACCAATGATAATCAAGGGAAGTGCACGCCATCACTATGACCACATCCTGTGTAATGGGACACCGACTCGCACCTGGCCAATCGGCGGGGCCCACAGTCCCCTCTCCCCGCCCTTACTCCAACCCTCTATAAAACTCCTGGTTCTATCAGGCCGCGCCCTCTCTCTGCCACTTGCTGCTGCGTCAGTAAGGAGGGTAGGGGAGCTCAAGCTAGCTTGAAATAAAGGACTCTTTGCTTTTGCATCGGACTGGCTGGCTCCCTGGTGGGCTCTTGGGAATCTTGAAATCTGGGCATAACCATCTATAGAGTTAACTTTTTTCTTTCTAAATTTTCTTGCAGCTTAAATTTCCTCTATACCCGTGGTCGGCAAACTGCGGCTCACGAGCCACATGCGGCTCTTTAGCCCCTTGAGTGTGGCTCTTCCTAAGCCTTAGGAGTACCCTAATCAAGTTAATAACAATGTACCTACCTATATAGTTTAAGTTTAAAAAATTTGGCTCTCAAAAGAAATTTCAATCGTTGTACTGTTGATATTTGGCTCTGTTGACTAATGAGTTTGCTGACCACTGCTCTATACTGTTTAATTCACACAAAAAAAACTCAAACATACTAAGGGCAAAGTTATTTTAATATGTTTGTGTATTTGGTGTTTTGGCAAAGGATAATGATACATGGCAATATAACTGAGTCAAAGTTATTTAATAGTAAACAGTTTACATTATCATGTGATTGAGCCAGAGAGAATCCTGGTAGCCCAGAAATACCAAGAAATTTACATTCTAGGACCTTTAAAACAAAGAGCTTTCCTTATCTCAAGTGCCTTGAATTTGGTTACAGTTGAGGGTTTAAAGGTCACTGAGAAGTTCTGAAGCCAAATTGAAACTCTGAAATTCTCTTAGGTATTTAGTTTCTATCATTCAAATAGCACTTCCCTTGGACTATTGAGCATCTTAGCTTTGGTTATTTGTTTTACCTTTGATACTTGACAGTAAGTTTTCTTTAAGTTCAAGAATATCCATTTCCTACCAATGTACTAGGTGTACTGGTTAATAATGCGGATTTTGTAATCAAAGAAAACACGATAATTTCAAGAGAAACATCAAAAGTGCTTTATTCAAAGTAATGTCCATCACTAGCTGCACATTTCCCCCATCTTTCAGGTAATTTGTGGATACCGTCCCAATAGAACTTGTCTTGTTTTGAGTTAAATCATTCAGAGACACAATTTTCCACTTCTTCCTATGTTTTGAAGTGCTGCTCGGAAAGTACATGTGCCATCGATCAGAACAAGTGGTAATCTGAAGGAGCAAGGTCTGGTGAATATGGCAGGTGGGTTAATACTTTCCAGGCAAGATCTTTTAACGTGTCTTTAACTGGTTTTGAAGTGTGTGATGGTGTGTCATCATGAAGCAAAATTTGTCATGTCTCTGGCCCATTTGGTCGTTTCACGATCAAAGCGTGGTTCTAATTGATTATTTGTTGTTGGTAGCGATCAGTATTAATGGTTTCACCTGGTTTTAGAAGCTCATCTTCCTGATCCCACCAAACACAGAGCATTGTCTTCTTTCCAAAGCAATTTGGCTTTGCAGTCAATCTTGAAGGTTGACCTGGATCAACCCATGATTTTGTGAGTTTGGGAATCTCAAAATAAATCCACTTTTCATTGCCATTCACAATTCGATGCAAAAAAGACTTTCTGTTGTGCCCTTGAAGCAACATTTTACTGATGGCTTTTCGGTTTTCCATTTGTCTTTCGTTCAGTTGATGTGGCACCCATTTTCCTTCCTTTAAAATCTTTCCCATTGCTTGTAAATGATCGGAAATTGTTTGCTGAGCAATGTTTAATTTTTCTGCAAGTTGTTTTTGAGTTTGACACATATCTTCATCCAATAATGCTTGTAATTGTTGGTCTTCATACTTTTTTGGTTGACCTGGATGTTCTTTGTCTTTCACATAGAAATCATCACTTTTAAAGCATTTAAACCAGCGTTCACAAGTATCTTAAGATGGAGCATGTTCACCATAAACTTCCCAAAGTATACAATAACTTTCAGCAGCATTTTTCTTCAAGATAGAGTAATGAATTAAAACTTCCCGCAAATGCTCTTTTTTTTGGCACGAAATTCAACATTTTTAAGCATAAAAATATCGATCATGTTAACTCCTTCAGCAAATTGGACATATGAAGTTTTGAAGCTTGCTGTCAATACAATAAAATAGCATACATCTCCTATCACATATATATTAACATATGTGTAACTCTATCTATTGAAAGAAATCGGCATTATTAACCGGTACACGTGGTATATTGA
This sequence comes from Myotis lucifugus, assembly GCF_000147115.1. Taxonomy (NCBI): domain Eukaryota; kingdom Metazoa; phylum Chordata; class Mammalia; order Chiroptera; family Vespertilionidae; genus Myotis; species Myotis lucifugus. The sequence goes on along the minus strand of NW_005871207.1, from coordinate 2,402,269 downwards.
TGTCTTCTTAGTTAAAAGGTGAAAAAGTAATTTAAAAAAAAATAAAAATAAAAATGTGCAGTAATACAGGTGCTTCAGATCTTCTACTCTTCTTTTTGGCACGCCCGGAATTCAGGAGAATGTTGAATTTCCCTCTGATACACTGTTCCTCCGTGTTGTAAGCCACAGTCCTGATTTTAAGGCAGGCTGTATTGGTCTCCCATACTGCCTTATCTGTATTTACAGAAGAGTCAATTCGTGGCTCTGCCTCTGGGTGGCAGTGTGTCTGGATTGACCTCCAAGGCTATATGTCCTCTCTGACCAGGAGTTCTCTATTGTACCTGAACCAGCACCGCCCAGAGGTGGCTCCCCAGGCGCCACTCCCAGCTCTGTTTCCCAGGTTCCCCAAAAACAATCTTCCCCTACAGGCTCCGCTAGCGACCCCAACTGGGCAATCCCATGCACTGGGCTCAACAATCAAACTCACAGATTTAAGAGGAAGTGTGTAAACAAGAGCCTGGGAAGCTGTGCGAACTTGCTGGGCTCCACCTTCCAGATTTGCGCAGAGTTTCTGCGCACGCTCTGGCCCCTGGCACCAAGTAGCAGGCCGGCTGGAAGATTCTGAGGCTGCCCCTTTGCATCCAGTCCAACTATGGGCTTATTTATAGTGTTACCTTCTGTGAGCAGCCCTGCGGGAGCCCTCCCCACTTGCGGGTCACGCTGGCCTCAATAGGCGCGGACCTTGTGGGGTGCAGATTTCCCCCCGCGCACACGCGCGCGTTCCTCGCTCCAACCTGAATTGCAAACTGCACCTTTTGGGGGAGTCTAACCTTTCAGTGGAGGGAAGCAGGTCTCCTCTGAGTTCATGTAGTCGTGCTGCTTGAGAGCCTTTGCCTCCGGGTTAGTAGCAGATCTCTGGATGCGGATAACAGCTGCTCAAGATGGCGCAGTCTCGCGGCTGAGCTGGCGCCCAGGGGGAGGTTTCAGCCTCAATCTCTAACCATCCCCATTTTCTAGGAGTTCTCTGTCTTTCCTGGCTGCAGACTGTTTCTCAGCTGAATCTCCTCTCTTTGTTCGGGCTGTATGTTACCCGTTTCAGCTGCTTGGCCTTATCTGCTCCGGGACAAAGCACCAACACGTCCGTCTAAACCTCCGCCATTTTTTTCTCCCTATTGATGTCTTCTGATGCAGAAAAATGCCTTGTATTTTGTGGGCATTTGATATATATTTGTTGAATATATGAATCTTAAAATAACTTTGTTTGAAAAAATTCAAGGGGTATAATTCAAGAGCACTACACATCAGAAGAGATTTTTATTTAAAAATATTTAAAACATCTTCAAAATCTCAATATTATGGAACAGTGGCAGAACAAAATTCTTTAACACATCCAGGACACATCCCTTCAGTTGAGGTCTTAAAGATTCCAACCTTACCGTAAGATTAATTTAAATTTCTGAAGTGCATACATAATCTTAAAGTGACAAAATAGAGACATACAATAATGTGGAGAGGCAAGAATCCAGTATCCTCTCTTAGATATTCTTGTTATAAATATTTTGAATAACATTTTCCAGCTGCAAAGGAGAGACCCATTCCTCCTCCCCTGGCTCCTCTGTAGAAGTAGTTGTTAGGAGAGCTGTGGACTTTTTTGAGACATGTGCACCCAAACGTTTTTATCTCATCAGGGCTGCTCACAAACACCAGGATAATGTGATACTTCTGTATGTGTTGTAGTGTGACATTTAGTGGTGGGCACAACAAAAAGACCCTCTGGCCTCATTGTGATTATCCAACGTAAACATTGCATTTTCTTGTAAAGTGCCTATAAAGTCCTGTGCACGCCTGGTGAACTTATCCAGAGCTCTCTATGCTATGCTTTAGAGTGCGGGTTGCTTTCCTTTGGCAATGCGATCATAATACCTGCTCTCACACACTAGGTCTGCTCCTTAGCCTTTGGCTACGGTGTTGGTGACTGAAGTGGAATTGATAAAGAGGGCATGACAGTTCACGCATGCTCTTCCACCTGACAGGGAGCTCACACAGCCTTTCTGCTGTGGGAGTCTCATACCATCTGCTCAGGATTGTTTGTGGGGTAATACCAGGGGTTGGTGGTTCTATGACCTCTCCTTAGTTTTCATGCATCTTTAGAGGACTGGCTGGGAGGAAAGTTCCTGAGCTTAATCTCTCTGTGAGCATAAATGACTCAGGCAGACACCCAGGATTCTAAACACAAACCACTTCTGTTATATAAATATTTCTTTACAACTAGAGGGTTGGGCATTGTTGGATTGCACAGTTACCTTTGGTGAGGTGAATGTTCGGGATGTATCTCTAAACTGTAGTTTTGTCAATAACCTAAATTTAGAGTTATCTTGGTGAGATTTTAAGTGCACTGTGGAGAATAACTTTTTTTTTTTGACAGAGAATGATGTTTTGTTTAGTCATTTTTCTTTACAAATGAAACTCTGGGAATTCAAAATTAACATTCTTGCCTATGAGCTTCTTATAGACACCAGAAAAAGTTTCAGCCTTGTGCTCCACGTTGTTCTGCAGGGCTTTGTCCCAATGGGATGCAGAGACATGGAAGCATGGAACAGAGTGCG
>NW_005871207.1:2372638-2399543 GCF_000147115.1 Myotis lucifugus | reverse complement strand
GGTGAGGCCTGGGGTGGGGGTGGGCACAGCTGGGGGGGTATCAAAGGGGGAAAAGGGGGACATATGTAATACTTTCAACAATGAAGAATTATTAAAACAAACAAACAAAACAAAACAAAAAACACAAGTGGACCTTTATGAGCCAAATGCCATCTAGCTTAACATGGATCCTCTTGCCCACAATTTATTGGGGAAAAACAAGTCCTCCAGGATGACATGGTGCACGTGGTCAGGGTGCGGCTCCTGGGACGCTTTTGCTTGTTCTTTGTTGGGCTTTTTCGCGTTGGCTCACACAGAATTCTCCTCGGAGGGATAAAGACCCCGGGTTGCCCACTGAACGTTTTCTCCAGCTCGAGGACCAGCCGGACTTGGATTTTCTGGGAAGACCTGAGTTAAGAAACCTGAACAAAGATAGAAATAAGAGCTTTCCGACCACCACCAACTTCGATTTCCTTGGCCGCTGTGATGTTCAGCTCACGTAGCTGGGCCTTGAGGTCTGAGTTCATCTCCAGCCCCAGCAGAGCCTGGGAGACCCCGGACTCGAACTCATCTGGCTTCTCGCCCTTGGGCTTCATGATCTTGCCTCGGTTCTCCCCGGGACCAGGTCAAGGTGGGTGACTTGCTCTCAAAGTTGGCGGCCAGGGGGAAGGGGCTGAAAAGATGGCTTTTGTTGTCCATGAAAAGGGGTGAATTTCAATTCTGTTCTTCACTAACTAACTGTGATTTTAAGCAAGTTGTTTAATGTCTGGGTGCCTTAGTTTCTTTATTTTTAAGAATACCTCTAGAGATGTCTGAGGATTACAATAAGCTAAGCAGTGTAAAATGCTTCACTTAGTGCCTGGGACACAGTACTAGTAAGTGCTTAACAAACAAAAGTTATTATTATGATTGCTACTGTTCTTAAGCAGGGCATTTCCAGTGTCTGTGAACAAAAATCATTCAAACCGGTACAAAGCTTTTCTCATCCTTCCATTTGTCAGTCCAGAGAATTTTACCCCAATTTAGAACAACTTACATGCACATTTAAAATTGATCTCATTTAGTTTCTATGTTTTAGAATCACCTGTACTTCTCTAGATTTTTGTACATTGTTTCCCATTTCTCTTTGGGATGTGAGTTAAATAGACAGTATTAAGGAATTTCGCAAAAGAATAGGTGAAAATAGAGAGGCTAAAATTATTCATTATAGGTCATTTAATGTGAAATTTTGATACTGATAGAACATTTGCGAACCCAAAAATCTTAAAATTAATTGGTAACCTGTTTTCAATAATGTCTCTTCATTTTACCCCCTTGCTTCCATCTTTCCTGAACACATTTAATACCAGATGGCTTTCAGATGTTTTGAGGATATGGAACAGACTGGCGTGCATTCTGTTCCCAGAGGGCTCTTACCCACATGTAGGTGGTTCATGAAAAAGAAGCATAGACTAATACGTTGAAGTAAAACAATTTTGCATTCAAGGCAAAAAAACCCAAAAAATAAAACACACACACACACACACACACACCCAACAACAACAAAAAAACATGTCTTAATTTATTTGCATTCATTAAATTAACATTCTTCCAAGGAAACACATTTCAGTTGAAGGACTGGGCTATGGGTCTTGTTATTTCTTCCTATGCACAGCCAGGCTTCTTTAGAGATGCTTCCATTTTGATGAAAGAGGAGAAGAAAGAATTAGCAGTCCTTGCACTAATGCAAACATTTCATGTAGATAGGGGCATATCGTTATAGACAGAAAGCTTAAACATCCTATATCCATCAAACTGACTGTTCTCATTGTGTTAAGGGAAAAAAAAACCAGTTACTTTACAAGTCACAGTTCTGTGTAAAATATCGCTTCAAGAAGTTCTTTGGCTTTGAAGAGGTGTCTAAACCTTTGCATCTTTATGAGGTCATATTGTTTTCATACTGAATTTTAAAGTACATTTAATAAATGTATGTACACATGTCAAGGCAGAGGGATGCTTTGGATATGAATTTAATTAAACAATAGGCCACTTTGGGACTTGTTTTATGGAGCCATTTGTTTCATGCGAGTTCAACTGCCCAAGCTACCGTGCAATAATGGTCTCATAAAATTATCCTCTGGAGGGTCTTATTTCTGCTATAATGTGCTTTTACTTAAAATTTAGTTTAATAGCAACATTTTCCCTTGTATATCAACTGCATAGAAGTAATAGCCATCAAAAAATTTAATAGTTAAAGTGCTTTTGATGTTATATATTTACTATTGGGAATTGTTCATCCAAAGAAGAAAAAACGAGAAAAGAAGAAGAAAAAAAATGCACATGTTACCTTAGTAATAACCTTTGGATTTGCTATATGTATCTAATTATCTTTTGAAATACTCTCATTTAAATTACTTGGGGGTGTTTTTGCCCTCAGCATGTAATTGCATACATGTGCTTGATCCCAGCTTAACCTTCTTAGAAATAAGCACCATTCACAGCACTATTTCTTGGTATGTACCAGAAGAAAGACTTTTATTTAGGGTCACAGTCAGCAATCGAGACACCTACTTCCAGTTTTTAGTAAGTGTCCAATTTAGTGAGAAAACAGGCTTGTCCATAAAGTTTTGTAAAATATGTACAATGTATAGCAGTGTGTACTGTATATATTGTCAAGCCATGAATTTTGCCATGCAAGAAATGTATATATCTTCAAGTTTTCTACACTAAACTTAGTTTCTATCTAAAACAAGGGTCCTTTGGACCCAGCCCAGATGACCCTTCCCTGGAGCCCTGCACTTTAAAATACTGTAAATAATCTTAATTACATGTATTCATCAGTTGGAAAGCACACATAGGTTTTTCCATCACTTGGAATTTAGCATTTAATGCTTGTACCCTATAATCCCCAATATCTGCTCTCCTGGCTATTATCACTCCCACCCTAGGGTGATATTTGTCTTCATCTCTTAGAAAGGCTATTGTGTCCAAATGCTGTGAAGGTTGTGAGCTATGCTACCGATGACATTGGAAATAGGGATTGCTTTAGCAGTGGTTCTCAACCCTCCTAATGCCGAGACCCTTTAATACAGTTCCTCATGTTGTGGTGACCCCCAATTTCATTGTTACAAATTGAACATAATTAGAGCATAGTGATTAATCACAAAAACAATATGTAATTATATATGTGTTTTCCGATGGTCTTAGGCGACCCCTGTGAAAGGGTCGTTCGACCCCCAAAGGGGTCGCGACCCATAGGTTGAGAACCGCTTCTTTAGAGTGAGGGGAGGATCAGAGCAGAGAAAGAACTTAGGTAAGAGAAAAGAGAGCTTAATCAATCTGTCAAATGTTTCTTTGCCACTAGCATAAACACAATAGATTACTGTAGAATGCAGTATCATTTCTTGCTAGTGCTAAGCATCTAGTTCTTGTTATTTTTCATGTTCCAATGTGTGTTTCTGAAGATATTCACAGTAAGCAGATGTTTGCAGTAGGTTTCAAAACTTAAAATATTTTACAATATGAAGTAATCCATGTTTCTCTTAAATTTTTATCTACCTGGTTTATATGTAACTTTCATGAAACATTATGCTACTGAAGCTTTACTTTGGCAACTAGACAGACATGAAATATAAAATTCTGGTGACTTGTATTTTTATAAATTATTTAATAAGAGTTAATTAAATTTAAAAATTTTTGATTTACTTAAATAGTTTTAAATTAAAAATGCTATTCCTAATTTCTTTTTTACTAATTAAAATTAGATAATAGTAGAGCAAGATCTTAGAAGGAGAAGGGAAGGATGAGATATAAAACATGTATGAAAGACATACCTTGGAAAAGAGAAGCAATGCTTCTTCCTCTGACACAGGGATGAAGGTGATAGTGATAGTGAGGAAGGCAGTGAAGTACTTGACTCCTCTCTGTAATGTGAGGCTAAAGTTGAGTCAGGCAGAGTCCAGCTCATCTCTTAATGAGAGGAGATAGGAGAAAGGGAGCTGCCCTGAGCCATCTAAAAGGATTGGTGTGTGATGTCCAAGGCTGGTAGCATCACCAGTCCATATAACTGCCATATTTACATGGCTGGGTCTTCAGAAGTCTGGCTTAAGGAGAAGAGAATTAAAATATTATGAGGTAATGAGGACTGAATGGTTTAATATCTGTACTGTACTGAGAGCAATTCCAAGCACATGATGAGACTATTTAAATAGATTCAGACAAAGAGAATTAATCATAATGATAATAATAGTAATAGTCACAGGAATATCAGCAAATATTAGTAGCTCCTAAAATCTCATAATATTTCACACAATACTTAACTAACCCTGAAGAATATATGACTCGAAATAACCTTAGTTATTAGAGGACATTTTCCAAGTCCAGAACCCTGAAGCCCATAATGCTGTCCTCTGCCGGAGGATTTATCTTATTGTCCCCTCTGGCTATAGCTCCACAATGTGCTCGCTATTTGTTTGGCCAGTACTGTCTTATAGGGTCTGTTCAGTTTGCTGGGTACTGCTATGCATTCTCTCCTGACCTCTTGTTATGTACACTTGCTTAAAGTCACTTCCTTGACTTGCACATCCCTCCAGCTACTACTGCATTTCTTTGCTCCTCCTTATATCCATTTTTTTTGGGGGGGGGGGGGCAGGCATTTTCTATGTAAAATTTCTTCATTCTCTCATTGCCCAATCACTCGTTAAACCAGTGTAAATTTGTTTCCTCCCACATCATGTCACTGAATCTTTTCATGATCACCAATGTTATCGTACTCAATGTCTATTCTTTTATCTAATCTCACAGCAAAATTGTTATAACAGTCTATTTCCTCTGTATCAAAAACACTAGCTTCTTTTAGATCCCATCTGATTTTCATCATTGTTCTCCAACTTCTTATTCTCCCTTACAGGATTCCTTCTCTACCCAAAACCTATATATATCCATGGAGTTCAGGGCTCTTTCCTTGTGCCTCTCCTTTATACACATCCCTCTTAGGTAAGTTATTTATTACCATGGTTTTAAATGCTTTCTTTGTGCTCATAATTTAGTTCTCAAGCCCAAAGTAGTTTTTTGAACCCCGGACAGTTTGTAGCTAACAGTTTGTGACTATAGGGTTAGAGAGAAAATACTGGAGGTTGAGAACTCTTCATTTTATGATGAATAAACAGATCCTTTTCTGCCTAATTGTGGCTGTCCTTGTACTTTCATAATTTCCCTACAACATGAGAAGGGGGATGCAATTTCTTGGTAGCCCTTTAGGGTTATCCGACATTGAGGGGAGGCAATTAAATGTGAATTTTGTAGCAACCTTTTGTTTTAGACCAGATTTCCTTCTGGGACATCACCCCCTGTCAAAGGAGGAATAGGGGCTAAGTCATACAAAATTGCTTCACATTTGAGTGCAGTTATAAAATTTATGTAAGACTGTATTGACTTCCTATCATACTGAAAGTCATTCTAGGAAGTCATTCTATTCCCAGAATCTCCCAGTGAGGATAGCATGGGATATTCTAAAACTTAGAACTTATGCTTTATTCTTTGGGAAGTGCTTGGCAGAGTCTGGTGCCTATGGAGTTTCCTGAGGCAGAGGCTGCTTTTTGCAGGGAGTGAGGTGAAGGGAGAGAGTCTGTAAACCATCAGAAACATCTCAAACTTAATACATCCAAGCTAAATGTTTGATTTCTGCCCACAAAACCATTGTTTCCCATTCTGATTATTAGTATTACATTCTTAATTTTGCAAGCCAAAATTTCCCTCCCTCACTTGCTATGTGCCAATATTTAGCAATTCCTACTGTTTCTACTTACAAAATCTACCTTTACTCTTCATCTCCACTGCCACCACTCTTGTCCAAAAGGGCATATATCTCATTCAAATCATGGTAATGGCCTTATGATCGTCTCATAAATATGATTCCCACAAAATGTAAAACCAGTAAAAATGAAAATTATTCAAAATAGTGCATTATAAGCAGTAAAATCAGACTTAGGATAAGTAAGAAGAAGAAAACCAATAATTTTAACCATAACTCCTTTTGCATATTTTGATTTTTATCCATGGGTGCAGAGTAGTTGAATAAAGAAGAACTTCAGTTTTAAAAACAAACCCCAAAGTTCAAAGCCTTATAAGCTTTTATTAAGGGACTGTTTTTTATATGAGTTATTGCTAGGTCTCTCAATGTGAAATTTTTATACAGAACTTAGGTATAATATGTACAAAACGATTTGATTTTTTCTGGCTTTTACCTCATAGATATGTAGTCCTTTCTCTGGAATATTGTTGGGAGGTTTTGATATGCTCCTGTGAATGTATAAAAGATATGCAAATAGGATACCTTCCTATTGTTCCTCATTCCCCAGAATTGCGGAGCTCATCATCTGTAGCTCCCTTTTGTGTTAGTCTGGATTTATTATTGAAAACACTGGAAGATTGCCTTTCACAATCTTCCTGTGCTCTTCCTGGAGGATGCTAAATGGAGTAGTGGTGCAATCTGTATTTTAGAGATTGCAGTTAGGCCGTAAATACCAGACTATTAGATTTTGCACACAGTTATGCAGAGCTCTTTTGGGTTCAGAATGGCTACTGTCTTAGAATACATTTGAAGGAAGAAAAAGAGATCACCTCTTCCACAAATGTGGCTTGTGGTGGTGTCTATCAGACTTGCCCGTTTTATTCTGGCCAAGGTGTCATTGTGAAAAAGGGAAGGCTTCGGGAGGGAATGATTTGCAGGGTTACTGTTCTATGCTGACCCGTCTCTCCATTTTTCATGTTACCGTCAGATTGGAGCAATTTTACCCTGAGCGATGGATGAGAAAGTAAAAATCTCATCCCCCTCCTCTCCCGCCCCTCCCCGCCATGCCTCTGGCAGAAGACTGTGAACACTCTTCTTTGCTGCTTTTGTGCTTTGGATTTCTGTCTCTCAGAGATTTGTGAGAGCATATTCGAAAGACTTTGTTTTTTGTACTTCCAGCTCTGGTACTTGGTGTGCAGATATTTCCTTAAAAATGTCACCTGTCACCAAAATATTCTTGTGCAGTATATGATAATGATACAATTTGAGTATCACTTGCCTAAACAGGGAATAAATTCAGTTTATACTTTATTAAGATGGTTAGTCGGTTAGGCTCTTCCCTGATGATAGGTATGTCTGTTTTTATTAATGAACTAGAGGCCCGGTGCACGAATTCATGCACGGGTGGGATCGCTTGGCCTGGCTGGGGATCAAGGTCCATGGGGGGAGGGACTGCAGAAGGTTGGCCGGCCAGCCCTGACCAGGGCCGATGGGGACCCTGCCGGCTGGGGGGCGGGGGAGACCACGGAAGGTTAGCCGGCATGGGAGGTTGGCTGTGGGAGCGCACTGACCACCAGGGGCAGCTCCTGCATTGAGTGCCTGCCCCCTGGTGGTCAGTGCATGTCATAGCAACTGGTCGACCTGTCATAATGGTCCCTTAGAGATTATGTGTGTGTGTGTGTGGAGATATATATATATATATATCCCAAAACTAAGGTCTCCAAGAGAGAAATTCACAGAGCCCTAAATACAAGTAAATGCAAACAGTCTGCTTCTGTGTTCTTATCTGTTTTCACTTACCCTCATTGCAATTCCTCTGTGGATTTGCCTGGAATCCTTAGCTTGAAGGGTTCAAATACATTAAATGTTTAATGATTATTCTTTTCAGCATGTAAGAAAGGACCCAAGGCTGATGCCTCACAGGGATTTGACAATTTCAATATTTAATCTTTGTGATCTCATGAGTGTCCTCTGATGTCAATTCTCATGTATTCTAATCACCTGGGGTGGAGGTTAATAATGCCTATTTGTTATCAAGGTTCTGTGTGGGATTTTTCTTTTGTCTTCGTCACTTTGGGCTATGTTATATCCATTCAAGCTGCTTCTTTAAAGCATTATGCCTATTTTGGAAAAGTTGATATTATACCAATAGCTGTAGAAAATCAAGAATGCTTTAAAAGCCTTGTAAAAACATCAACTTAATAATAACTATTAAGCTTTTCCAGTGCTATTTAAGGAGATTTGCAACATTTATTATACTTCCTTTGAAAACATCAAACTAAAACAGTAACATAATGGTTTTGCAAAGATTTATTTCTAAAATTAAATGGTGAGGGCTCTTCTTCCCTTGAACATGTTTGGAAATTATTCCTTTTTAGTCTGTAAAATCTGTCCATACTGAAATATACAAATAAAACAAAAAAATTTTTCTTACTAAAGCAGGAGTGGTAATAAAATTACGTCCTTTATATGTACCATCAAATAGAATAGAGTACTATTTGGTATACATTTATATTTTACGTGACATTTTTGTCCCAAATCACTAAATTAGTTGTAAAAATATTTAATAGTTGGCCATTTTAATCATTGGTTTTGGTAAAGTCATGACACTAAGGATTTACTTAATATAGTAATTTAGAGAAACAAAGTAAATATGTACCCCTCAAACAAAACAACAATGTACATGTTTTAGGCATGGGAAATTTGGAATGTTTTAGATTTCCCTGGTAAATAGCAGACACTTACAAAGGATTATCATGCAAATCCTATGTAGTATGCGACAAGCTTATCCTGATTTTATTAGGCCAGGCTTCTAAGTAAGGGCAGTGGGCTCTTTTGCATTCACTCCTTCCTCTTTGACCTTGGAGCTTTGCTGTAAAGACATTCAGCCACTGCTCCTGTGTGACAGCAGAAATACCTGATTTAGCAAGTGTGTACTTTATGAAATGTGATATGGCATCAGTCATCATTAACCCAAATATTCCCATCACATGCAGGGCCTGACCCCATCACATCTGGTTTCCTGTTTGAAAATCCTTCACTTTGTGGAGGTTTTGCTGATAACAAGGCTCAGAATGATCTCTAGGCAATGGAAACTGACAGAAGATGAATTATCTGTCACTCAGGAGGATGCCCTGGCCGTGGAAACAATCAAGTACAACTGTCCATTATTATTATTTCTCCCCCTTGGCTTTCTTTATTTCTTGGATTATTTTCCAGCTCAGCATCTGCTTTAAAAGCCTATTGAAAAATCTCAAGAGAAAATCTGAAACAGAGGACTCCAGGAGAAATTATTCTTATTGATAGCAAATGCAATCTTATTCTTTTTGTTGCCCAAATAATATGTCCAATCATAACACATTCATTTTTCCAAAGGAGCACTGAAAAGTGCACATATACATTGTGTGGGTATCTTAAGCACAAGATTTTTTGTTAGCTACTAAATGTCTGGGTAAATTGTAAGTTTGTGGTTAGGAAATCACTGGTTTTATTCTCCTACTGAAAAGTTTTGGGTAATTAATGATGTGGTATCAGTCAGTGAAGATGGCTCCATATTAGATGCAAAATATTTTATCATTTAGAATTGATCAAAGGGTTATATTAATATATCTAATTCTTTTGCTCACTAAGCACTGATTCTAGGTTGTTTTACAAAGAAACTCATATCTGAATACCACTTTCTCTTTGCCAAGTAGCAGCACACCAGGCAGGTAACAGAGAATCATACTTCTCTGTTTGGCAATTCAAGGTATTTTAGGTATCTTTGAAATGGGCGGGGGGAGTGAGTTTGGTGATGTTAAGAGGTCAAATTAGTAAGTAATTACTGCAATTTTATCTGTGCATGAGCAAGGAGGTCCATTTGAAAATTTAAATCTCTAGGCAGGGAGTTAAGTGGTTGTAAAAAGGCCAATGGATTTTGAGATGTTAAGAGAATTGTAAGGAGAAAGACTTCCTAAAGATTTACGTCTAGATTAGGATGCCAAACTCAGTTGCCAATGAGGGCTAGGCAGTCATATAGGATAGTGAGATATGAACAAGCTTTCTTTTCACATTAAAAATACAATAAAATGTAACCATATGAATCTCACAAACAAGATATGGTAAGCAAAAGATGGCAGACTTCCAAGAAAGAATACATTCTGAATGATTCCATTTTCATAAAGTTCAAATAGACAAAGCAAACCTATGGCATTAGAAGTTAGAGGAGCAGTTCCCTTACAGCAGAGGTTCTCAACCTGTGGGTCGCGACCCCTTTGGCGGTCGAACCACCCTTTCACAGGGGTCGCCTAAGACCATCTTGCATATCAGATATTTACATTACGATTCATAACAGTAGCAACATTACAGTTATGAAGTAGCAACGAAAATAATTTTATGGTTGGGTCGCAACATGAGGAACTGTATTTAAAGGACCAGGGTGGGCTGGGAACCGGGTAGAAGGGAGCTATGGGGGAAAAAAAAGAGGAACAACTGTAATAATCTGACAATAAAGATTAAAAAAATAATAAAAAATAAAAAAATAAAAGGATTTCATCCAGAAAAAAAAAATTAAAAAAAATAAAGGGCCAGAAGGTTGAGAACCACTGCCTTATAGGAACAGTGGATGGAGGAGGCCCAAAGGGGCTTCGGGACATTGGTAATGTTGTTTCTTGATCTGGGCATAGATGAATTCAATTTATGAATATTCACTGAGCTGTATGCATATGGTTCGAGTCCTTTCCTCTCTATATGTTTCACTTCAAGAAGAAGTTTAAAAAATATGTCCATTCACATCTTCAAATCCACAAAAATATCAGTCACTCATCTTTTTTTGAAACTTGTAGCCTAAAGGTTTAACTTTCTTATTCTAGTTTTTGATAGAGGCATGAGTACAGAAAGCTATTTCTTTTCCCTAAAAAAAAAAATAATATGTTATATTATGACAGTAAATGGTAACTGGTACTGGGCCTTGGTATCAAGAGAAATAAATGATAAGGAGAGATGAAGAGCATAACTGGAGAGGCCATACCTTTCTATAGTGGCCATCTGCTTTTATATTTCAGCCGATGGTGCCATGTGGATATGTGTACTGAGGGCTACTAGGTTTCTAATGTTTTTATTAAGCCAGGACTCTTGATGTTTGAAATCTCCAAATTTTCAGTTTTGGAGGAATCTTTTTAAGCACAGTGGCACTAGAGGAATCTTATCTGTAGGTCAGATGTGACCTCCAGTTTGATCCCTTTGGTGAGGAAGGGTGGGTTGATTTCTGGGGACATGTGAGCTATCTCTGGACAGGTGTTGAAAAAAACTTAAGAAATGAACATAAAAATAACTAGAGGCAAGAAGGAGCATACATATACTTTCTGTTTAATTGCATTATGTATGTTGTTTATGCCAGTATTAATGATTGTTTCTTCATTTAAACCTCTGGGAGTTTATTATATGTTCTGGCATCTCAAATTTAAAGAATGGTGGAGTCTGTGGCCCTCTTCATTTTCCATGTTTCTTTGAACATGTTTTCTTTTTGATTCTCCCAAATGCACATCTATTGGTTGCTTACAATGTTTTAGGCACTGTGCTATGCATGCAGGATTTATGTTCTCCCTGATTGCTCAGATACTGTGATTGTCAACAATTTGTGGTAGAGGAAAGGGAAGCTTGCCTGGATTATTATAAGTTAGTAATAATTAGGATTCAAACCAGGCCTATTGAGCTTAAACTCTTACACACTTATCTGCCACTAATCACAAATGTTATCACTGTATCTAGAGGTATGTAAATAAAAAAATGTCATGCCTTTACTATAAACGAGAAAACTGAGGCACAGATCCATGAAATTACTTGACAGAACTGGCATTGCTGTTGAGTCGGAGAGGTTTCTTGTTCTTATTCTCTTTCCCCCATGACACTGAATGAAGGTCATTCAGTGAGTTAATTTCATCTAAGCAGATTTCTCTAAATGTGGATTCTTTCCTGTCACATAGCAGTGTAATTATCCTTTATTTGTGGGTATAATCTAAATAAAATCAACTTAATCTTAGGTGATAAGATGTACCGCAAACAAGAAGTACACTATGTTCTGATAGGTATACAGAATTAGTATTCTTGATGCTTGGGATAACAGCTAATGGTGGCATCTCCTCTCAGCTAGTGAGTTAGAAAGCCAGGCATTCATCCAAATATGCAGATGTGTAGCCTCGTGTAGACAAAGCCTTCAAATAACAGGCACAGTTTTCAATTTGAATTATATTCCTTGGTGCCAGACAGTGGCAGAGAATCTGGCAAATAAATGCATATTTTAAGAAGAATTCATTCAATCTTCACCAATTATAGTCCAGGGAAAAAGTTATATTTTATGGTTTGACTTATTGATCGTATATTATGCTTTTTAAAACTTTAATTGATCCTTTTGCATTTTCTAGTTTTCTTTCACTAACCAGTGAATAAGGCTCACAATTTTATTTGCTAGATGGAATTTAATTTCAACAATCAAAACAAAACTTTTGTCTATTCTTCTTTTTTCTATTCAGTCAGTCAGGAAATCATACAATATTTAATGCAGCATTTGAATCCGAGAGTTGTAGAATTATCTCTTGAAATAGCCTGGAATGTATCAAACAACACATTTTATTTGTATTCTTGCTTCCTAAATGTTTATAGTAAAAATAGAAAGACAGCTTTATTGTATTTTTGCTAAATTCATTAGCCCTTCTATTCAGTCTGTTAATTGTCCCAGCTCCTTGTGTGGTCCTAATGAAAAGAATCCATTTTTAACCAGCACCCTCCATTGTGGCCCGATGTTACCATGGAAATGAAGTAGCTTGTTCTGATATTGTCTGCTGTACATATTTACAGCACATTAGGTAACACCTGGGCATTAAAATTTCACAATTCAATAGGTTTTTATTTTTAAACAACACCAACAACACCATTTTCCCTTCACATTAGTTTCTTGCCCTTATGGTGGATGAACATGCAAGTAGTACCATATTTTTCCATGTATAAGACACTATTTTTTTGTAAAATCATTAGACTGAAAATCGAGGGGCATCTTATACAAAGAAGTCAGCCGAGGAGGGAGCCACAGGGGTGCTTAGCTGCTCATACCACAGGCTTCCTCCAATCACGAGCCTTATTGTTACTGATGTCAGCTGATGCTGTAATTGGAGGTGAAGGTGGAGGGTGCACAGATGCAAATAGGGACCAGAGTGTTCTGAGCCCATAAAGATGTCAAAAAATAAAAAGATAAATACCGGTAAGCAATTGTCTTACTCTGCAAAATTCAAACTGAATGTAACCAGCTATGCAAAAGAGCGTGGAAATAGAGCTGCAGAGAGACAATTTGGACCTCCTCCCACTGAGTGTATGATCAGACAGTGGAGAAAACAGGAAGAACAACTCCTTAAGATGCAAAAAAAGAAGAAGAGCTTCAGAGGAAAACCATCAAAATGGGCAAACTTGGAGCAGAGGCTTAAGACTTGGAATTTGGAGCAGCACCAGAGTGGCTTATGTGTGTCAACCAAGCTTATTCAATGTCAGGCAAGAATGTTTGCAAGCGAAATGAACATTGCTGATTTTACAGGGAAGGCAAAATGGTGCTTCAATTTCATGAGGAGAGAAGGGTTGGCCATGGGAACATGAACACAGTTAGCTCAGAAAATGCCACCAGTTTACGGGGAGCATCTCACATATATAGAGGGTGACTCAGAAGACAACAAAGATACAATAGAAGTTGAAGAAATTGATATGTCTGGAACTAATAGTGATGAAGAAGAGAGCAGTGATGCAACAGAGGCTGAATAAAGTGATATGCTGCATAATATCATAGTACTGGTATGTAAACATTACCAAATTACTAAATAAAAATGTGTTCTGTTTTATGTTTAAAATATTGATTTCTTAATTTTGGGTTGGAAAAGTGGGGGGCATCTTATACATAGGGGCATCTTATACATGGAGAAATATGGTAATTACCAGGGCTGGTGAAAGGTTAGCTGTTAGGTGAGATTGTTCACTAATATACACTAATAAAAGACAAAGATGCTAATTGACTGTACCTTTGCTACTCCCAAGCCACACCCACCAGCCAATCAGAGCGACTATATGCAGATTAACCCAACCAAGATGGCAGCTGGCAGCCATGGAGCTGGAGCAAGCAGGAGGCTTGGTTGCCCCGGCGATGGAGGAAGCCAAGCTTCCCGCCTGCTCTGGCCAGCTGTGGCCTCCGCAAAAGGCAACAAAGTTTCAATTATAGAAGCTAAATAAATCCCAGATACCTGTGTCCAGCCAGCCTCCACTGGGAGCTTGGGTGGCTGGGGGCCGAAGCCAGCCTGAGAACAGCCATCAGCCCCTCACCCAGGCTGGCCACACCCTCATGGGGTGAGGGTCCCTGCTGGGGGGCTTGGCCAGCCTGAAAATAGCCATCAGCCCCTCACCCAGGCTGGCCAGGCACCCCAGCGGGACCCCCACCCTGATCCAGGACACCCTTCAGGGCAAACCAGCCCTCTATCCTATATAATAAAAGGGTAATATGCAAATTGACCCTAACAGCAGAGTGACTGGGAATGACTGGTCACTATGACACACACTGACCACTAGGGGGCAGATGCTCAATGCCGGAGCTGCCCCCTGGTGGTCAGTGTGCTCCCACAGGGGGAGCTCTGCTCAGCCACGAGCCAGGCTGACGGCTGCCAGTACAGTGGTGGTGGTGGGAGCCTCTCCCACCTCCTCAGCAGCGCTAAAGATGTCTGACTGCAGCTAGGCCTGCTCCCTGCTGGCAAGTGGACATCCCCTGAGGGCTCCCGGGCTGCCAGAGGGATGTCTGACTGCCAACTTAGGCCCAATCCCCCCGGGGAGCGGGCCTAAACCAGCAGGTGGTCATTCCCCGAGGAGTCCCGGACTGCGAGAGGGCACAGGCCATGCTGAGGGACCCTCCCGAGTGCACAAATTTTTGTGCACCAGGCCTCTAGTATACTATATTATACTAGGGGCTCAGTGCATGAATTTGTGCACCTTGAAAGGAACTGTGGGCCATGGGGCTGTGGTGGGCACAGGGGCGGCTCTCAGCCCATCCTCTGCACCCCTGCTGTGGCCCCCGTCCCCTGTCTGCCAGCAGCCCTGCTCCTGCTGCCACCTCTCCCATGCACTGATGACAAGGAGCAATTGGGCTGGCACCAGCAGCAGATGCGAGTTGGCCTGGCACTGTCAGCAGATGTGAATGGTGGCTGCTGCCCTGATCACCTTTCAGGGGCAGAGGGAAGTGGAGAAGCCCTCACAGGCGATCGGGGCCAGCAGCCGCTGCTTGCACCTGCTGATGGTGCTGAGTGATCAGGACTGGCGCCGGGCGCTGGCAGCTGGTGTGAGCGGCAGCTCTAGGGCTGTCACCGGCAGCAGATGTGAGAGGTGGCTGCTGGCCCCAATCACCCCTCAGGAGCCGGGGGAGGTGGAGAAGCCCTGAGGGGGGATCGGGGCCAGTAGCTGCCACTTGCACCTGCTGACAGTGCCAAACGATCAGGGCCAGCGCTGGGCGCCAACAGTGGGTGCGAGTGGTGGTGCCAGCAGTGGGTGTAAGCAGGGCTGGCGCCGGCAGCAGGTGCAAGCACCAGGAGGGACTGCAGTGCACAGGAGCAAAGAACTTTCAGTAACTACCAGAGGCTCACCCTGATGACAGCGACAGTGGCACCCCCACTCACCTGCTCCACCATCCTGCTGCAGCCGACACCCGCCATGTTCTGCACGTGCCCCCTGGTGGTCAGCGCACGTCATAGCGACTGGTTGGTTGGTTGTTCCGCCGTTCGGTCTATTTGCATATTAGGGTTTTATATATATAGATAGATTCTATAAATTACACATATATAACAAGTAGAAATTTACTATAATATTCACAACATGAAAATAGAAAAATTTATTTTAGTCTATTTTTATTAAATCATAAATGTAAATTATTCTCTTAGATGGTATTTCAAATATATTTGTATTTCTATTCAATATTGGTGTATGCCTATTGGGTGTCCAATGCTACAATAATAGCTGGTGCTACAAAAATGAATAGGATATATTTTCTAACTGCAGGGAGGTCATATTCTAGAATATCAAATGACTTAACTTGAGTAAACATATATTAGATATTTTACAACATGGGTGATCCCTGGAACTCAAAGACAATCTCAGATTTATAGTCACATGAAATCTATAAAGATAAAATGTCAGTGATCACCCTTTTTAAATATGGTTTCTTAGGTAACTTCATACCAGAGCTCAGGATCATCCTGGAGGATCAGGGAAAACATCACCCCCGATATCCACATATTTATGCTTAACTCTTGGGGCTACTTGGCAACACACATATACCTTTCCTTTATCTTCCTATACCCCACAACAATTTCAAAACAATTATTTAATCTCTCAAATTTATATTTAATTCCCACATTTTATGAACTTGTCTGACTCTTGGTTAGAATTTTCAGTTCTTACCATCAACATGTCTACACATTTTTAACTAGTTTTTACTTATTTCCTCCTGCTTTATAAATAGAAATAACTTTTCTATTCAAGGCTAATATTCTCCACTTAAGGGCTTGACTCTGTCATCTCCAAACCCTTTAGGCCCCCAAGCTCAATTTGACTCTGGAAAATTGACCCTCATATTGTTACAGTAGCACTCATAACAGGATTTAAGGCGGTCCCAAAGAAGTCTTTGTGCTTCTGGTAAGACTACGAGTCCACAGCTGTGATACCCCTCAGAGCAGGATTTTAGAAAGCCCCAGAGCTCCACATGCTTCTGATATTATCCCTATCACATGCCACACCACTTCTCTAAACCTTGTTGAAGAGACCAATCCCAAAACAGGAATCAAGTTGATTTCTTACATTCCCTAAGAAACCATCAGGATTAATTTTATCATGCCCTACCTTCTGCACAAACTAAACCCAAGCCTCCTGGGATACCCATTGTGATTTTAGCACCACATGGCTCAGTGTGTTCCCTAATCGGAATATTTCCCTTCCTTCCCCATTTGCCCACACTTTCACTGTGCTCTCTACAAAATACCCTATGTTGTTTGCTCTTAATATTTCCTCTCCTTTTGATCTATTCTAAAGGAAGCCCAGGTATCCTCTCAGAAAATAACTCTCTGAATGGTAACATCTTTTCTTCCATGTTCCACAGGGCCCAGGGGTGGATTGGATGTCCCTTGCTTCTTGTCTTTTCTAGACCTGATTGTCTCTTTTTGTCAAAATCCCCAGTTTGTTTGAAGCACATGCCCATAGCATCTTCTACACTTCTTCAACACTCATTTTCAAAACTCTCAGTTATATCTTCTCATTCCCTGGCGACATTAGTAGTTGAATCACTGTCTGTTATTTTTCTTTCTACCTGAAACATCCAGATAAGCACTCTAATACCCCGGACCCAGTTCCTTGACTGCTTTATTGCCAATGATTGTGTCCTTCACTTATTCTCAACTACCCACCCCTTGGTCATTCTCTGAACTTGTCATTGTAAGGAACTTTAATTTTCACCAAATCTTGATTTCAGGAATTCCACTCACTGATAGCCAAATATTTCTGGCTCACTTAATTTTTCATGCCTCCTCCAAGTCTTATATCCCATAAACCCCTGACATGCTACTTTTTTTAATCCACCAGTGTCACCTCCCAAATCTTCTCTTTTTAACCAGATTATATTACACTATTTATCACCATGATAGTTTCTTGAATTTACTTTCACTCCCTTGTCTCTCTCTTCTTCCACATTGCCTAGTAAGATGCCAATGAGAAGTAAGCCCTCCTTTCCGGCATATGTGCACCAGAGCAGCCAGCCACAGCCGGAGGGAAAACATGAATGCACTCACTGCTTTCACTTTAAAATCACAATCGCCAGCCTCGTGTGTTTCCTCAGGACTGCCTTTCTATCCCGCTCCATCTCTTTATTCAGTTAGCTTCTCATTCTTTAAAAAGATCATTTCACAGCTTTACCTCTTTCCTTAGGGTTTCAACATCCCTTTTGCTTTCTCACTCTGAGATGATGACTCTATTTCTATAGCACTGAGAAAATGGAAATAATCAGAGGACAAGTACCTCATTTCCTCCCCATGAAATCTGCCCACTCCAGGCATCTGGGTATATAATTATTGCCTAGCTACCTTTTCTCGTGGAGGAACTCTACATTTGTGCATTGGCTTCCAGTCTTTCTGACTTATTCAAATAAAATTATTCCTGCAATTTTCTCATTTCCTTTTCTGTTTTGTTTGGTTGTATTTTTTAAAAAAATATATTTTTATTGATTTCAGAGAGGAAGGGAGAGGGAGAGAGAGAAACATCAAAGATGAGAGAGAATCATTGATCGACTGCCTCCTGCATTTGCCCCCTCCCTCCCCCACTGGAGATCAAGCCTGCAACCTGCGCATGTGTCCTTGACTGGAATCAAACCCAGAATCCTTCAGTCCACAGGCTGATACTCTATCCACTGAGTAAAACCAGGTAGGGCTCCTTTTCTGTTTTGAATACTATTGTGGCATGATAAATCCCTCCAGAATTTAGTGTCTTAAAACAAGTGTTTTATTATCTCTTATAGGTTCTGTGGATCAGGAAGTGGTTAGCTGGGTGGTTCAGACTAAGGGTTTCTCATGTGATTGCAGTCAGATCATGGTTGGAACTTACACAAATGGAGCACAGGGTCAGGAGAAGCTGGGGATTGACTGGGAATTTCACTTTACATAGACTCAGAACTTTTCTCTATGGTATCTCTGCCTGAGCTTTGGGCTGCCTTACAGCCCAGTATCTATAGGGAACTCAAAATACATAGCAGTTTAGAGCTATAGTGGGAGTGTTCCAGTAATCAAGGAGTACATTTTATTGTCTTTTTTGTCCTAGCCTCAGATGTTTCACACAGCATCTATCCTGCTGATCTTTTTGATTATAAAATGTACAGATTTGAAGGGAAGGAATATAAACCCCACTTTTTGATAAGGGGAGTGTTAAGGTCACATTGTAGAATAGCATGTGGGATGGAAATGATTGTCATTTTTGGCAAATAAATCTGTCCCATAGGTTAGTGAATATTTTCTTTGCTACTAAAGTATTACCATCCTCATACAAATGTACTGCAAAAGCATCCATTAAAAAGAAAAAAAAATCTCCATGTTGCTATGCCCCCTAACTGTATGCCTTTACTCTCTTTTATTGCAAATTTTTTTCAAAAGAGTTTTCCATTGCTCATCTTCTCATTTGTCCCTTTGCTGGATCAGATTTCATCTCTACCTCTCCACTAAAATACTCTTGACAAAGTCATCCATTTTTAAGGACCCATGGTTAATTCTCATTTGACTTCATGACTTCACAGTATCCTATATAATAAAAGCCTAACATGCAAATTGTTCGACAGGGAGTTCGAGTGCTCACTATGACATGCGCTGACCATCAGCATGGAACATGGTGGGCATTGGCGACGTGGTGCTGGCAGTGGGTGTCAGTGGAGACGCTGTCAGCCCCAATAGGCCCCGACGAGGGCGGGACCACAGTGAGCCAGGCTGCAGCTGCTGGGACCGCAGAGGCCAATAGGGCTCCCTGTGGGTTTGCGCAGGATCCAGTCTGCGAGGTTGGCTGGGAGATAGTGAGTTGCCTGCCCTACTTCCATGTGGTGCTGCTGGGCAGCCCAGAGGCCCACGCTACGCCCCAGCCCACAGCGTCCGGTTGTGCTCACCACATCTCCACATGGGGACTCAGGCACTGTGACTCAGGCGGAGGGGAGCGTGCGGGGTTCTGGGGTCCCAGGTGCTGCCCAGGGGCCCAGGAGCTTCCCAGGGTCCAGTGGTGAGCTGGGACCTGCCCTTCCATGCCAGACTCTCATGCTTCAATTGCCGGCCAAGCCTAGGGACCTCACCTGTGCAGAATTTTGTGCACCACGCCTCTAGTTTGATATAATTGATTACTCACTCCTACTCTTGGGATACCTTTCTTATATGATTTCCCAAGCTCTGCTGTCTCTTGATATTTTTTTCTTTCTGGTGGTTCATAATCCTTTCTTTTGCTTCCCTGATCTATTCATGTTGGAGTGAACAAGTTTCATTCCTCAACCCTCTTCTTGTTCTCATCTACACATATGCCATACATTATCTTCTCCAGTCCTTTGGTTTTAAATTACATGTCTTAGTGATGGCATCCTAGTTTTCAGTTCTAGTCTTAAATTCTGTTTGTGCTCTGGATTCATATGTTTGATTGCCTTCTTGACATCTCCACTTGGTTGTCAAGTAAGCATATCAAATTTAATATGTCCAAATAGAATTATATTGTTGCTTTTCTCACCATTCCCACCCCACCACCCCAAACATGCTCTTTCTCAGATTTCCTTATTTTTAAAAATGGCACCATCATTTACCCAGGGACTATGAAAATGTCTAGAAATTTTCCTTGAGTTCTCTCTTTTCCTCATCTTCCATAGCCTATTCATTCATAACCCTTGCAGTTATAATTTTAAAGCATATCCAGAATTGGTCAAATTTTCACTATCTCCACTGCTACCATTCTAACAAATATATGTTAAAATAGCAGTAATTTATTGGGATGGACAATAAATTTTGTTCCTCCCACATCTTTCCCCCAATAACAAAAATTATCTTTAAAAACATAATTAAAACATCTTTTGCTCATAATCTTTAAATGGCTTCTCAATGTATTCAGAATAAATGAAGTGTCCTTATTACAACCCACATGTTTGTTTCTACACATGCTGATCCCCATCTACCTTTCCTGCCTCATTTTCTATTGCTTCCCCACACCCCCTTGCTTACACCTTTCTAGCCCATGTGGCCTTCTTACTGTTCTTTAATCCTGCAAGTTCCTTTCTCTTCTCTCTTTCTGTCCAGATTAGAAAAAGAAACCTACTAATAATAGATTCTGTGTGCCAAGTGATATACTAGGGATATAAAGATAATAGAGGTAGCCCCTACTTGAGAGAATTTCACAGCTTAGTAGGAGAGATAAACAAAAAATGAGCATACATTTGACATGTTATTATATACTAGAGGCCCAGTGCACGAAATTCATGCATGGGGGGGTTCCCTCAGCCCAACCTGCACCCTTTCCAATCTAGGAGCCATCAGAGGATGTCCTACTGACAGCTTAGGCCCACTCCCGTGGTTCTCTGCTCTCTGTGGGGCCTGGCTGCTTTGCTACCGCCCTGTGAATGAAGCTGCCATGCCCTGCTGTCCACTCTCTGTCTCTGTCTGCAGGGCCTGGGGGCTTTGCTGCCGCTTCCGCACGAATGAAGCCTCATGCCCTGTTGTCTGCTTTCTGTCTGTCCAGCAGCCCCTCGCCCGCCGTCCCCCCACCAGCAGGGCTGACAGGACCAGGGACTGGGTGCCGCCATCTTGTGGCTATGGGTGCCACCCTCTTTGTGACAGAGTGACAGTTAATTTGCCTATTACCCTTTTATTAGATAGGATATGTAAAAGGTCACTATTGAGAATAAAGGAGCTATATATAATGATGTCTGAGAAAGGGTAGTGGGTTGTAATGATTTCAAGTTTTTTTTTGCAGTAAGTTACAAAGTTAAGAAAATTTCTTTTGATAAAGTATGCATAAGGGGGCTAGACTGTTTTTGGTGTGATATAGCTTCATGAATCTGGAGAAACTACTAAAGAGCACAAGGTTAAAATCAAATCTATTTGACAGGAGAAATTAAATACATAGAGCTTTTTAATGTATTTTCTGAAGCATTCCAAATTTTTTTCTATGTCTGTGTGTATATGTTATAAAATTCACATCATATGTTATTGTGGTATGCATTGTTCTGTAACCTGACTGTTCAATAAAGCTATCTATCATAACCATAATTTCATGACAAAACAGACATCTACTTATTATCATTCATAATAACTGTAGAATATTCCATAATATGAGAAATGAGAATTTTATTTCAAGGATCTTCATTTATCATATATTTAGGTTATTCACAATTATTTAAATGAAACATCCTTGTACCTAAAAAAATATTTTTATTTCACTAGGGCTTGAGAAAAAAAAAGACTTTGCAGCCATCCTGTAACCAATTCACTCTCCCCTAGAGATGTGCAGGAAAAAAGAGTGACTGCATTAATTCTCCTGGCAAACATGCTAATGACCTCCTGGCAAACATGTTAATGACTTGATAAGTCCACTAATTATATTTACTACCTGAAGAATAATGGTAACTTTTTATCTATGAAAGGATCTTTAGCAGAAAAAGACTATTCAGTTGAAGTTATTTATTGTAAATACACCTGTAATTAACACTTTTATGGGGGGTGGCTTGCTGAGGAAGTTCATATAAGCTGTGTAATTAATATGATAGCCCAAATGGCATCCTCTGTGTGAGTGATGTATGTGTACCTTGCTCAAATGCTTCATCTCTTAACCTAGAGCCAAACCATGTCTTATTGTGAAAGAAGAAAGTCATTTTACATATATATATATATGATGGTCTTAGATTCCTCCCGTGGAAGAATTCTTCACCAGTATCATTTAAATTATTAGTGGAGTTTGATATTGGGTAACATCTATGACTTAAGTAGTTTGATTTGACAGACAATCCTTTGTGTCACCACAGATAAATTCCAGAGTGGAATTCTTCTGTTTTAGACACTATGGATCATATAACTGGTTTATAGAACAGTCTAAACTTGGTAGGGTCAAACTACCTTTTTCTATGCTCTCTCTGATTTCCTTTTTCCATTACCTAGGGACATCTTAGACAGTTCCCTCAGCTTTCTTAGACAGTTCCCTCAGCTTTCTTTATCTGATTATATATATAATGTAAATTAGGCCGGGACGCTGTAATGGGTCAATGGGTCATCACCAGACAGGAGGAGGTTATGCATGCAGGTGAGGCCTGGAGACAGACAGAGACGGCGGGGGGGGGGGGGGGGGGGGGGGGGGGGGGGCCGGTGAGCCGCTGCCTCCCGGCTCAGGCGGGCGCTCTGAGCCAGAGCGGACAGGGACAGGGACTGGAGGCTGGCCCGCAGTCTCCGTGGCTGAGCACAGGCCCGGAGATGAAACGGTGGACCTGCCTCCCGCAGAAGCAGTGTGGGTCCCTCCGGGCTCCTGTGGGTGCCTGCGGTTCACTTCAGCCTCCCGCAGAAGCCACGCAGCTCCGGTGGAAGCAGTGCAGCTCCCGGCGGTGAGCTGCGATTCTCGCCGGCTCCCACGGAAGGGGCGGGCGGCCTACTGCACCCGATATCGCGTGATGGGCTACTAGTTTATGAATAAAGTCCAGTTGATTCAAGTCCAATTAAAAAGTCCAATTGCCTATCCAATTCATTGCACATCTCCTTTCCTTCTTGTGCCCACCTAAGCTTGGGGAACTTGGAATAGAGATAAAACAAAGTTTGCTCCTAAGATATATTCCACCTCTGTTTTCCCTCTTAAGCATCTCTTCTTTTTCAGCTAGTACAGTAGGGAAGGTATGATAAATCTGAGAGAGAGGGAGGTTTCTGATTAGGTCATCACGTGGTGTCTACTGTTTCTTGTTATCAGTAGGAAAGCTCCTCAGTGCCCAGTTCTTTGAAATGGGGATCTGCTCCACCGATAACTCTGTCCAACGCACCTCAGTTCATCCTTCTGGATCTCAACACAGCATTTTATTTCTAGGTTTCCTTTGCTTGCTAGTCTGCCTTTATGCTGTTGAGACAAACACAGTGTTTTAAGCTTTTTTACTTATTGTAATGCTCACTTTCTCCAAGCCAAAAATGGTTGGAGTATAGACTATTCCACTCTGCCCCTTCTTCTGGTCTACTTTCTCTTTCAATTTCTCATTTCCTCTACTGCTCAGATACTTCTCCGTGAAGATCAATCTGCTGAGGAAGAGGATCCCCCCCTAATGAATGAGATGCCAGTCTCTTCAATTCATTCTCTCAGAGCTTTGTTATTTGGCTTTAGGGAAGGGTCAAGGCACAGTTCTCTAGAGGCTAACCACTCAAGATAACCTCTGATACCTTCTATTTTCCTGCTCTGCTGTACTTATCAACCAGGAAGAGAACGAGCCTTGTATAAAGGCCAATTATTTGTTTCAATTCTTTCTGTAAAATTTTTAAAATTTGTCTTATATTTGTATTGCATTTATTAGGTTGACATTGGGATATATATATGGTTCAGGTGTACGATTCTATAATACATCATCTGTATATTGTATTGTGTGTTCACCACCCCAAGTCAAGTCTCCTTCCATCACCATTTATCCCATCTTTACCCTTTTCTACCACCCCCCCCCCCCACTCCGCATCCCTCTGTAATCACCCCGCTGTTGTTTATGTCTATAAGACCTCCCTCTGGAAATGACTCTTGTGAAGTTTATTAGATCTTTTCTGGTTTCTGAAGCTGACCACTGCGTGTGTTGGTCCTGGGCTTCTTGGGAGGGACTCTGGTGCAGGCTGATGTCAGATGCTGCCTGTGACTGGCCCTAGGAAACCTGTATTTATTTTCTTCTTTAAAAAAAGAAAAGGAACGTTGGTCCCACCAATTTTTTTTTGTACTTGATAATTTTTGCTCTTAATTTTGTGTCTCAGGCCTCAGTTTTTCAGATAGCAAGAACAATATTCTTTAACGTTCTGTTATACACATATGAATAAATTATCTTTAAAAAGGTGCTACCTAGCTATAGATCTAACAGTCCTTATAAAAATTGCTGATCAACACTGAATATTATAATTTATAGAAGTTTTACTCATCAGTTAGGTCTAGAACTTCCTTTATTGCTATTTTAATCTAAATTTCTTCACACTTAGGATGAGTTTTTAAAATGTATTGAATAATCATTTGTATTTCTATGTAAATAGCATGTTTATACAGTTAAGTTTATTTTTTAATGTTATTCATATTTTGATCACTAGTGTATAGCCATTATGTTTATATTGAAGACATTGACATTTGATTCCCATGTAGGCCATGTGTAAGTTTTCTTTCAAAGTTTGTTTTTTGCCTTTCAGTTTGTTAATAATATTTTTGTCTTTACACATATTTTTAATTTTTATGTAGTCAAAATTATCAAACTTCATATGACCTATTCTTTGAAATAAGTAATTATAATTTCTCATTCTTACACATTTATTGTTTCTTTTTATTATTGAAGAAATTAATTAATTTGAATTTATTTTGGAAAAAAAGGTGTTATGTGAATTACCATTATATTTTTTGATGTTCTCAATAACATTTAAAAATATGTATTTTTATTTTTTAGAGAGAGAAAGGGAGAGGAAGAGAGAGAGAGAGATTGATGTGAGAACAGAATACTGATTCTGCTGCATCCTGCATGTCCCTTTCTGGGGATTAAGCCTGCAACCCAGTCATGTGCCCTAACCAGGAATCGAACCAGCAACCTTTTGGTACACAGGCTGATACTTAACCAGCTGATCCAGGGCACATTTGCTTTTTTATATTCACCTTTCCTCACTGACATAAGGAATTATTTTATACATCAGTTTTACTTATTTATTCATCCATTTACTTAAGTTTTAATATATATGATAAGTCTGCTTATCTTATTTTTACTTTCAAAGATCTTATATCAGCTATTCTCAAGCATTTACATTTCATGATGAGTGATATATACCTTTTTCAATCTTCTCCTTCCAAAAAATCTCTTATTCTTCTCATTCCCTTTCTCTCTCTCTCTTTCACTCCCTCCCTTTGTTCCTACATTCCCTCCTACTCTCTATCTCTCTCACTTATGAAGACCATCTCTCTGTTTTATTGATGTTTAAGTAATTAGCTTGGCACACATTTCTTAATTTGTTAATTTCTAATCTTTAATAATTTTCCTTTATTTTAAATTTTTGTTGCATTGTTATTTTTCTATTGAATTGAATACTTAGTTCTATTGTTTTTATTTCTTTTTTGTTTAATTATAAAGCATGCAGAACTAGCTTTAGTTATATCCTTAGTGTTTGATATATAATCATTCTATTATTAATTTATAAATAGCCTATAGCTTTAGTTTTATTTAATTTTTTTTACTGAAGAATATGACTATTTCTCTAACTGACTAGCTTTTAAAAAAATTATTCATCTGATATGGCTATCACTTTGTGGTTGGAATATGGCCTGTAATATGAGTTTTTGTCAGGGATTTTATTGTATTCAGCACCAGTTCTGCTTGTTATTTTTCTATTATAGGTGGTTTATATTCTTTTATTACATTTTTAATCTCCTTATAATCCTTTTCATTTTGTCCATTTCCATTTTCTTCTCCTTATTGCTTTTTCAATGGAGCAAGTTCTCATCTCATGACCTTTTTAGGTAGATAAACCTATTTCAAAGGTTTATTTTTCATCAAGGTCTTCTAAATGCTCTTCTTAGATATGGGGAATAAATATCCAGTTTTATGGTCAGTTCAGGGTTTGGATTTTTTGGTCATTGGATAGATGCTGGCACAAGTAAGAAATATTTCCCTATTCTCCCTCAGGTGATCTGTTTCACTTAGGAAACTGTGGTGTTACATGAATTGTAGAAATATTTTTTACATTAGTACCTCTACTTTAAAATAAATAATACTCCCTTCTAAATTTTAATATTAGTTGTTTGACAGTCTTAATTCAAGTTGTTGAAAAAGTTCCCTTTTCTTGTTATTGCAGTAGAGGTATAAAATAGTATTCATAACAAAAAAATTGACTACTTCAATAATATATTCTTATTTTTGTTATTATTATTTTTGGTTTATCACAGAAGACCACTCATATTTGTATTTTAGCACCTGGCAAAGTACATAATTCTGCTGAGTTCTTGAGAATGCAGACTCCTGACCTTAGTTTGAGGAAAGGGGCTGCAAGTCATATTTACTTTCCTTTATTCTTATTTTCCCTTCTCTAGCAGAGGACAGAAAGGAAAGAAAAAGAGAAATGGGATGGCCAAGCATCATAGCATAATGACATGTTAATAAACATTTAATAGCCCTAACCGGTTTGGCTCAGTGGATAGAGCATCGGCCTGCGGACTGAAGGGTCCCAGGTTCGATTCCGGTCAAGGGCATGTACCTTGGTTGCAGGCACAACCCCAGGAGGGGATGTGCAAGAGGCAGCTGATCGGTGTTTTTCTCTCATCGATGTTTCAAACTCTCTCTTTCCCTTCCTCTCTGTAAAAAAATCAATAAAATATATATATATTTTAAAAAAAATAAACATTTAATGAATAAATAATCCATAATTGCAG
>NW_005871207.1:2352812-2372538 GCF_000147115.1 Myotis lucifugus | reverse complement strand
TGAGAGAGAGAGAGAGAGAGAGAGAACAATTGATCTGCTGTTCCACTTATTTATGCATTCATTGGTTGAGTTTTGTATGTGCCCTGATCACAGATTATAAACCTGCAACCTTGGATCATATCAGTACAATGTTCTAACCAACTGAGCTACCCAGCCAGGAAAGGAAAGTTACTTTTAAAATTGTTTGGGTGAACTAAGATTATAATATTTCAAAATTATACTTCAGGTGAATTAAGAAATTAAGCAGATAGTCAAGAAGTAATACTTAGAAATTTGGTTTTTAGATATTAGGATTATGCAAGGAAATGAAATTTCAGTATTATTAATAATTGTACCTGTTTCTAATTTTTGTGATGCTGCCTACAAGATTTTTAGAGCTTGGGTGCAACATCTAGCACTTCTTTCTTGTCTTTTTATGTGTCATGGACATGTTTTTGGTATAGTAATAAATAGAGACAAAGTTGAAAGAACATTTAAATGAAGCAAAATTTTGCAGATTGCTTCATTTATTCTTAGTGTTTCAAAAGAATGTTTTGTCCCTTCCTGTTTAGGGGCTAAATCAGGATTGCTCTTTGTAGAGCTTATGGTTCAAAATAAGGACTGTTGAAATCAGGGACCGATTTCCAAGCTGAAGTAGCAGTTAGGAAAAGACCAAAGATATAGAAGAAGAATGGAGTCAACTGATAATTCAGACACAGCTAACTACCCATGAAAGTAGATGGTGTTGAAAATCTTAGGTACTTATCTATTTCTTAGCTTGATCTGAGCTTAAAGCTGAGCAGCTCCTTAGTCAGGTAGAGCTTTTCCTATTGTCCTAAAACATTATACATCTTACATGGTGCTGGGTGCTGTGAAGTTGTGAAATACAACCGTTATCCTTCACTAGGAGGCTCATTGAATGAGTTGTTGAAGATTTGTTATGAAATCCTAATAAAGTAAGTACTTGCAGTGTGATGAGGAGATTGAAACCATCTTTACAGGATACACTACCCATAAGTGGTGTTCCATAGCTTCTGCTGAGTTCTTGTGAATGCAGAGTCCAGACGTGAGTTTGAGGAAAGGGGCTATAAGACATATTTACTTTCCTTTATTCTTGTTTTCCCTTTTCTAGAAGAATAGAGGACAGAGAGAAAAGAAAAAGAGAAATGGGATGGCCAAGCATTATAGAATAATGAAAAAGTGGACATTTAAGAACAACACTATTTAATATTAAATTTTAATTATTATCTTGCATTTCTTCCATGTAAATGCCTTTTATCTCTCGATACCTTTGTTAATGTGCTAGGGACATGAAAGTTTCTTTGAGTTGTTCTTATGGAAATACAATAAACAAATAGTGTTCCAAGTTTTGATCAATACTGGGATAGAGATAAAGGAGAATAAAAGAGCAGAGAACAAAAATCCAGCACAAAAATAAAGTCAGAGGGAAGGAAAGGGAGCCAGAAGGGACAGGAGTTCAAGAAATCCACAAATGTAAATCTTATGGAAGGCACTGTGTTTTCTGTAGTTCATGGAAGGTAAAATATTACCTAGATCTTAAATTGGGAAGAAAACCACTAGATTATACAATAGAAAATAGAACAAATAGTGTGGCACACATAACAAGTCAATTGGAAAAGTAGAATGGGTAAATAATTGGGAGTTTAGGAAAAGAAAATAATGGAACCTCAGCTGGAGCTTAAATGGTGAATTGGATGATAATAGGTGACATACAATTGTACTGTATATGTAAATAATATAAAAGCTCCTCTAATTTCTATAGAAACTATGAAAATTCAGACAAATAATTGACATATTAGGTTTGATTATATACTGAAATTAATTGATTTATAGACATTTGCAGTCAATTGCTAGTTAGGAAATATGATTCAAAGAGTGTCAGAATAGTACTTGTCTTTCTGTCGAGGACAACTCAAATTCTAGTTAGAAATTTAAAATTATTATCAGGTCTCATAAATGACATCTCTATCCTCTGTCTTTAGAGCCAATTGACAAATAGATGCATGAGGTAGAGATATGGACAGCAGATTAGGTCTTACTGATGTAACTGTGGCCCAATAAGAGCTGGATGGATCTGGTACTACTTCCTGTTCCAGGCCTTTGAGAGAAACTTTGGCTATACACAACAGATGTATTAGTCCATGCCCATTGCCCTTCTATTCATCCAGGCAGAAGAGGGAAGAGGTGCATGAAATTCCTTGCCTTTAGGGCTTGTGATAAATTAGTTCAACGCATTTGAGAAAAGTGGAATGATACGGACAACCTATCCACATTTTAATCCTGTGGAAAGGAGTAGGAGAAGGTAAAAAGTCAGGAGTGTTTAGATAAAATAATTTCTCATCAAAACCCAAAGACGTGTCAAATAAGTCCCCCAACTTCAACCCTAACCACTTTGTCCCCTTTGAACTCTACATAATCCTTGCAGGGGTTATATATTGATACATGTTGATATCAATTACTTTCTCCATTTCTTTCTGATGTGGTTCCTGATGATGCCCAGCAAGCACACCATTGCCTCTGTAGTACCTCTGCACCAGGCTCCAGGCACCATTTCCTCCTGGTTCTAAAACAATGTTCATACTCTTGCTCCATGGACCTCCTTCTGTCCTGCTACGTTCAGTTCTGACTCCTCTCCTCTCATGGTGCCACTAGTGTGTAAGTGTGTGGGTGGGGGGAGGGTCCTCCCATCCAGTTTTTTTAAACAGCTGAGGAGAGCTTTAGTAATTAGAGGTCAGAGAGAACAAGTGGTCACTCTAGGTAAAAAGAATTTCTGACATGAAAAAGGAGTTGACAAGAAAAATGAGAGAAAGAAACTGAAAGATGAGAGAGATTCTGCTAAGAACTTCTACTTAATTATTTTGCCTCAGGGCTAATTTTTATTAAATTATTTTTATTTGAAATCCAGATAGATGGGAACACCATGGAAAAAGTTAAGAAGTAGGGTCATATGGGCAATGTGAATATGATTTTCTTTAGCTATCAATTATTGTGAATAATAGAAAGTCAGCAATTGTGAAAAAATTATCTACACTAATAAAAGAGAAACATGCAAATTGGTGTCACTCTGCTATGCCCACCAGCCAATCAGAACGACTATGCAAATTAACCCAACAAAGATGGTGGTTAATTTGCATATGCAGGCACGGAGTGAAGACTGAAGGTTCTGGCCAGAGTGAAGACTGAAGACTGAAGCCTCGCTGCGCCAGACCAGAGGCCTGGGTCCCGGGTGCCGGAGGAAAACCGGTGCCTGCAGCCAGGGGAAGGAACGCCTATTGCACGAATCTCTTCATGCAATGGGCCTCTAGTTTAATATAAAATGTATATAGCCAATTGAGGCAGATAACTTATACTTTTTTGTTTTAAATTTAATTAGGTTAAAAGAACCATAAGACTATTTATTTAACACAGAATTCTAGAATAATATACTTTTAACTTTTCTAATGTCATTAAAACTTTTATGCTATAATGTATTTGTGTGCTATGATATTATTGATAAATTAAGTGATAAGACATTTACATAAATAAGTGAATGCAGTGACAGAAAGAGAGAGAGAGATATTGAGGGAAAATGCTTGTTTTTGAAGACATTCGAGCTGGAAATGTTTCTTCTGTATGTTGCAGCCCATTCTCCACCATACACACATGCAGACCATCCTGCCATTTGCAACTCCATTTCCTATTTTTGGAGGAGGGCTGGTATCTGTGAAAGCAGCCATTTCATTTTAGCTGGGCATCAGTTTTAGCCATCTGCTGCGAGGGTTTCCCAGTGGTCTACAACTATGACAGTGTTTGAAGTTTTGCTTCAGGATACCTTTGAAAACATTTTGCTTCTAATCTCCCTGTTTGTAAGTACTCTACTTTGCTCCTCATCCATAAGCTGCTTGAATATCCTATGCACTTCCATCCTCTCACCAATCCAACTCAGTAGATCAACAAAGCAGTCCATATTTATTGAGCTCCCATTACATGCAAGAAACAGAGAGGTTGGCTATATTTCATCAAGTGTCAATGCATGTTGACTGGTTGCATTCCAGGGTCTCCTTGTTGGTAATTCTCACTTCCCATTTAATGATGAGTAGAAATTTTAGATTTCTTCCATAAAAATATCCAGGCAGCTTGTTAGGATGAGCTTGTGGCTTGAAATCAGGTGCCATACACTTGGGTTTGGAATTTTTGTATTGTGAAATGTAAATAAAACACTTTAGTCTACTTACATTTCAGAATTCTCCAAATTATGTCAAAACTAGAAAATTATGATGAGGTTTATGCTTTAAATATGCAAAAACACTATAATTATGATTTGATATATAAATAATAAACATATTGATTATGTTTAAATGGTCTTCTGTTAGTATATAAAGTATTATGAGTTAATTTTGGGGGCATTACAGACATATCAATGATTAATGATGTTTCGATACATGTATTCATTTCAAATTTCATCTATATGACAGAGCTGAGATTGTAGGTGTCAGAGCCTGACATGTACACATCAAAAATTACCTCTAATACTCAATAACCTTGGTGAAGTCACCCCAAGTCTTCAAACCTCATCTGTAAAATGAAGATAATACCATTTCCCCTTTCAATTGTTTTGGAGATGTTATCAGATGATATATTAAGTGCTTAATATAGTTCCTGACACATAAATGGAAAGTATTTTTCCTGTTGTTATTATTCTTACCTTTATTGAAAATAACCATTAAAAACAACAAAAGATACATAAGCATATCATACCAAGTAGTCATAGTGACCAGATTAAAAAAAAAAACTAACTATAAAATGATTGATAATTTTAAAATGAGAGTTAGGTAACACCTGAAGTCTAACTGTCACTAATAAGAATGGTAGAGAAGAGGGCTCTGTGACTTTGGAACGGTTATTAAGCTTGAATTGCATAAATTTTATATGTTATTATAATTGTAGTCTCTACCTTAGACTTACATGAAAATATGGTGAGTTAATATATGTAAATCAGTTACAAGTAGCATATTGTTTGGTGCATGGTAAGTGTCAAAGCATGCTAGTTGTTTTCATTATTATCATTGCCATTACTAATATTATCACTATGCTAAATCTTGTGAAATTGGCATTTTTTAGATTGATTTAAACTACTTGATAGGACACTCTGATGGAGGGGCTTGAAGTGCCATTCATACTTCTCATATATTCAGAACCAATGGAAAGATATTTATAGAAAATGGCCACCACAACAGCTTCATAACTAATAAAGCTGAGTTAGAGGACCCTGCTTCAACCTGCAACCAAAACCAGGATTTCTGCTCTTTCCCCAACTGAATCAGTCTTCCCACATTAAACTTTGGGTTTCTTTCCTTTGTAGGCAGATATAATTTTCACTTTGGGACATAAGAGAGTGTTTGTATTCACAGGTAGGCTAGATAGGAAAATGCACCCCAACTGGTTTGAGCTACATCAACTTAGAGCAGCGGTTCTCAACCTGTGGGTCACGACCCCTTTGGGGGTCGAATGACCCTTTCACAGGGGTCGCCTAAGACCATCGGAAAACACATATATAATTACATATTGTTTTTGTGATTAATCACTATGCTTTAACTATGTTCAATTTGTGACAATGAAATTGGGGGTCACCACAACATGAGGAACTGTATTAAAGGGTCGCAGCATTAGGAAGGTTGAGAACCACTGACTAAGAGCCTTTCTTTCTAACTCATTCCTAAAATGAGTCATTCCTCTTCTCTAGGGAAAGAGTGAAAGACAAGATGGGGGTGAAAAGAGTAACCAGATACATTTCCTCCAACATTCTTCCCTCTGGGGGAGGGCAGTGTAAGTCCCCTCCCCTCATGAGAATGTGAAATGTAAGGATCTCTCTCAATCTGGGATGACACACTTTAGACCTAGCAAGATGTACCATCTCCCCACCCCATTTTTTTTGCTGGATCATTAAGTAAGACTTAAATTTCTTCCACTTGAGAATTTATTTTCTGGAAAGTGGGGTTTGATGGTCAGCATTTCTCTCTCTTGCAGCAGTCGTTCTGAGATCAAAGAAGATAACTGCCTTGGAGCTACTCCAAGGCCCTCACATAAAAGGGGCCGTTGTATTCAGGGATCATGGACTCAGGGGTCCTCAAACTTTTTAAACAGGGGGCCAGTTCACTGTCCCTCAGACCGTTGGAGGGCCGGACTATAGTTTAAAAAAAAAACTATGAACAAATTCCTATGCACACTGCACATATCTTATTTTGAAGTAAAAAAACAAAACGGGAACAAATACAATATTTGTATTTGCATGTGGCCCACGGGCCGTAGTTTGAGGACCCCTGGCAGATGATGGGTCTTGTAGAATGCTTACAGTTTTCATGACCAGTTTTTGTTTGTTTGTTTGTTTCTTTATTTTTAGCCATGATTTCTTCTGATATTTTCTATTTTTAATCAGGCTGAGGTTACCTCTAAATGCTCTTATTTGTTTCAAGTTTGTTTTCTTCAAAAAAAAAGTTGAGGCATCTTTCAGGATTAGAAAATACAGTCTTTTAAGATTTCCTTGACATTTATACCAAAATAGCAATGTAGCTGAAGTCAAGTGGGAACATTTAGAAAGCTAGAATGATAATTCCGCCCCCCCCGCCCCCCCGCAAGGGAGGGTGGAGGAGGAAGTGAAATGATTTTCGTTGCTTTTGTTAAAAAGTTTATACTTGTTATACATGCAACATCTTATTTTTTAAAATGCATTGAGAGTTGTTGCCATTTTGATCTCACTGATAATGTGACTGCCAATTCCTTCCCCAGCACTTGGCTCATTCCCAATGATGCCATGTGTAGTTTTCTCTTCCCTCGCCCTTTTCTAAGTAGAAAGAAAAACAAGTCCATTCTGGCATTAGCTTGCAAGCTCAATGATTGGAATTAAAATTCAAGACATGGATATCTTTAAGTAAGGCATTCATAATCTCCCAAGTTTCCATTTCAAAGAATGTCACTTTATCTTTAAACACAACAGTCTCAAAGTTTGTAAAAAAAATGTCTGGGTTCAAGCCAAAATCAGAGTGATTTTTTTTTAAAAAAATTACTTTTTGGTTTATTATTTTATTTTCTCATTGATGTTTTAACAGTGTTGGTTTTATTGCACTCTTCACCAACTTCTACTTTGTCAAGATCCATTTCCTTTTTAAAATATACTAGCCACTTGCCAGATGATCTTTATCTAGGGTATTGTATAACAGTTATTTCCCAGTATGTGAAATTTAGAGAAGGGTCTCAAAATTTCTTTACCTTGATAACATCCATATAAATCTTTCCTCCAGTGATCGAAGCATCGATTACGTGTATTAGGAGACAACAGAGTTTTATATTTTTTCTTTTAACCTTGTTATCTTTCTCTTCCATGTTAGTGGGCAATACATCTACTCTATCTATGTGTCAATAGCTATATCCACATATTGTAGGTAGGATCATCAGCCACCTGCTATCTCCTGGGGAAAATTAATGTACTCTTATTTCCAGGTCCTTCCTTCTAAGGAACCTGAATTGATCTATATATATGTCAGAGATCCTCGCTGAATCTCGAGGGGAGAGTTGGCAGAGGACTTTATGTTACAGATGGTTCCTCATGTGGCTCACTCTCTGCTCACCACCTGGAAAGCTTGCAGTGGACACAGTGGATCTGTCACCAAGACAGGTGGCAGAGTCTCGAAACCTTTGGGGGCGGGAGATGCCATGTGCACAGCGGGGACACATTTTCCCTAGGTTTTGTAATCCCTTTGTGACGTCTGCTTTTATTTAATGAACTACAGCCATGAAAATACTTGTTAATGCTCTTTGTAGGAATGCTTTGTTAATTTCCTTCCAGAAGGGGAGAAAAAAGGTAGATGAAATAGCTTCTAGCCTTTTTCTCTCTCATTTCTCACTTACCTCTCCCCAAGGGTGAAAAGGAAAGTGGGTGAGCAAAGTAAATAGACATCTAGTATTGGGTACTGTAGAATATAGAATGGAGATGGAAGTGGTGAAAAGTTTAGACCTATGAGAAGCTAAGGCCCTTTTCTTTTTAATGCTTTCTCATATTCATCCCAGTATAAATTCATATATTACTTGTATTGCTCTTAAGTGAAGTGACTCAGAGTACATAAATCATCTCCATGAGCATAAAGATATTAGAAACTAAAGAACTTATATACATATATGCACAGCCCATGGGCACAGACAATAGTGTGGTGAAGGCCTGGGGTGGGGCAGGAACCAGGTGGAATGGGGCAAAGGGGGAAAATGCGAGACAACTGTAATATTCGCAACATTTAAAAAAAAACAATTAAAAACAATATCAGAAATTTAGTCAATATTCCTTGATCTAATAGGCAGATGATCAACAAGCTTATTATCTGAATGGACTCATTCTAGACAGTTCATATTAGCCACCCGATGCTGTTGCTGCCACTCGCTGAATAAGTTCATGGATGTTTGGGCTCCCGGGTTGTGAAAACGAACCTCTCTGGATGTTAGAATAGCTGGTCTGCCCCTGCATGTTACAGGTAGGAGACCGGCTGTCTGTAGATGTAAGTGAATTTGAGAAGCAGCGAACTGGAAGGAACTCAAGGACTAGACCAGCTTGCTGCTTGGAAACTCTCCAACACAATGTCAAAGCAGTAGGGACTCTGCGCACCTGCCCAAGCTGCACTTAAAATAATGATTATTTGTGAGAACAGACAAGTAGGAAAATCTACTTCGTTCACAAGTTTGTGGTGCAGATTAGCTTCATTGGTATCTAATGGCTGACTGCCACTGCGCTGATCTTTTTTTGTGCTTTCTGGCTCCTTCCTCAGGATGCCAGAAGCTCGTTGTTTAGCTAGTGCTTTATCTAATTCTGGCACAATCAGTTCCACCTCATTCTCTCTCAGCACAATTGGCAGGACACTATTGTTTATAAGGAAGGTATTTTCCCTCTAATTTAATACCTGGAATCTTTCTATTTTTCCTTCCATTAACAACACCCCCCCTACTTCCTTGGTCCCTTTCCTATTTTCTTCTCTCCCCCCCCCACCCTGTCCTCCTTCAACCTATATAAAATCTACCATGTAACTGAATTCCCAGCTTCTATTGTTCTTTACTTTTTGGATCTATTTTTACTTATTTTCTCAAGGTAAAAATTTTAAAATCCCTCATCCCAATGTATTTCTCTTGCTTTAAAATGCAGCAGCGAAACACTGATTTATGCTTAAGCAGATTTATGCACACGGTTTGTGCATTGTTTGGCAATAAATGTCCACATTATATAATGAGGCTGGTGTATAGAATGTTTCAGTGGTATAAATTAAAGGTCCCCCAGCAAGTACAAAGTTATCTGTTATAATGTCCCATAAACATATTTTTATTACAAGTCCAGTGGGAATCCTGCTTATTATTGTCATGTTCATCTTTTAGTTTTAGTGGATATCTGCATGCTAAAGAAGACCAGATAGTCGTCTATGTTGGTGTACTTTAGGACAATAGTCTCCAAAAGCCTGGGCTGTAGTCTCCCATCAGTTCAAGGTTTTGTTTGTTTGTTTGTTTGTTTTGAGAGTAATCCTTACCCGAGAATATTTTTCCATTGATTATTTTTTTAGAGAGAGTGGAAGGGAGGGGGAGAGACAGAGAGAAACATTGATGTGAGAGAGGCACAACAATTAGCTGCTTCCGGTACACGCCCCACCTGGGGCTGGGTATCAAGCCTGCAGCCAAGGTTTGTGCCCTTGACCAAATCAAACCTGGGACCCTTCAGTCCATGGGCCTCAGCTCTATCCACTGAGCCAAACCGGCAAGGGCAGTTAATGGTTTTGAACGTGTTTCTCTGATATACACAGGATGGGGCAAAAGTAGGTTTACAGTTGTGAGTACATGAAACACAGTTTATTCTTGTATTATTTCTTGTCACTAGTCCTCTATCTCTCCAGCCTCCTTCAGTTACTCTTCAGAAGACAGAAACTGGTGAACAGAGGCTTACAGAGATTCATTTACCTACTAGAAGCCTGATACACAAAATTCGTGCAAGAGTAGGACTTCCTTCCCCCAGCTGCCAGCACCAGCTTCCCTCTGGCTGCTGACAGGCACCCAGGACCCGGGCTTCCCTTGCGGCCCCAGCTTTGTCCGGAAGGTCATCTGGAAGGACGTCCAGTCTAATAAGCATATTACGCTTTTATTATTATAGATTTCTCTTCCATAGATTTATCTCATGGTCTTGAAGATTTGTTCCAAGTTGAGAACATGAAAACAAATACATAACAGAAAAACATATGTTTAATCTGTAATGAAGTGCTGGTTTTCTTAGTGAGATTTTATCTATTTGATAATACTTGATTCAAGTTATTTCTGCAAACCAACGTAAGTCAGAAAACTGTGGAGAATGCTTCCAAATATTTCTGGAACAATTGATTATGGCTTTTCCGTTAAAGTGTTGCTATTCTTTAGATGTACATCTTCTGCAATAGTTTGATTTTTATTTCTGCATTCTACAAGTCACTATCTGTATTTAATTGTAAGGTCTTTCTGTGATTTGCTTAGTAGCAAGTGGTGAGCAACGAAACCCCTAATGATCATTTCTGTTATTATTATTTTTGAAAATGACTCAGAAAAGAAGACTGCATACTGGTGCCAGACATAATCAAATGAATTATTTTTTCCAAACAGCTTCCCAGCCTTATAGTTACAGTAGCACATCTGGAAATCTAGTCCATCCAAGGGTAAATCAGCTGTGAAATATCAAGAACTATTTCATTGGCAGGCAATTTCTAAACAGGATTATTTTTTGAAAGGGATTATGTCCTCATTTTTATTCAGGGTCAACTCAAAGGTGACATTGATAGATTGAAGCAAAAATTATTTTTGAATGTTTGTGGCAGTTTTAGATGCAGTGGACATTCTGTATCCTAATTTTCTCTGTTTCTATTCCAAGTGAGTGTTCTTTCATAAGTATAGTCTTATATTTTTTCTTTATATACTTTTCTAAGAAAAATTTAACCTGCATTTACTAGGCTTGTCTGAAAAAAAAAGATATGCTTAAAAAGTCATTGAGTGTTTTCTTTTAACTAATACATTAGTTTTATATTCATATTTTCTTTAGATTTTTTTCTTTCACATCAAGCAAATATTACTATTGCTCTTGGCTTCTAATTTTTGTAGATTGCATCAGCTTGCTTCTTAATTTTAATAAGATCCTTTAAAATGATATATCATTGAATTAAGTTGACACTTGATCAAAAAATTAACAGCTTAGAAAAATTCTTCTGAGAACTTATTAGCATCAGCAAATGCTTCTGCTTTCCTATCTTTCACAGATTTGAAGCTCATCTTTCATTTTTCCCCCTGAAATTGAAAGAACTTTAGAATAAGAAAAGCATCATTTTTGGAATAGTAAAACAATGAAATTATTTTTATTTTAACCTCTATGACAGAAATTAATCTTTAATTTTTCATTGTTACATTGGGATAACAATAGCTTACCTGCAAAGTGATTGTAAAATTAAAAAATGTGTGTGAACTATCTCACACAATATCTAGTATACATACGTTTTCAATAATACTGGGTTACCTCCTCCTTCTCCTTCACCTCCTTCATTTGTCTGTGTTTGATGTAGATCAATGTTTCTCAAACTTTCAAATAAAATCATTTAAAAGACTTGTTAAAACACAGGTTGTTGGGCCCTACTCCCACTGTTATAAATCAGTAGGTCTGAGGTGGGCTTGAGACTGTTTCTAAGAAATTTCCAGGTGATGTTGAATTAAGAGACAACATTTTGAGAACCACTCACCTAGAAAGATAATGAAAATGTAGTGAAGTAGAGCTTTGTGGCTATCAGTACTTTTTCCTGTGGTCATCTCTGACTACTAAATATCACTTTCTATTTTAAATATTATTACCCATATAGTTTCTCTTAAATATTCACTTATCCATTTGTAAATAGCTCTCCCAATGTCTCCATTTACTTGGACAATAGTGTGAATATTGCTCTTTTGAAATGATGTAACATTTTGGTGAATAATAGAATTTATGTGCAGTGAATTAAGATGTTTAAAATGGCCTTTCCTCAATTGGGCATGTAAGTGATGGAGTTCATTTGCTTGTTTCATCTTTTAAGCTGACCGAACCAAGACCGACTGAAACTCTGTCTTTCATTATGATGTGAAGAGATTTGCTCACCAGGTAGCTGCAGGTATTCCTCACTTTTATAAAGTTTATGTAATGCCACTTTGCTTTTATGACAGACCTATATCAGTTCCTGTTTTCACTAACTGAAAGAAATCCAACAACAATTTTGCTTTTGTGGAAAAAAGGCAAAAGGTGAAAATAAATCAGCATCTGTTTCACACCGGGCCACGGTTGTAGAGGTAGCAGGCATCTCGAGGAACGAGAGTGGCCCTACAACGCTCCTTCCCCAGGAATCACACTCGGCATCTTGGCACCAAGCCACCATAGCTTTGAACTGTGTCTGTGAGCAGCTGTGCTTTATTTGATTCTATTTTGTGCATCATTAGCAAGCTGTGTCCCAAGGTAACAGAAAAGCCTACAAGAGCTTATAGGTATTACGCTTTGTGTAAAACTGGACATAATTAAGTGTATTTGGTAGGTTAATTTTGGGGGGTCTGGGAACACTAAAAAATTGTCCATCTAAGTTAATAAGAATTGTTCTTCATTTCACGCCATTTCAGCTTACAGAAGGTTTCACAGGAAAGCTCTACTGCAGAGAATGGGGGCAACCTGTATTGTTATTGTACTTGTATATAATTTAGAGAGTACTTATTTGAACTGATTGATACTTCTATTTTCATTTTATCTGCCAGGTTTATTTGTCTTGTTCACTGACCTATCATGTCACTGGTAATAAGAATCTGGATGACACAAGTGCCATCATGACTAGCAGAAAGGAAAGTTCTCTTCAAATGATCAGAAAGATCTTGAGTCAGAAGTTAACAAAAAAACCTTCACTCTTCTAGTCAGACAGCAACACTGCCAAGTGTCGAAAATCTAAATGTAGTGCATGACACATACACACTGCAGCTGCAAATGAGAATAATTGTGGAAGAAAGAATAGATATCTAAAAGGTTACGGGTTGACTTGTTTCTTTGGTGTCTCTGAGTCAACTTTGATGTATTGTTAATGCAATCTCAAGTTAAGTATTAAAATGCTATTAATGGCCACAAAATAACATACAAAAAATTCTCACAGTGTGTTTGGACTTTTGTAAACATCAGGGATGGATCCTCAGAACTCTTTCCTCTCTGTGTACTCACAGCCTAGGGAAACCTCACTCAGTTTTATTGCTTTAAATGTGTAGCTTAGAGGATCTAAGTCCTGAACTCTAGATTCTTATAATTAACTGTGTACTTCACATCTCCAATTAAGAATCTCATTTGTAACAGGTCACAACCTTCTCCTTCTGCATACTGCCCCAAACACTGAACAGTATCTACTTTATTTTAACAATTCTTGTCACAAAGTAACCTCACCATTGCCTCCTGTATTTTTCTTACACCCTATACCCTCTCCACAAACAAATATTGTCAGCTCTACTTTGAGCATGTCATCAAAATCTATGTCTCACTCATCCATTGTTACCACCCTAGTTCAACCTCACCATCTCTCACCTAGGTTATTATATTCTCCTCTCTGTTTATCTGTCCATAAATAGGAGTGTGAAAAAGTAGGTGGGCCCTCCCCCGCGGCCCACAGGCTCTGATTACAGCAAGGCTGGCGGCTGGCGGCTGGCGGGCGGGGCATGAGCTGATGGGCGGTGCCCCGTGATTTTGTGCACTGGGCCTCTAGTATGTATATAAGTTCTTTTTTTTTTTTTAAACATATTTTTATTGATTTCAGAGAGAGGAAGGAAGAGGGAGAGAGAGATAGAAACCTCCATGATGAGAGAGAATCATTGATCGGCTGCCTCCTGCAAGTCCCCTACTGGGGATCGAGCCCACAAGCCAGGCATGTGCACTTGACTGGAATTGAACCCAGGACCCTTCAGTCCACAGGCCAACGCTCTATCCACTGAGCCAAACCAGCTAGGGCTATAAGTTCTTTAGTTAATCTTTTCTAGTCCCCTTCCCTCCTTCCCCTCTGTGCTCTGTCAGGCTGTTCCATGAATCCATGCCTCTGGACCTATTTTGTTTGTGAGTTTATTTTCTTCATTCCACATATAAGTGAGATGATCATATAGGTTTCAGGTATGGGTTTCTATGTTACAAGATCTGTATATTGGACCAGGTGCCCAGTACCCGAAGTCAAATCTTCTCCTGTCACCATATATTAGGACCCTTTTCTCCCTCCACTTGCTTCCCTCTGGCAGCCACCACACTGCTGTTTGTGTTCACTAGTTTCAGTTTTATAGCCTACATATGAGTGAGATTATATGGCTTTTAGCTTTTTATGACTGACTTATTTCACTTAGCAGGATATTCTCAAGATCCATCCATGTTGTTTCAAATGGCAGTATTTCATCCTTTCTTATGGCTGAGTAGTATTCCATTGTGATATGTACCACATCTTTTTTATCTAGTCCTCTATCGCAGGGCACTGGTTGTTTCCATGTCTTGGCCACCATGAATAATGCTGCAATGAACATAGGGCTGCATATATCTTTGTGAATACATGATTTTGAGTTTTTCAGATATATATACCCGGGGGTGGGTTTGCTGGGTCGTATGGTAGCTCTATTCTTAATTTTTTGAGGAATTTCCAGATTGCTTTCCACAGTGGTTGTACCAGTCTACATTCCCACCAGCAGTGAATGAGGGTTCCCTTTTTCTCACAACCTCTCCAACACTTGTTTTTGCTTGTCTTGTTGATAACGGCCATTCTAACAGGTTTGAGGTGGTATCTCATTGTAGTTTTGATTTGCATTTCCCTAATTGTTAGTGATGTTGAACATTTTTTTTCATATATATATTGATTGTTTATATGTATTCTTGAGGGAAATGTATTTTCAGGTCCTCTGCCCACTTTTTGATTGGTTGTTTGTTTGGTGTTGAGTTTTATGAGTTCTTTATTTATTTTGGAAAGTAAACCTTTGTCAGAGCTATTGTTTGCAAGTATCATCTCCTGTCTGGTTGGCTGCCTTTTTGTTTTATTGTCAGTTTTTTTTGCCGTGCAGAAGCTTTTTAGTTTGATATAGTCCCATTCATTTACTTTTGCCTTTACTTCCCTTGCCTTTGGGGTCAAGTTCATAAAATGTTCTCTACAACCAAGGTCCATAAGTTTTGTACCTATATTTTCTTCTATGTAAACTTAATGTTTCAGGTCTTATATTTACATCTTTGATGCATTTTGAATTAATTTTTGTACATGGGGACAAACTGTAATCCAGTTTCACTTGTTTGCATGTGACTTTCCAGTTTTCCCAGCACCAGTTATTGAAGAGACCATTTTTACTCCATTGTGTGTTTCTGGCTCCGTTGTCAAAAATTATCTGTCCATATACATGTGATTTTATACCTGGGCTTTCTATTCTGTTCCATTGATTTGTGTGTCTGTTTCT
This sequence comes from Myotis lucifugus, assembly GCF_000147115.1. Classification (NCBI taxonomy): domain Eukaryota; kingdom Metazoa; phylum Chordata; class Mammalia; order Chiroptera; family Vespertilionidae; genus Myotis; species Myotis lucifugus. Next base: position 2,357,067 of record NW_005871207.1, on the reverse strand, counting down.
CTGCCAATACCACGCTGTTTTTATTATCGTAGCTCTGTTGTATAATTTGAAGTCAGGTGGTGTGATATGTCCAACTTCGTTCTTTTTTCTCAGGATTGCTTTGGCTATTCAGGGTCTTTTGTGGTCTTTGCCCATTTTTAATGAGATTATTTGTCTTTCTTTTGTTGCATTGTATGAGTGCTTTATATATATAATTAACCCCTTATCAGATGTATCATTGGCAAATATGTTCTCCTATACAGTGAGTTCCCTTTTCATTCTGATGGCGGTTTCATTTGCTGTGCAGAAGCTCTTTAGTTTGATGTACTCTCATTAGTTTATTTTTTCCTTTGTTTCCCTTGCCTAGGTGATGTATTGTTGAAAATTCTGCTACATGAGATGTCTGAAATATTGATTCTAGGTTTTATGGTTTCACAACTTACTAAGTCTTTAATCCATTTTGAGTTTTTGTGTGTGGTGTAAGTTGATGGTCTAGTTTCATTTATTTTGCATGTACCTGTCCAATTTTCCCAACACCATTTATTAAAGAGACTGTCTTTACTCCATTGTATATTGTTGCTTCCTTTGTCAAATATTAATCAATCATAATGGTGTGGGTCAGTTTCTGAGGTCTCTGTTCTATTCCATTGATCTATATGACGGTTCTTGTGCCAGTACTAGGATGTTTTTATTACAATGGCTTTGTAGTATAGTTTGATTTCTGGTATTATGATCCCTCCAATTTTGTTCTTCTTTTTCAAGATTGCTGTGGCTATTCAGGGTCTTTATTGGTTACATATATATTTTTGGAATATTTTTTCTAGATCTGTAAAATATGCTATTGGTATTTTAGTAGGGATTACATTGAATATATAGCTGCTTTTGGTTGTATGGACATTTTAATAATGTTAATTCTTCTAATATATGAACCCAGTATATGCTTCCACTTGTTTGTATCTTCCTCTATTTTTTTTCAATGTCCTATTTTTTATCAAGTACTGGTCATTTATCTCCTTGGTTGTTTATTCCAAGGTTTCTTATATTTCTGTTGAAATGATAAGTGGGACTGTTTTTTAATTTCTCTTTCTGAGAGTTCATTATTGGTGTATAAAAATGCTATTGATTTCTGGATGTTGATTGAGTATCTTGCTCCTTTGCCAAATTTATTTATTAAATCTAGTAGTTTTTAAAAAAATATATATTTTTATTGATTTCAGAGAGGAAGAGGGAGAGAGAGAGATAGAAACATCCATGATGAGAGAGAATCATTGATCGGCTGCCTCCTGCAAGTCCCCTACTGGGGATTGAGCCCACAAGCCAGGCATGTGCACTTGACCAAAATTGAACCTGGGACCTTTCAGTTCACAGGCTGATGCTCTATCCACTGAGCCAAACCAGCTAGGGCAAATCTAGTAGTTTTTGTGTGGAGTCTTTAGAGTTTTCTGTGTACAGTATCATGTCATCTACAGATCATGACAATTTTACTTCCTCCTTTTCAATTTGGATGTCTTTTATTTTTTCTTCTCGTTTGATCCCTGTGGTTAGGACTTTCAGTACTATGTTGAACAAGAGAGGTGAAAGCAGACATCCTTGTCTTGTGTCTGTTTTTAAGGGAATCACTTAGTTTTTGCTCATTGAGTATGATGTTGGCTGTAGGTTTGTCATATATGGAATTTATTATGTTGAGGTATAATCCCTCTATATCCACTTTGCTGAGAGTTTTTATTAAAAATGGTGCTGGATTTGGTCAAATGCTTTTTCTGCATCTGTTGATATGGTCAGGTGATTTTATCCTTTATTTGTTTATGTGATGCATCATATTTATTAATTTGCAAATATTGTACAAGACTTGCATCCCTGGAATAAATCTCACTTTGTCATGGTGTATGATCTTTTTAATGTATTGCTGGATCTGATTTGCTAATATTTTGTTGAGAATTTTAGCATCTATGTTCATCAGGGATATTGGCCTGTAATTCTCTTTTTTTGTATTATCTTTATCTGGTTTTGGAATTAGGATAATGCTGGCCTTATGAAAAGAAGTTTGGAAGTCTTCCCTTCTCATGAATTTTCTGGAATAGTTTGAGGAGGATAGGTGTTAGTTCTTCTTTGAATGTTTGGTAAAACTTGCCTGTGAAGCCATCCCGTCTAAGACTTTCGTTTGCTGGACATTTTTTGATTACTGGTTTAATTTCATCAGTTGTTATCAGCCTATTTAGGTTTTCGGACTCTTCCTGATTGAGTTTTTGGAAGACTGTGTGTTTTCACCCAAGTTGTCCAGTTGGTTGGCATATAGTTAGTTGTTTATAGTATTTTCTTACAATTCTTTGTATTTCTATGATATCAGTTGTTATTTTGCTTCTTTCATTTCTGATTTTATTTATTTGGGTCCCCTGTCTTTGTTTTCTGATGAGGCCGGCCTAAGGTTCATCAATCTTGTTTATCTTTTCAAAAAACCAGCTCTTTGTTTCATTGATCTTTTGTATTGCTTTTTTAGTCTCTATGTCATTTATTTCTGCTCTGGTCTTTATTATTTCTTTCCTTCTACTTACTGTGGTCTTTTCTTGGTGTTCTCTCTCTAATTCTTAAAAGCATAAATTATTGATACATGCAACCATATGGATTAATCTAAAAATAAGTATTCATAATAAAAAATCAGATAATAGAGTACATGCTATGTGTTATTTCATTTATATAAAACTAGAGGCCTGAAGCACAAAATTCGTGCATGAGTAGGGCCCCTAGGTCTGGCTGGCTATCAGGGCCAATCTGTGGGGTGACTGGTGGGGTGATTGGAGGCCCCTGCTGGCACCTGCCTTGGCTGGCCTGGGGCCTGTGGGCTGGGGGCAGCTCCTGCATTGAGCGTCTGCCCCCTGGTGGTCAGTGCGCATCATAGTGACCAGTTGTTCTGCAGTTTGATCAATTTGCATATTAGGCTTTTATTATATAGGATTTTATAAAATTGAAATTAATCAGTAATGGCATACAGTAGGTTAGGGGTTGGCTGGAAATGGGAATGGTATCAGGAATAGCAAGAGGGGGATAAAAAGGGGTGCAGGAAACTTTTTTGGGGTGGTGGATATATTAATGTCCTTGATTATAGTGATGAATTCACTGGTATATACACATGTCAAACTTATCAAACTGTAGACTTTTGCCCCCTATGATTGAATTTTAACAAAAACAACATGTTTGCAGCAGTAAATGAAACTTGCGGATAGTAGAGTCACAAAGCGTAGGCATGTCCAGAAACCACCAATTTAAGAGGCCGGATGCCAGCTTCTAGTTCAACATCACTGGTGAGTTACTCCACAACCGAGGAAGGCCATTTAACTCTCTATATTTCAGTGTCCCTCAAGGTTTAACAGGGACAGCCATGCCACGTATGACTGTGGGGACAAGTGTGATAACAGATGAGCCTGTGGCCAGCTCTTTTAAGTATGGTGAATTTATGAAAGAGCTTCCTGGATGCTGGCTATTTCCCACTGTAACTCTTTAAGTCCTAGTGGCTGCAAGTCTGACTAATTGAAATACACCGTACCCTAATAAGAGTAATCCAGTGTGGGTAACTGCTGTCTTGGAGATAAAATGCATGCCCTCATATTTGAATATAGTTAGTTTGTTATGCCATAATAGTATATAATATTATAAAATGAGAAAGCAAATTCACTCAAAAAGAAAGCAAACTCAATATTGGCTTCAAATAATTTTGATTCCTTTTGTGATTTAGAAGATAGCGATATGATCAAATAATTTAAGAACAATTCCTTATCATGGACACTATGCCTCTAAACAGCCATAGTAGTTTACTAACTGTTGGGTGTAATATTTTATTTGTAACAATCATGAAGGCAATGTGTTTTAACATCTCTCTCTCTCTTTTTTTAGCCTCTTTCTTCAATTTCCACCCCTTGAGCCTCCTTAACTTCCTCTGTTTCTCCTTCTTTGGTCACCCTGTCACACCCCTATATGTGCCTCTGGATATTTCCTTTTCCTGAATAATTTTTTCCCCTTCTTTATCTCTTGTCTCTAAAGAAATATATCTTAGTGGTTTCCAAGACGAGGCCTTCTGACTGTTTTGTGAATTGCTTTCTATCCTTTCCAGTATACCATGTTTCATTGATAATGCTTTTTAAAAAATTTTTTGCTTCTTTTGAATAATAACTCAGAGGATACAGATTATTGCTAACAGGCATAGCTCCCTTTGCTTTATAGAATCCAAGAAATATAGTGTATTTTGAAAAAATATTTTCTACTACATGGACTTTGTTTTAAG
>NW_005871207.1:2304038-2351662 GCF_000147115.1 Myotis lucifugus | reverse complement strand
TCTAAGTCCTGAACTCTAGATTCTTATAATTAACTGTGTACTTCACATCTCCAATTAAGAATCTCATTTGTAACAGGTCACAACCTTCTCCTTCTGCATACTGCCCCAAACACTGAACAGTATCTACTTTATTTTAACAATTCTTGTCACAAAGTAACCTCACCATTGCCTCCTGTATTTTTCTTACACCCTATACCCTCTCCACAAACAAATATTGTCAGCTCTACTTTGAGCATGTCATCAAAATCTATGTCTCACTCATCCATTGTTACCACCCTAGTTCAACCTCACCATCTCTCACCTAGGTTATTATATTCTCCTCTCTGTTTATCTGTCCATAAATAGGAGTGTGAAAAAGTAGGTGGGCCCTCCCCCGCGGCCCACAGGCTCTGATTACAGCAAGGCTGGCGGCTGGCGGCTGGCGGGCGGGGCATGAGCTGATGGGCGGTGCCCCGTGATTTTGTGCACTGGGCCTCTAGTATGTATATAAGTTCTTTTTTTTTTTTTAAACATATTTTTATTGATTTCAGAGAGAGGAAGGAAGAGGGAGAGAGAGATAGAAACCTCCATGATGAGAGAGAATCATTGATCGGCTGCCTCCTGCAAGTCCCCTACTGGGGATCGAGCCCACAAGCCAGGCATGTGCACTTGACTGGAATTGAACCCAGGACCCTTCAGTCCACAGGCCAACGCTCTATCCACTGAGCCAAACCAGCTAGGGCTATAAGTTCTTTAGTTAATCTTTTCTAGTCCCCTTCCCTCCTTCCCCTCTGTGCTCTGTCAGGCTGTTCCATGAATCCATGCCTCTGGACCTATTTTGTTTGTGAGTTTATTTTCTTCATTCCACATATAAGTGAGATGATCATATAGGTTTCAGGTATGGGTTTCTATGTTACAAGATCTGTATATTGGACCAGGTGCCCAGTACCCGAAGTCAAATCTTCTCCTGTCACCATATATTAGGACCCTTTTCTCCCTCCACTTGCTTCCCTCTGGCAGCCACCACACTGCTGTTTGTGTTCACTAGTTTCAGTTTTATAGCCTACATATGAGTGAGATTATATGGCTTTTAGCTTTTTATGACTGACTTATTTCACTTAGCAGGATATTCTCAAGATCCATCCATGTTGTTTCAAATGGCAGTATTTCATCCTTTCTTATGGCTGAGTAGTATTCCATTGTGATATGTACCACATCTTTTTTATCTAGTCCTCTATCGCAGGGCACTGGTTGTTTCCATGTCTTGGCCACCATGAATAATGCTGCAATGAACATAGGGCTGCATATATCTTTGTGAATACATGATTTTGAGTTTTTCAGATATATATACCCGGGGGTGGGTTTGCTGGGTCGTATGGTAGCTCTATTCTTAATTTTTTGAGGAATTTCCAGATTGCTTTCCACAGTGGTTGTACCAGTCTACATTCCCACCAGCAGTGAATGAGGGTTCCCTTTTTCTCACAACCTCTCCAACACTTGTTTTTGCTTGTCTTGTTGATAACGGCCATTCTAACAGGTTTGAGGTGGTATCTCATTGTAGTTTTGATTTGCATTTCCCTAATTGTTAGTGATGTTGAACATTTTTTTTCATATATATATTGATTGTTTATATGTATTCTTGAGGGAAATGTATTTTCAGGTCCTCTGCCCACTTTTTGATTGGTTGTTTGTTTGGTGTTGAGTTTTATGAGTTCTTTATTTATTTTGGAAAGTAAACCTTTGTCAGAGCTATTGTTTGCAAGTATCATCTCCTGTGCACCGGGCCTCTAGTATGGAATAACCAGGTACACCAATAAATAAGATAATTTGACAGAGTTATAAATACTACAGAAAAATGTTTGGCAGTAGTGGGATAAAGAGAGATTAGTATAAAGTGCGGAGAGGAGCCCTTTATAGAGAATGGCCAAAGATGTCTTTTCTTTTTTAAAAAATAAATATTTTTATTGATTTCAGAGAGGACGGAAGAGGGAGAGATAGAAACATCAATGATGAGAGAGAATTATTGATTGGCTGCTTCCTGCACGACCCCAACTGGGGATTGAGCCTGCAATCTAGGCATGTGCCCTGACTGGGAATCGAATTGTGACCTCCTGGTTCATAGGTTGATGCTCAACCACTGAGCCATGCCAGCTGGGCCAAAGATGTCTTTTCTAAGGGGATGAAGCCTGGATAAAATTCAGTCAGTCCCTTGAAGGGGAAATGGAAGAGTGTTCTAGTCAGAAAGGAGAGAAAGTGCCAGGCAGGCCCATGGTCCCTAAGGCAGGGCCATGTTTGATAAGGTGAACATGTCTGAACATAGAGAATGGGGGAGGTTGTGAGGCCATAATAGTGAAGGGATAACTATGGACTTTTGGGTTTAAAAGATGACAAAGGGTCACTAAAAAGCATGTAACCCATTCTGATTGGAGTGTAAATTAAACAGAGAATGTCAGATGATTGAAGGGTTTTTTTAATTGAGAACAAAGCTGAGTCAGTTGTATGAGAAGCCAATACAAATTTCCAGTGCAGAAAGTTAAGTAGTATAAATAAAAATGATATATCCAATTTCTCTCAACCATTTTATGAACACTTCTGTCAGGACTGGCTATAAATAAGCACAGGAATTTGAAAGTGGCATCATAAGTTTTTTAAAAGCTTCTTAGTACACATATTTTTAGTCTGAATTTCCTTTATTCAGAATTTATTTATCTTTTTAGTTTTTCTCTGTTACTCATTCAGTTTAGAATTTGGTCCTAAATAGGCCATTTCTAAAATATTTAGACAAAAGCATACTCAGTTGACACTTTTGACACCAAAAGTATTAGATCAATTCTGCTTACTGTAGCTGCTAATTTTGAATTTTTTTCGGATGATCATAATTATCATGTGAGGTAAAATATGCAGTGGAATAAATCTTTTTCATGAATATTTCTACATATCTGATTATTTCCTCATAATATTTTTGAGTGGAAATGAATCAAAGAAATGAAGAATATCAAGGAGCTCACTATAGACTGCCAAATTGTATTTTAAGTATTTTGCAGTATACAGGATAGTAGTAAAAATTGGTTAATTGGACTGCACCAAAATTGAAAATGTCTGCTATTTGAAATACCTGTTACATGGTTACATGCCTGTGTTTGATGATAATGGAGGGACCCTAATTTTGTACAGTGAGGTTGTTCAAACTAGTCAGCTCAGATTCTCCCATGTTGTCCTACATTTGAATCCCTATTTTCAATTCTGCTTTAGTGAGGACAGAACTAAAACCCAATCAGCTTAGTATAAGGTGCTTTATGTTTGTAGTTTTCAATGGTAAAGGAGTGTGATTTGCTTTACAGAATGTGTGATTGTGTGTGTGTTTGTAATGATGTGCTGCACTGTTGTTGCAATGTATATAGAATTTGTGGGTTTGAAGAAGATTGTGGAATACAAAAGCAAAAGTATTTTTTTCCCCTTTAAAACAAGACTTAATTCATACTTAATGGGTTTTCAAATTTTAAAAATTCCGAGGTTGGAGCTGGGCTCATCCTTATGAGTGTCAAAGATGTGGAAATTGGAAGCAAGTGCCATCAGCGCCTTCATTTGGAGAATAATTTTGCATGCTGGTTGCTATGCCAGGCCCTGCATGAGTGGCTCAGTGTGCACCGAAGGACCATTTTAATGTGTGGCATCTGGATGGACACCTGGAAGCTGTGAAGCTTTGAGCTAAGAAGTCATTAATGCTAAAAAAAAATTAACATTAATGTTGATTATCCTCTTTAACTTGTTTCACCCACAACTGCTCAATCATTCTGCAACCAGATTACTGCCTGTTCCATATGTTTCTGTGTCACTTAGGCTTGACTAATTAAAATGTTCTGTTATAGGTGCCACATAAATTTTAAAATTCTGAGATGTCTTTTTAGCCAATTGAAGAGACTTTTAATGTTTTATGAAAATTGATGTATAAATTTCTTCTAACCTGCCAAATACCAAACACATGACCTAGAATTTTATGTTCTATTTGATTTTGATTCAGAAAAACCAATCTATGCATATCAGCTGTGTTCTAAGCTTTGCCAAACTGAAGCTCTCTTTATGATCCTGATAGGTTTTCCCTTAAATTTACTCTTGCTAATGAAAATAAGAATATTTTTAGCTAACAAATCTTTGAGAAAAGGATTAATCCTCATCAGTAAGAAAATAAAAGAAAACTAAAGCATCAATCAAATACCATTCTCTTTTTTTCCAAATTGCCACTGATATAGAAAGATAATAATCAGTGTTGGCATTCGCAAACACTGCTAATGGGAGTGCAGATTGGCAAAATATTTAAAAGGCAATTTGGCAGCATATACTAGTAGTGAGTGCCTTGGTATTTCATTTCTTTGATTCAATTCCATCCAAAAAACATTATGAGAAAAATAATCATATATGTACAAATATTCATAAAAAAAGATTCATCATAATGTTATTTAAAACACCAAAACTTAGAAATATAAATGAATAACTATGAAACTGTGTGGTTAATAAATTCTTCCATGTGATAGAGAAATGCAGTTTTTACAAACAGTGATTTTGAAGACTAATTAATGCCAAAGTAAATTTTCTTGATATGATACTATAATGTTAAAGGAGAAACATTTTTCCAACTAACCCACCACATATGTATTTATAGAAATACCAAACTGAAGGGCAGTGCATCAACATACCTTATTTCCGGTGCTATTTGTTTATTGATTTATTTAAATCTATTTACACATTTAAATAATAACCACTTTCTTTAGTCAGGAGAGAGTTATCAAAAACAAGTTATTATAGAAATTTTCATCAAGTGTTCTATTTGAATAGCTTTAAAATTAATCTCTTATTGAGTGAATATACCACATTTATATGGTCTTATTTAAATTTTTTATATTTTCAAATTTATTCTCCAGCAAAATGCTAAACTTCTTGAGGTTGAGCCTATGTAATTTACTTCATTTTTATCCTGCACAGTGTCTTTTGTAATGCTTCAGATCAACTCTGGGGAACTTTGATAAAAAATATATATGCCCAGATTTTGTTTCTAAAAATTCTCATTCAGCATATCTGCTGTGCCACTAGTGATTCTGATGTAAATAAAATCTCATAATCAGGAGTTCAGTTATTTCAATTATCTGATAGTGGCAATGAAAGACATTTTGCTATTCCTTTTTACCTTATTAGTGACAAATATTTATTCGAACTTGGTTCAAGTTTATTCAAATTGGTTCATTTGAACATTGGTTTAAATTGTACTAATGTCTTAGTATAGAGATTAATTTTAAAACATTTGTCTCAGTTCCTTTTGTAAACAGATGCACAATAAAAATAATTTTCCTTCATCATGAGTTTAAATTTTAAATCAGGAATATTTATGTGCGCACTGAGTTTAGAAAAAAAGAACCAACAAATTAAATCAAGTTAGGTCACATGTAATATGTTTGCTTAAGAACATAGGCATCACTTTCACTTTTTGTTATAGAACAAAGTCACTTGTATATGGTTTTGTTTGTTTGTTTTTTGTATATGGGTTTTTCTTTTTACTTTCATCCACTTCTTCCAGCATCGCCAAAGAAAACAATTTCCAGCCAATTCTCTGATACTTTCTCAGAGCAGCAACAAGGATCAACACAGTAACACAAACACTGGTTAATTCAATTATGTAATCAACTAGAGGCCAGGAGCATGAATTCGTGTACCAGTGGGGTCCCTCAACCTGGCCTGTGGGATTGGGCTGAAACTGGCTCTCTGATATCCCCTGAGGGGTCCCGGTTTGTGAGAGGGCGCAGGCCAGGAGAGGGACCCCACTGGTGCATGATCAGTGCCAGGAAGTGACGCGGGAGGTTGGCCAGCCTGGGAGGGCCGCGGGAGGGCTCCAGGGCGTGTCCAGCCCATCTCACTCAGTCCCAATCAGCTGGACCCCAGCACCCAGCTAACCTACTGGTTGGAGCGTCTTTCCCCTGGTGGTCAGTGCATGTCATAGCGACTGGTCAACTGGTCAACTGTCTCCCCCCTGGTGGTCAGTGCACATCATGTAATAGTGGTTGAGTGACCTTTGCATGTCATTAGCATATTACACTTTGATTAGTTGAATGGATGACCAGATGACCGGACACAGCATATTAGGCTTTTACTATATAGGATTGTTTGAAATCATACTCCCCAAACACACACACATTCACATACATGTATGCACATGCACAGATGCTCACAGACAGTAGTAATACATACTTTTCACTTTTGATTATTATTCTAACTGGTTTATGTTAGTAACAGTTGTTTACCTACAATTTCTGAATAATCAGGCCCTGCTTTGATCAAGCATGAAATACAGTGCTCACTGGACATATAAAGTGGCTGAAAGCGACTAAAGAGGTGATTTTCCCCCCTATTTGAATGGATAGGAATATATTCTTGTTATTCTGGTGATCTTCACATTGAAATATGAAAATCAGCAAACTATTTACAGTTAATGCAAGGAAGTAAAGCCAGAATGGTTGACTTATAAAAAGTAATCATAATTTTACATTGCATTGCTAGTTTTACCTTAAATTTATTGCATTTGAATTAACTATTAGTTTTAGGAGTGAGAACTGTAAAAGTAATAAAACAAGAAGGCTCTTGGACTGAGGTGGATTTAATGCCTTGATAGACTATGAAACAAACCACAGCCTATGCCAGAATCAATGAATTGGAGCCCAAGAAATTGCAACTTAAGAACAACTAGTCACAGCCAATGAGTCTGTTTCGAGGCAACCACTTAAACTATAACCAATAAGATAATTTCTTTGCTTTGTTTTCACATTTTCTCGATAAAATTCTTCCCTCTAGTTTCTGTCGGTAGAGAACCCCTAACCACAGTTTATCTTTTAATAGCACTTAATATCAAAGAAGTTTCTAAACATGATACTCGATGCCGAGTTGGTGAATACAAACTCATTGATCAACAAATATAAATATTTTAGAAAATGTTTCTTTAAACATGCCTGAAGATATTTTCTTTTATAAGTTTCTCCGGTGTTCAAAACACGAGTTTTCAAACTTTTCCATGAATCTATTTAAAAAGCCTCCTGATTTGGTTTAAACTCTGCTAACCTCAACTTTTATGTTCCTATATAGTAGGAACTATACTAGTATACTCACCAATTTCACCAGAAGGACATTTGAGAATTTAAATGTCAAAGAAAATGTGCAATATTCCTAAAGAGGGTTGTTCTCAATAAACTGATTGGAAATAAATCTGTCAGGTAAATGGTCTTTAGAAACAGTATTAATTCACACTAACACATGACAGAGCTAAATTACAACCTCTGCACAGAAAAGAAAAAATGCAAGGCCCTGTTAAGTTTACTGTGTGGCAGGGAGCACGAGGTGCATATCAAAGGCGTGGGGGTGAAATCTAAGAAAGCTTATTTAATTAACCCTGTTTGGTGAAATTCAGAACAAAGACCAAGGGCTCCTTCTGCAGAGAACCTATTTCCATGTTAGCTAATAGCTTTCTATTAGTGATTTTCCTAGACTTCCAAAATTGCTCTAATATCTTGATGACACATCAATTAGATTATTGTATTAATTCTGAATACAAATATCTACTTCTGAGTATTATGTACTTCAAAGATATGCAGGTGGGCCTCACTGTGCACAGCAGTGCAGAACCATAAAAATTGATTGCAGCCTGGCAGGTGTTGTTCAGTGGTTGAGCCTCGACCTATGAACCAGGAAATCAAAGTTCAATTCCTGGTCAGGGTTGTGGGCTTGATTCCCAGTGGGGGTTATGCAGGAGGCAGCCAATCAAGGATTCTCTCTCATCATTGATGTTTTTCTCTCTCTCCCTCTCCCTTCCAGTCAGAAATAAATAAAAAAAAATTCAAGAAAAAAAATAAAACAACAACAATAACAAAATGATTGTACAAGCTGAAACTGTGAAAGTAACCCTAATAATCATTGGGAAACATTAAGATTATTTCATAATCTTTGTTTTTACCAAAATATCAAGTTTCTTAATTGATTATAAATATGTAGAGAAATGGACAAGATAGGCAGACTAATACTTATTTAGTGGACTGTTATTTAAAAGTTAGAAAATTAAAGTGTTTTGTTTAATTGTATCAAGAAAAGTTTGAAGAGTGCTTGCCTTCTTTTTGTTGACTAACATGATATACACAGAGCATTTTTTCCATGGCTTGGTAAATTTTTATGTTCTTTTCTAAGTTAGATCATCTTCTAATAGAATATTCCTTGCATTTTTTAATGTCATGAAATATCTCCGAGGTTCTTTAAATTTTTATTTATCTTTTGCCAGTGTTACTTCCTCACTTCCTCTGAAACATTTTTATCCTTTTCATCACATGCACTTTCCTCATTTATGCCTTTGAATTTACCTTCACTAAGTTTCTCTAGTTGTATCCTCTGTTAGCAGCCAGTGTGAACATTTCCACTGTCAGCTATTTCATGTAAAACTCCATTTATGTACAATCTTAATCCTGCGAAGTTATTTGCACCCTGAGCTAAAAGTTTCTACCACATTGCACGCATTTTCCTCCCTCCTTGACGGTTGAGTGTTCTTAGTTGCATGCTTATGTCATATTTCCTCCGAAACTCAGCTGAAGAAATGGCATGCTCTCCAGTTGTAGCATCAATCGCTTGTCTGAAACTCCATCTAGGAAAATAGGCTTTAAAAGTTGAAATACATCCTTGGTCCAGTGACTGGATTGATGAAGTTGCATGTGGTCATAAAAGCAAGTTTCACATTTTCATTCAAGTACCCAAGGAAATTAGAGTGATTTGGAGTATTATCCACTAGTGTAGTGCTTTAAAAGTTAGTTATTTTGCCCATAGTGTACCTGTAACTCTGGGAGATAAACTACATGTTTTGTTGCATATGCATGAGTAACAGATACACAGTGACCAATTGCTGACAGATTTTAAAAGAAATGACCTGATTCATCACTGATCATAATGTGTACCTGTAAGTTAGGTAGTGATCTGTGGATTGAAGAAATAGTAACAGACTTTTTTTCATGCAATCACTCACAGTTAGTATATACTGGTAATTGAAAACTGAAAGGTTGTTGGGGGCTCTTTGTTACTTAATTAAACCAGAGTAATTGAAACACTGTGCAGAATGAGAACTGTCTTTGCTAAGTTCATTTACTTTTCATTTAAAAAAATTTTAAAAGAATAGTTTATTGATTTTTAGAGAGAGAGAGAAGAATGGAGAAGGAGAGGGGGAGGGGGAGGGGGAGGGAGAGGCTGTCTCCTGCACTCCCCCTTACCGGAGATCCAGCCCACAACCTGGACATGTGCCCTTGATGGGGAAGTGAACCGGCAACCTCCTGGTGCATGGGACGACACCCACCCAACAGGCACACTAGCTAGGGCTGTGTTTGCTAAGTGTAACAAATTTGTCTGAGGCTTCTATACTTACCTCTTTGTGAAAATGTGCTCAGCTGCTCATTTACTTTTCAGATGATAGTAATAAGCTTTAAAATGTAGGGGATGATGTGGTGAACTTTAAAGTATAAATTGTTATTTTTACTTCCTTACACTAATAAGGAAGATGGTAGGTGGAATTTGGCTGTCCTCTGTGCGTGCCGCTCAGGAAGGTGGTAGGAAGGGAAGCTGTCCATCTCTCCCTCCACATGTCCAGGCAAGCAGCCACTGAAGGTTGCATCTGTAGTGCTCTTATGTGTATAACAGAAGACCACTCATTGGATTAGACACAGATCTTCACGGCATTATCTGCCCATAGTGGAGTCTTAATGAAGAAAATATGACCACAATTACATGCACACCATCGCTGAGAAATTGTGGAAATGTGGGGGAGATTGTAACAGACCTCGGGAAAATCGTCGGTCTGGCAAGTCAACAAAAAATAAAGTTTTTCTCAGGTGCTAGTAACTTAAAACATTTTTTTAAATAGGTTTGTTGAGACCTAATTTACACAAAATGAAATTTTCCCATTGTAAGTATACAGTTCAATGAGTTTTTAAAGCAGGGAACACTTGATGAATTGCATGTCATCCTTGTGTTGGGCCCCGCTAATCTGCACCAAGTTGTTCCAATTTTCATTCTGCCAAGTCAAGCACACATGGCATTTTAATTTTGTGGCAGAAAATTACCATCTAATATTTTCTCAGAACATAGGGGGAATACCTTAGTATTTATTTTTATAATGCATGTTGTGTGTACATGTAATATTTGTTTTCGAAGAATTTAGGATAATGTATAAATAGATAAATGTCCAGGATCAACTAAACTTTGATGAATCATCATATTAGTTCTAGAATGTACTTGTTATCTCTATTTTATAAGTGAAGGAAGTAGTTTCAGCAAGGTTAAGGAACTTGACTGAGGAATGAGACTGGTACATTTTGGAGCCAGGATATGATCTTACATCTTCTGACTCATCACATTGCTACATCCGGTGATAATCCGTCAACTACTGTAATAATAAGTAATATTTATTGCAGTCTCACACAAGCCATTCTAAGTTTTCTACATGTGGTATTTCATGTAGTAGTTACCAGAACTCGGTGAGGTAAACGTTGCTATTTTTAGTGGTGGATAGATGGAGCTGGGCATTTAGGCGTCCTGCCCAAGGTCATAAAAATTATAGGTGGCAAGGAGGGGCCCTAGTTTTCCAGTCTACTATTCTATTTGTTTCACATTGTCCTCCTTAATATCCACTATCCTCCAAAGGAAAAAAACAACAACAAAGACTGAGATCCCTGTTAGAACGATCCTTATAGAATAGGTGGAGGCAAAAGAAAGAATGGACTGTTGAACCTCAGAGGGAAGGCAGGGGAGGGTGGGTGGGTGGGTGGGAAGAGATCAGCCAAAGTACTTGTATGCAAATATGCATAACCCATGGATGCTGACAACAGGTTGGTGAAGGCCTGCAGCAGGGGAGTGGGGGGCGGCTAGAAGAGGTCAATGGGGGGAAAAGGAGGACATATGTAATACTTTCAACAATAAAGATTAAAAAGAAAGAAAGAATGGGAAGGGAAACTATCTATTACTCCTTGAAAAGGTTTTCCTATGTATCTGGCAAACTACATCCTAAAAATGAATCTTCTTTCATGTTAACATGTCTATTTCTAAACCTTAATATTTTTGCATTTGAAGTCTTCATTTAATAACACAACCCAATTTAAAAAAAATTGAAACAATTTTCCAGTAGGCCAAAGGGAAATGGGACTTAGAGACAAAGGCAAAGGTGCCTCACAGTGTGCTTCAGGATGGTTTCACCTGTGGCTCTCTGCCTGAGATTGCTCTGTCCCCAGATATGACATGCTCACACCATCACATCATTCAGTCCCTTTTCAAGGGTCATCTTCCTAAATCATCCTATTTAAAGTAGAAAACCTTCCTTTGCTTTCTACGCTGGTTCTGTCTTATTTTTCTTCTTTATATTAATGAGCCCCCAACCTGAGTTCAGCTTGATACTTCCAATTCAAATTCAAGACTACAGGGCTTTTACTTAACCTCTTCTTCATTGCATCTGTATCTTTACTTATGAGAATAGTAGTTCTCAAGAGCATGGAGAATAATAGAAAATCTCATAATTGCTCATTTTTCTAATATAGTCTTATAGTAGCAATACTAATAATATCACCAATATCATTACTGAAACCATTGGCATTGTTTTGCTTTTGTTCTCCCTATTCCCATTTTTATGGTTGTTTAATATCTTTGTTGTCTGAGAATATAGTCATTTAATATTATATTCTCTCCCCCTTGTCCCTCATTTAGTCTCAGTGCTACAGGTAACTGTATTTATGCACTGGCAGTCATGTCAATGTCTCTTTTGTCATTTCGCTTGTCTGAGGTTGTTCTCTAGTAGATTCTTTAGTAAGGGCACAAGGGGAATATTCTTGGAATTATTGCACATTGATGGAAGTTTGCCTGTATCTTTTGAACTTGAAAATCTGTTTTATTGAATTAAAATAATTCTTGGCTCACACTTTTTTTTTTTAAAAAATATATTTTATTGATTTTTTACAGAGAGGAAGGGAGAGAGATAGTCAGAAACATCGATGAGAGAGAACCATCGATCAGCTGCCTCCTGCACATCCCCCACTGGGGATGTGCCCGCAACCCAGGTACATGCCCTTGACTGGAATTGAACCCGGGACCCTTGAGTCCGCAAGCCGACGCTCTATCCACTGAGCCAAACCGGTTTCGGCTTGGCTCACACTTCTAATTTTTCTTGACTAACTTAAATATGTCACTGCATTTTTAATTTTTTTCTTTCCCTTATAACTTATGTTAACTCATGTGCACTTTATTTTCTTCCTTCCTTCCATCACATTATTGGAATATGTTTTTATGTTGTTATGGGTCATTTTATCAGTCATACTATGTGAATTTTCAATGTGCATTTTAAAATCTTTTATTTTAGGAAAATTTTCTGTGAATACTGGATTTAGCATTTGTTCTATATCCTTACTTTGAGCTTTATCTCCTTTCTTTTCCTACTAGCCATATGCTCACTTTTTTCATGTCTTTAATATCTTTAACTTTCTCTTGAATCCTTTTTTTTTACCCTTATTACTTTTTGAATTTTGAAGTTTTTTCTTTCACCTTTTATTTTACCTAAGCAAACATCTGTTATGTTTGTTCCCTATTATGTTATTTCTCATTTATTTTTGCATTTTTTAGAATTCTTTTTCTCTTATTTATAATTATTTCCAGAGTTAAGAAACATCATTTCTGAGCTTTTCTAGGTCTGATTTACATTGTTTCTTTCATGTCTTTAGAATTTTCTTAATGTTTCCTACCTAGTTTAGAAAATTTCCTGGGCTGTTTTTTTTTTTAGCATGATTTTACTATCTATAGTATGTTATTCAGCTTTCATCTCTTTTTTTATTATTATTTTAACTCTATGGCATATGACCTGGATACTGTTAGGTTGTTCATGTTTATGTGAAATTAATTTTCATACAGCGGGGTTTAGGAAAGCTTATTTAACTTTACAGAGCTCCCTCTTTTGTTGTTTTTGTGCTGTTTAAAAATGTGGGATTTTCTGGGATTTGATCTGGACTTTTTTTCCCCTTTTATCTTTGTTGTTTCTATCTTGTTCAGTTTTGATTCCCCTTCCAGAAAATTCTCCTCAGTTTGGGTTCCTCCCGCAAGGGGTCAGTTCTGAGCGTTAAGTGGTGTCCTCTCTCAGGCTGCTCAGTCATTCTCAGGGAGAGGGTTTCGCTCCTGAACGCCTGGCAGTTTACCTGCTGCTCCCACGTTGGTCCCTGCTTCCCGGTGTGTGTCTGCGGGACATTTAGTGTTCTGCTCACAGGCTCCTAAGGCATTGCTCTGTTGATTCCCTCCTCTTCCCCCTGCTGAGATGCAGGCTTCAGGCTTCCTGCAAGGTTTAAGGCTGTTGGTGGGTGGCCTCTACCCATGTATTTTGGGGTTCATTTATCTTAGTTCTGTTGTGAGTGCTGCCCCCAGTTTACTGACTTTGCTCTCGAAATACGGTTTTTATGTGGGGATTAAGCAATATTAAAAACTGCATAGCTACCACTGCCATCTTCCCAGAATCCCCTTTCCTGTGTAGATTTTCAACATGCACCTTTAATTACATGGCAACTATTGACTACCCTCAATAAATGCTTTTTTCATAGTCAGTGACTTGCATTTTAAAAACTCAAAAGTACTAGTTACTTAACTTGAAACTGTTAAAGGTAGTGCTGTTCAGAGAGACCCAATTCCATCTTGAAACAAGTTGATATGAATTTTACCGGAAAGTAAGCAGCAAATGCTTTTATTTTTCTTGTTTTATTTTTTTGGTGACAGAGCTTTCAGAGTCATATTTCTTCCCAGTAGAAATAACTTTGTTGGGAAAAAAAACCCTCCATCCAGACTGATACACAGTTCAGGTTTCCCTTCAAACAATCAAGTTTCAAGTGTTTTAAAGGCCAGTTTCTCTCAGAGGGTGGAAATATAAAAGAGAATAAGAAGAAAAGCATTGGACTTAGAAATGGTTCTTTTTCCTTAGAGGTGGGGTGCTTGTTGCAGGCTACAGGAGACTGTTGGCCTATTCATAACATTAGTGGTGGCCATTTCTAGACAAGGGAAGGCTTAGACAGGTAACTCACAGAGTGCTGCAAAATGATTCAAATTGGAGAGTGAATGAATGAAAATGTGTTCTTGCTTAAAAGACCATATATGCTCATAAAAATGAGCTGTAATAGTGGTCTTTCATCCCAATACCTGCAGATAAAAAGCTATCACCACATCATTTGCTAAAGCCCTCTTACCTTGCTTTTATGGAGCAAGGAATCATGATAGAAAACAGGGCAGGGTGTTTTTTTTTGTGTGTGTGTGTGTGTCAAGTTGCTATGGTGAGAAGACAGGAAACAAAGAACTCTAAATGTTCATAAAATTGAAATCTCTCTTCTATGAGCCCTTTCCTGATAAACTACTTATGTGTATTTTTTGTTGTTAAGAGGAAAGCATAAGTGAATTCATATCCTGTTAAGAGAATGTGCCCCCTCCTCCATGGCTAGATTTCTGTGTACTGTGAACAGATTTCTAATGTTAACTTGGCTTTCTTCTTTTGAATAATAATAGAAAAAATATTTTTCATCCACTGTATTATAAAAGTTTACATTACTTTTTTCTACTCTGCTGAGTATCTTTATTTGTTAGTATAATTATTATTATGAACAGAGCAATGCTACCTTGTGCCACCAAGTACTTGTGATCCCAAGTACTCTCCAATCTTCATTCATTTTCCTCTAAGTGAATTTGAATTCCTTTGAAGGGAGAAAAACAGACTTTCCATTTTTTAAATTTATTGATTGATTGATTGATTGATTTATCAATTGATTGATTGCTCTTTGAGATGTCTATGTGGCTGTGGATGCAAGAAATAAGGAAATCCTTGCTCATTTTCCCCCTCCCCCAAATCTATGTAGATACATGGGGCCTGGGCAGAAATCTTCATTATGTGCTTGCTTATTAGGCACAAGTAATTGAGTAAGGGATATGGTATTTCTGTATTGATCTCAGGCTCATATTATGAATGCAAAATAGAATCCCTCCTGGAAATAATAGTCTCAAGTATTTAATTTGATATGCAGATTGTTAGACAATATAATCCTAGGTGCATGTTTTTTAGATATTCAAATTGAGCATCTCTTAAGATTGAACACTTTTGAGATGAGACCATGTACTTTATAGATTTAATCATGATTTTATCAAAGGGTAAACTAACATAATATATTCATCATTCATTCTTTCATTCAACAAGCATTTATTGAGCATGTATGTTTCAGGTGTGTTTCAACATTCTTCAAATTTTGTTTCTAGATGTTTGTACTTACTTTTACCTAGAGTGTTTGTTTTGTTTCCCATCTTGAGCTAATAGTTGTGGTGCCTGGTTCTAGATCTGTATTTTGCAATGAAATGTCAGTATAATCTATCACCAGATATTTCATCCGATTTCATCTCACATGGAAAAAGGTGGAGGGGGAACTGCTCCGACTAGCTGCTGTATGTGGAAATGTGATTGGAGCAGATAGAGGTTAGCCACAGCTTGGAAAGCACCTCACACTGTTCAAAGAACAGTGCTGAGGAGTGACAATTGTGGGAATCAACATCTTTTTCGCTTTAGAAAACAAAGTTGAGAATTAGTTGGCTTTATGAGAAACAACCTGACTTTTTGGAGTATGTACAAAACTTATCTTAAAACAGGGGTTAGGTGATAAAAGCACACAAAACAGTAAAGCTTTGGTGAGGGATCAGAAATATAAGTAAGCATGAGAGCCTCTGTCATCTGAAACTTAAAGCCTGGTTCACCCCTTCACTTTGCCCATAGAATGTAGAGCTAATTAAGCATCTTTCCTTCCATCCTTTTCTCTTCTCCCCTCTAAATCAGAGGAGACATCTGAAGGGGAAAGTGGGAAGCACACACGTGATGGATGTATGTTATGACTGAACAGGGAAGAAATGATGACCTCCTCTTTCTACCAGTGACATATTACAAGGGACCCGAAGCAAGGTAATATCACAAGGAAGGGGCCGCTTGCTAGTTTGACCAGAGATGAGTTAGGGATTTTGCCTGAAGTAGGAATTTCTAGAGAAAAAAACGCCCCATATAAACATGGAAAGTTAATGATAGAGTTGAAATTATCATTTGATAAATGTTTGCCTTGCATATATATTTGCAATGAGGTAGTAAAGTGTGAGCATTTTTTTTACTGGCATTGTAAAAATGTGGGTGTTATAATTAATTAAGATGATATATTGAAACACTGACGAAGTTTAGTGTTTTCTAATACACATATGGCACAATTTCAGCCAGTGTTCTTGTTGTTGTTATCTAATCTCACAACACATGCTTTTTAGGACTGTCATCTTTTTTAAAACTTACAAAGGGAAATAAAAATCAGGCTGTTATCTGACTTTTGTTCCTGAGAAACTAATGAGCAAGAGTCCTTACTCTTAACAGAATAATTAATTGGGTTTCTACTCTGTGCCAGACAGTGAGCTGGGATCCGGGCTCACTTAGATAAGAAGCAGCTCTTTTTCTGGTGGTACTCACAGTGTAGGAGAGACAGGTAAACAAATCATTGCCATACAGGTTGATAAATGCTGTAATAAAGGTATAAACAGATGTCATGAACATAGAGGAGACAGTATTTAAGTTCCTTCAGCAGAAAGCAAGGGTTATCCGAGTAGCTGGTATATGACTTGTAATGAAACTTCACAAAGCTAAAAGAAGGGGCAGAAAAATAACTTGAAGTTATTATCATAGGAAAAGATACACAAAGTTTGAATGAATACAGAGTCAGCTTGAGAAATAGCCTTTCTATGATGCCAAAGAGTTAGAATTTTATCCTGAAGAAAATGGGAAGATATTCTAGAATACACTCACAATAATGTCCTCAATTTTTAATAAATATTGATTATTCATCTACAACCTCCCAGGCTATCATGTGCTTTCTGTGTGCCATATAGTTATTATTGTTGGAGCCAAAGTATTAAATAACAGGTTGGATAGTTAAATTAATAAAAATATAAGATCACTGGTAATAGTAAACTACAAGTAGCTTAAGCAAAATAATGTTTATTCCCATAGAACAAGAAATCAGCAGATTGACAATCCCAAGGTTGATTTAGGGATTCACACTATCAAGGATCAAAGATCTTTTCATCTTTTATTTTTATCTATGCATTTACTATAAAAAATGGCTCCCAATGCTTTTATAACTAATCCATATATAGCAAAGAAAAAGAGAAGGGATGAGAGTTTTACTCTTTCATCTCTCTTTTTATTTGTGAATTTAATCTTTCTGAGAAGACCTCTAGAAGAGTTTTTCTCTGTCTTATTGGAAAGAACTGACCATATAGACATCAAACATTTTAAGGCAGTTTGGAAAAGAAAATCATAATTCTTTTCAGTCTTTGTTGTAAGCATTGGCCTTTGCCAGTAAGGAAAAGGATATAGAAATGGTTGTTTAATTAGCAACCAATAGTGATTGATTGCTTTTGAGTAAAATTAATATTTTAGAGTTGAAATGAAGAGGAAGCAGCATTAAAGTAGATGTAGAAATAGGGAGAAAACCAGATGATGGTGGTGGGTTGACAAATAGGAGGTGTTGTTGACCTTTATTTTCAAAATTTTAGTGGACTTCACTATTAGGGGCAAATTTCAGTGTGCTAAGAAGTGAGTGGATGGTAAAAAATAAAAAGTAGATGTGGAAAATGCTTTCTTAAAGAGGTTTCTGGTACAGAGGACAGAAGGAAGCAGCTTTTGATGGAGGGAGGTTAAGAAAATTATTTTTATTGGGGAGTGGGAGGTAATTGATTAATGTATTTATATGCTATGGACGGGGGAAACCATAGATAGAAAAAGAAATCAGATATAAGAAGTGGGTGTGATAATTAGAGTTCCAGAGTACATTTATTTTATTTTTTTTAAAATATATTTTATTGATTTTTTACAGAGAGGAATAGAGAGTTAGAAACATCGATGAGAGAGGAACATCGATCAGTTGCCTCTTGCACACTCCCCACTGGGGATGTGCCCGCAACCAAGGTACATGCCCTTGACCGGAATCGAACCTGGGACCCTTGAGTCCGCAGGCCGACGCTCTATCTGCTGAGCCAAACCGGTCAGGACTCCAGTGTACATTTAGTGGATGGATTTAAGAGGAGAAAATGTTGTTGAATTCAGGAGAAAGAAGGATGCTAGATGATAGAGTTAGGGATAATTAGCCTATAGGTAGTCATTAAAATATAGCCTAAGACTAGAGCAAATATCAGGTTACAGATGAGCTTGGTAATTTTGGGAACTTGAAGGTC
Source organism: Myotis lucifugus (assembly GCF_000147115.1). Lineage (NCBI taxonomy): Eukaryota > Metazoa > Chordata > Mammalia > Chiroptera > Vespertilionidae > Myotis > Myotis lucifugus. Next base: position 2,333,365 of record NW_005871207.1, on the reverse strand, counting down.
TGTTTCTACTGAAAATTTGGAGATGATGTCAGATATTGAAACCCTGTATGTGGGTAAGGGGAGAGGGTGTGATGGTGATAACAGGGGCATAAATACCAAATGGAATAACCAAAGCATAAAATTAGAAATAATTTATCAGGATCAGGGATCAACAAAAGGAGTGTTGAAATGTATGTAGTACCAGGATGTCATTAATAACATGTCTTTAAATAATGCAAACATGTATAATTACATTCTCATTAGCAAGTAAATAGAGGTAGGTAAAGCTTTTATTTTGAATGACCAGGGTTAAACATTATCAAGGAATAGAGGACATGAGTATTATAGAGCAACCTAGAATATCATTGAAGAGAGACCTGGAAGTTGAATGTAAAATGAAAAGAATGAATCTATGAGGATGGTACTGGACTGGAAAAATAGAAGATGTCTGTGTTTTTATATTGTGTTGATTTTACAAAGCCCCCTTCCTTTGGTACTTAGTAGCCATATATATCTAGATGTATACTCACTTCCCAGCTATAGTTAATTGGCCCAGAGGTCAACACTTGAAGGTTTTCACTGGTCTAGTAGTCAATACTAGATTGCTGAGAAGTAAGTTTTTTTCTTCCATAAATTGGAATTCAGAAAACAGTAATAAACCTGGGTTTGGCTGGAATTGAGGTAATGCAAATATAGGAACTTTATAGTAGAATTCTGCTACTATTTTATGGCAAAGCAGAGGAAGTCAGTGTCCAGTAAGGAAAGAAATACACAGTGAGAACAAAAATGAACCACAAAGAATATACTGCTGGGACCCTGATACCTTTGCAGTTTCCAATTCTAATACCTTTTGAAGCTGGGCTCCATTCCTACCATTCATTTGATTCCTTGAAATATGCCCACATCTTATATTAAATTTTCCTTTTATGTTGAACTACTTTAAGTTGATATTACTTAAATTCTAAAGGGTCTTATGAAAGACTAGATCAAAGGACTGGAAGTCTTCACTAGTTAAAGGAGAGATTTATTGCTAATGGGTGTTCTGGAGAGGTAAAATAAGAAAGTTTATGAGAAACTCAGCAGGATGGCATGAAATAAATGTTTTTCCCTTTTGAGAATTTCAGAAGTCAGTTAAGTAGGTATGGATGGTGACAATCCATGTAGGGCAGGAGAAGAATTACTGAAGAGGAATGAAGGTCAAGTGTTTTAGGTGAAAGAAGACCAGTATTTACTAGGCTAGACTGCTGGATGCATAACCCCTTTAGATTTTGAAATTAGCTAGGAGTTGTAGTGAAAGCAAGGGTGTGGATTAATTGACAAAACCTTTATTAAATGGTCAAGTGTGATCAAAGTTGGTAGATAATATACAGAATTGTGGAGAGGGTGAGTTAAGATGGCATACACCTCAAAAGATAAAGGTTCTCCGGAAAAGTAAAACATCACAATGGTATGGAAAGAACAACAAAGAAAATGAAAGTCTTTCTTGTCTGTGAGCCCAGAAATGCTTGGCCAGAGAAAGTAAATAATTTTCAATGAATAATTAACTCCCACTTAGTAGTATTTGAGTATCATTACTTACTGACAACATATCCCAAGGGAGTCTTATGGGACACTTAAAAAGCAAGAAATCCTTAAAGAGGATAAATCATAAAGAAAAATAACTGTCAATACTAAGATGATGTCTAAGGATAAAGTTACATATTATGAGTCTATTTTTATAGTAACATCTATGTGTCAGTGAATATCCTTTTCTGTGTGCTTTCTGAACTGAGGATTTTACTATTGGTTCTAAAAGTAAAACTTACAAGGAATTCCAACTGTTGACCTAATGCCAGGCCTCATTGAGGGATCACTCACTCACATAAACTACTTTATCCAAGAATTAGGAAAAATAATTTTGAGCCACATAGTAAATGTACCTATATTTATGTTTTCTTTTTTTTTTCAAAAATATTTTTAAAATATATTTTTATTGATTTCAGAGAGGAAGGAAGAGAGAGACAGAAACATCAATGATGAGAAAGAATCACTGATCGGCTGCCATCTGCACGCCCCCTATGGGGGATCGAGACTGCAACCCGGGCATGTGCCCTGACCGGGAATCAAACCATGACCTCCTAGTTCATAGGTTGATGCTCAACCACTGAGGCATGCCAGGTCAGGCCTATATTTATTTTTTAAATTCACTAGTTGCCTAGTGGTGGTGTCCTTTCAGTAAAGTGGTCAAAAAGAACAAGAAGAAGAGATAAAGAAAGCAGACTTTTTAAAATAGCACCTCAGGCTGCAAATTCAGACTTAGATCTTTGCATATTTTTGAAAGTTGCTTTCACACACTTCTGATTCATTCTACTTCATCTGCACTCTTCTATCAATCTGAATAAATAACTTTCCTTTAGATAATGTCAGCACCCTGTGCTCTATGCAATTAATAAAATTCATCAATTTTTTTGGTTATTTTTATGAATGTATACCTTGCCTTACTAATGAAAATGTAGGATCCTTAAAAGTAGGGGCATTTTACTTTTATGTTTTTGCAGATTCTAAAACAGTGTTTGAGTATACAATAGGTGTGCAGATAATTAATTTGCCTAAGGGATTGCTGTATGAAGTTACTGAGTTCAAGGCAAAGACCTCCAAACAGAATCAATGAGTACAGAATAGAAGAAAGGTCATTGTATTTTTATCTCAGTTCCACTTCCATGCAGATTCATTAGTACATTCTCTGAGAAGGGAAAGATTTTAACCAGATCTGATGTTGCTAACACCTCCTTGTTCTGGTTATCAAGAAGTAAGCACAAATGCAAGTTATAGTAAATACATTTTCTGGAGGGTTGAGGGAGGAACAGGTAGAGTTTCTTTATAAACTTTGTCTCAGGTAAATACAACATTATGCTGGAGTGACTATATTGTACTCTGGGACTTCAACTTGTGCTAATCATTTAGAAACTCTGACTTCAAAATGAGTCACAATAAAAGATAGAAAAAAAGCAATTTTAATCATAAATCTACAACTGGCTAGGCATAGAATTAATAACTAATAGTATTTATATATCACATTTAATTTCATGACATCCTTATAATAATTCTGTGAGTACCATTATTAATGCCTTTATTTTAAGGGCAAAGAAAGGGAAGTTGCAGATGTTATTTGGCTTTCCCAAGGTCACAAAGCTAATAAATGATAAAGATATAAGTCAAATTTAGGTCTCCTGATTTCAAAGGTGAATTATTTTGTTGCTCTGCTCTTTTGGAGAAGATTTTGTATTGTTCTTCAGAAATTTACTAAGTTTATAGCCAGTAGGAATAGTGTAGCAATAGTAGTAGTAGCAATAACAGCAGTAGCTGTAGTAGATATTTACTTAAAGTTTGCTGTGCTCCAAAAATGGTTCTGAATGCTTGACATGCATTAGAAGAGTAGCAACATGATGGGGAAGGAGACATATCCAGGATAATTGCTTAACTCATTCATATGTGGGCTTTGTTTATCTAAAACACTTCTTTTATCGTTCACAAATAGATTGACAATAGGACCTGTAGTCGTGTACACAGTTTCCAGGTATTACTGTATTCTAGCTTCTTAAACCTCTTCCCACTTTTCATATACGTGTGAGAAAAAAGCAACAGCATGTTTTTGTTTTGTGTATATTGACTGTTTGAAAGTGGTTTGCTAGGGTCTGTTCTTAATAGTCAAGGGCACAGATATTTTGTGTGTGCCCATTCTGCATCAATAGCTTGAATCAGATATATTATGAGTCACAGGTGCCTTACATTTCCTAAGCTGCTGTATGAATGTTCCTTGGCTTCAGACTGCTATGTGCCTGTTAGTGTCCAATGGTAACTGATTCCTACTGAGTCAATGCATCCCTAAAGAATTATCAAGGATGTCATTTACCAAGTTAACAATGAACACTGCTTTGGGCTGCAACAAAAGCCATAAAAAGACAATCATGTACAACTTTAAGAGCCTTGTAAAGTGTGCAAAATAGAAAAATTCAAAATTACATGAAGAGTTACACATATCTATGGAGATCTTTCTCTTCTATTTCTAAAAGTGCTAGATTTCTTTCTTTCTACCTTGAAAGTACTTCAAAACCTGCATATGCCAAATAAAAAGGCCCTGTCCCAGTTTTCCTACAACATAATTTAAACCTATTTATACTAATAAAAGGGTAATATGCTAATTAGACTGGATAGACTGGACATCTTCTGGTCGTATGGTCCTCCTTCCAGACAAAGCCACGGTGGTGGGGCTGAGGCAGAGGTGGTTAGGGGTGATCAGGCCAACAAGGGAGCAGTTAGGGGCAATCAGGCTGGCAGGGGAGAGCAATTAGGGAAGATCAGTCTGGCAGGGGAGGGCAGTTAGGGGCAATCAGGCAGGCAGGCAGAAGGGTTTGGGGCTATCAGACAGGCGGGCAGGTGAGCGGTTAGGAGCCAGCAGTCCGGGATTGTGAGAGGGATGTCTCCAATTGGAGAGGGTGCAGGTTGGGCTGAGGGACCCGCCCCATGCATGAATTTCGTGCACCGGGCCTCAAGTTTTACTTATAAAATGTTTCTCCAAGAAGCCTACTCATTCCTTTATACAAAGGCAGCTAAAGTGGGGAAAGATATTGGGATGTGTGGAGATACTAGAGGTGGGCTGTGTGTTTGAAGGAGAAATTTTAACTCACCTGAAAGGCTTAAGTAAATAATTGAAAAACAATTAGGGGAAGGGATACACAATAAATGCTATGGAGAACATCTCCCAATTTTATATTATATTGGAGTTTTATGCTATTTTGCCTTTTGCCTTCTGTTCATTAAAAACTTTTCAGTTTCCTGAATCTCAACAAAAATATTTGAAATAAAAAATGTTTGTGTTTAAAGATGATAATATTTGACTGTATATACATGTTTCAGAACAATATAGAGGTATATATCAGTAAACCGTAGTGATATGGGAAATATTTTCTATAGTAATTTAAAATTGCATTCTAATTTAACATAGCATTTATTTATTTACTAGTGGCCCGGTGCATGTAATTCGTGCACATTAAAAGGGAATTAATTAGAGGAAAATAAATTTTAATATTGCTATTTGCCCTTTCTCTATAATGGAAGTGTCAGAGATGAAAGAAAATTAGTAAAATGTATAGAAAATCTTCCTCCTGTCATAGTCTGGGGCATACTGTGGGACCCAGAGTCAAGTCCCCGCCCACCCACGTGCACCTTGAAATTGCACGAGACCCAGACCTGGCTGGCCCCTTCCCCATTGGGCAAGATCCAGACCTGGCTGGCCCCACCCCTGTCAAGCCCTGCTGGGTGGGGGTGCGCAGCCTCAGGTCCCCTGTCCCTGTGCCACACAGCCTCAGGTCCCTGCTGTTCGCTTGTTACAGCTTGTTATGGGAACCCAGCCTCCACTGTGGGTGCAGCCATCTTGTGATGGTGTGACAGAGTGAGGGTCAATTTGCATATTACTGCTTTATTCTATAGGATTCTTCTGTGTAATTTAAATTAAAAAATGTTTTACATTAAATATTATATTAGTTTCAGGTATACAGCATAATGGTTAGACATTTATATAACTTATGAAGTGATCCCCTTGATAAGTCTAGTACCCCCTGATACTATACATAGTTATTACAACATTGTTGACCGTATTTCCTATGCTTTACTTTATATTCCTGTGACTACTTTGTAACTGCCAATTTGGACTTCTTAATCCCTTCACCTTTTTCACACTTTCCTAAACTCCCTCTCATCTAGCAACTGTTGAACATAAGATTTAAAGTACAGAAGTGACTGCAGTTTAAACTTAATTCTATATGAGTATCCTGTGATAATTATATTACTTAATTTTTATAATATTATTAATATTTATTGTTCCACTATCTAATTTTGTACATTTTCTTTGTCCATAACATTTGAAGTTTCACAAAAGTGTATTTTCATTTTTCTTGATTTGATTATTTTAAGCAAAATGGAGAAAAAAGAGTTTGGTATAAATATTAAAGGGACATTTAATTAAAAGAGTAATTAAAAAAAAGAAAAGCAAATGGTATGAGCCTTGATCAGTTGATCACAAGCTTGAATAGATATGGATCCTGAAATTAATTTTTAAAAATGCAGAATATCTAAATTTATCTTACTTTAGAAATCAAAAGGTATATATATTCCATATATTATTCTTTTGATAGGAAAAATAGCAGAATGTATACTACACCAAAGCTTATCAGCACTTTCCTTTACATGATCTGATTTAGTAAACATTTACTGATAAAAGAGACCTACTTATTTGTGGAAACTTTCCTCCTAGATTGATCATGCCAAACTTTACCATAAGAATTGCCCTGGCCAATTTTGTTCAATGGTTAGAGCATCCATTGGCCTCTGAACTGAAGGGTCACAGGTTACATTCCAGGTCAAGGGCATGTACCTTGGTTGTAGGCTTGATACTGGCGGGGAGGCAACCAATTAAGTGTCTTTCTCACATCATCAGTCTCTCTCTCTCTCTCTCTCTCTCTCTCTCTCTTTCTCTCTCTCTCTTCCCATCTCCGTCCACTCTACTCTCTAAAAAAAACCACACAAAACAAACAAACAAACAACAAAACAAAACAATGGAAAAAATACCCTCTGGTTAGGATGAACAAAAACAAAACAAAACGAAAAACTTTCTCATAAGAATAAGGAAATCATCCCCCATAATGCCAAACACACATATGCTTCAAAACAGTGATTTTAAAGTATTGATTGTATCCAATTATATCATTCTACACCTCAATTTGCAGATGAAGTTACAGATTTGTGGTATTTCTTTTAATATTGTCCTCATAAAGTTTTTAGTAGATACAAAAAACATTTAATTCATGGTAGCATCAGCACTGTTAAAAATTTTGTGTGCTTTCATAGAGTCATTTTCCTCTTTATAGTTGTACAATTGTGATAACAATGCTTTATATAATATTTCATCTGGATATTTTTACTTTATATTAAAAGCTATTCTAGAATTCTACACCTGAAACCTATATATTATTAACCAATGTCACCCCAATAAATAAATGAATTCAATAAAATCTAAAACAAAGATTTTTCTCATAATAATAATATATTTTTATAATAATCACTAGGCCTGTGTAATAATCTAATGGATGTATAATAATTAACATGACCTTTTTTTCCATATATAGTGATGAGTACCTTAATATAAAAACAAATTGGAAATTTGTTATTATATTCTCAGTCTAGATTCCCAGAAATAGTTCATTGAACATATTTTGATTTGTGGTATATAATTCCCAAAATTTCTATAAAATACAGTACTACCTTACTCCTTCTTAAGCACAGTAGAAGTGGACACACAATACAATATTTCACCAGTTGTAGTTAACATTTTGAGTCAATACTTCTCTTCAGATAAACATGATATATTATGATTATTTAGATTTACATTTCTTTTTGTCCTATGACTGGACATTTTCACTATGTTCTTTTATAAGTTATGTTTCCATATTTGTGAATTTGTCTGTCCTCATATTTCATCCATTGATAAGAGGGAATATAGTGCTGTGGAAAGAACACAGGTTTAGTAAGCTTGAATGTAATTTAACACCCCATTGGCTTTGTGGCCTTTAACAAGTAACTTAGCTTCTTTCATTCTCTATTCCTTATCTGCAGGATGAAAACAATAATATATACTTTATAAAAATGAATTAAAGGTTAACCACATAATGTATAAGTGCCCAGCACAGAGCTAGCAAATGCTCAGTAAATGTTGACTGTTTTTTTCTGATAAAATTACTTCTGGACTCTGCTTTTATAACTACTAAAGGAACCATAATAATAACAGATGGACTGACCATGTCTACTAAGCAATTCATTATTAATTTTTATGCTTATGTACCTGTGTTATGTTTTTTGTTTTTTTGGTTCTTTGTCATATTCATTTTTTTTAAAAAAAAATCAACATTTAACCTTAAGGGAAAGAGTAAACATAAACATACCTTATTAAGGTCTTAGTAGAACCTAATGAAAAGAGCAGCAATAGCTAAATTAACAAGGCATATAATGAAGGAGATATATTAAACATGACACAGTTTTCTAATGTGCCAATCATTGATGGATATTAGTGGGTTGATGAATTTTTTAAGCATTAACATACAGCAAGACCATGAAGGATGATATCTTAACTTGTGAAAAATTGAGGCAACAGTTTCATTGAATTTACAAACTGGCTTCTTGCAGGCAGGTAGTTAACTATAATCAAACTCAACCTTAAAAATACTCAGGGTTAAAATGACAGGCGCTAATTAATTTTCCAATTAGTTAAGAATTGATTCAGGATGTCATTCTTAAACTATTCTGCCATTTAAAGAACCAATCACTTATGTTGACAGAATTTGCTTTGTGTTTAACATTTCCGTTAGGTATGCACCTTATAGCTATCAATCATCATAATTTTGACCCAGCCTGCCCTAAGTGAAGTGGTGATAGTTGATCAGCCTCCATACACATATTGTTCTTTTGAAAGTAAGATAGTTTATATTAAAAATTGTGATCAAGCTCTAATTGCCAAGGAGATAAAAAATGTAGCTTTTAAATATTCATGAAGCACTGTGTAACAGAATGCTTATTAAGATGAAGGAAGCCCAGCTACGAGTGTCTATACATAATTTTTCCCATCAGAAAAGGGATATTAATATATTCTACTTTGAATTATTATTTCTTATTTCAAAATGTATAATGTATAATAATCCTGCTCTTAGCTTTGTACCTGGCACATACTAAGCCCTCAATTTTCTATAAGTTCTAAATCAATAGATTCCTGAATCATTTCTTTAAACTCAAAGTAGAAAGTAACTAAAAAAAAAGTATGCTTCTTTCTCATTTGTTATATAGACCTGTGTCATGAAGTATCAACCATCTCAAATGTTCTGTCTAAATGAAAGGCCGCACATCAGTTTTGAATGTTTCTTTTGTTTTTATTTATTAACAGTTTGTTACCCAAACACCATACAAATACACTTAAGTAATAGATTACTTTAATAAAACATTCTTATTATTTTGGAGATGAGAGAATGAATAATATTGATTCTAAATGCATTTTGCAAAAGATATAAGATTTCATAAAGTGGGGCCGCGTTTCTCAAAATGATTTTATATATTAAATCCATTTTCTTAGGCCAGTGGAAGTATTGCAGCACTAGAAATTAATTTAATTTTGAAACACTGGCTGTTTAAAAGCCTTGTGTTAGATATTTAACCTACTAAATGTGACTTAATTTTCTAAGGAATGTGTTATGATGACTGAACTTTCTCACCCTTTTTCCCTTTCACCCAGAGAGGCATTCTTATAGTGGCTAACAGCCCAGACTCTGGAGGCTTGTCTCAGTTAAAATCCCAGGTCTGTTACTTAGTTCGTGTGGCATTTAGTTACGTCGCTTGAACCCCCTGTGTCTGTTTCCTCATCTATCAGGTAGAAATAATAAAAGGTATTGCGAACCCATTATTATTGTAAGCATTATTAGTAGGCGCATTATTATTGTAAGCCTTTCCACCGAGGGTTGAAAGGACCTTACTTGAATGCTGAGGGAGGCATCATCTGGAACGGCTGTCTGGCTCAGGAAGGCCCATGCTCTCACTGGGCTTTCCGGGAAGATAGTTTGTGTAAGGTGGCCCACAATCCTCTGGCCTTAGTATTTTATGCTCCATTGAGGTGGGCCTTTCACCCAAGCTGATCCAATTGGATCCTCTTTCTTAAAAATCTAGGAATTGGTAGAGAGATTGAAAATGAATAACTGAGTGAAGAGAGAGGAAAAAGAGAGAGAGAGGGAGAGAGAGAGAGAGAGAGAGAGAGAGAGAGAGAGAGAGAGAGAGAACACCACAAACATACATTTTTCAGAGGCTAAGTGAAACATTAGCATGCAAGTTTTAGATCTATGATGTGAGATGGGCATATTCTATCTTCCACATGTAGGTAAACTGAAGCAAATGCATAGACAGGAGCAAAATAAGAGACAAAAAAGAAAGCCTGGCAAATTTAAATCTCGGTTCCACACATACCTGAGATTCTTATTATTCTTTTTAAAAAAATTCAAATTCTTTATTGTTTAAAGTATTACATGTCTCCTTTTCCCCCCATTGACTTCTCCCCTGCCACTACCACCTCCCAGCACATGCCCTCATCCCCCTTCTGTCTTTGTCCATTAGTTTTGCTTATATGCATGCATACAAGTCCTTTGGTTGATCTCTTATCCCCCCTCCCAATCTCCCCTGCCTTTTATTCTCTCTTTCTTTTTTAAATTGGTGCTGACAAGATTTATTTTCTGATAACAAAAATCAAAATTCTAACATAAACACAATTACATGAAGAAAAGTAAACAAAAATTAGAGAAATAATACCTAAACTGTGAGATCAAGACTAGTGTGAAAGTGAGGATATTGATATGCAAATCATGAAGTTCCATAGAGTTATTAAAATTGAGTTAAAAATGCATTCTAAACTTGGGTGATGTAGTCTCAGGGCACATAAATATACAACTATTATGCAAGTTGTTACTTAAATACTGTTTAAGTGTTCTCATTATTATGTCCAATATTTTTAAAGTGCTTTTTTCTAAATGAGCAGCACAGTGGTTTTTGGCCTTGTATTTTATTGCATTTGACATCTATTCCAAAGTTATTGATTGTGGGATAATTTTTTCGCAGTACCACTTGTATTAGCAAAAATACTTCATAAAATATAGGACATAAAAATACTTTGCATTATCATATACATGACTATTTAAAAAAGCACAAAAGTCACTAAAATCACTTGCACAAGTTCCAATGCATACACACAATGATCCTCATTATTTGCAGATTCTATATTTAGAATTTGCCTGCTTACTAAAAGTTATTTGTAACCTGAATTCAAGGTTTGTATGTCCTTGGCTGATCATTTGTGGACATGTACATGCAAAGAGTAGCAAAAATTTTCAGTCCCCTGATGGCACATATTCCAGCTGAGGTTGAATAAGTCAACGCTCCACTTTCTGGTTTCAGTTCTCATAGTGAAAACACTTCTTTTGTGGTCTACTTAGTTCCACGTATTCTGCATTTTGTGCTTTTTGTTGATGATTTCACTGATTAAAATGGTGCCCAAGCGTAGTGGTGAAGTGATATCTATTGTTCCTAAACATAAGAAGGCTGTGATGTGTCCTGTGGAGAAAAGACATGTATCAGATAGGTTTTATTCAGGCATAAGTTATGGTGCTGTTGGCCATGATATCAAAGTTAATGAATCTATGATATGTATTATATAAGATGTCATTCCTTATTTAATACAGAGATACACATGAAACAAGGTTATGTTTTGCTCAATTAATGACCTGTTGTGACCAGAAGCTCACAGAAACCTAATCCTGTATTTGATTATAATATTGGCTAATTCAGTATTTGTGGTGATTTTATAGAATAGAACAACAAATGACTATAATCCACTGTATAACCAAAATATGGTTCACAGGATACTGACCAAGAATGAGATTACTTCTGCTTCATTTATAAACTGCTTTGCCAAATTGCTATAGTTACAACATGGCTTACATATCACTTGGCGTGCTAATTTTAAAATGATGAATACTCGATAATTTTCCATACAGCTCACAAAGCTTCTCATTTTCTGCATAAAGCAAGACTTTATTAATATTACATATCATGATATTTCAACACTCCATTATTAAAAATACAGAAAATATAACTAAAAAATTTAAGACATATTAATTTTATTAATTAAATGAATTACTTTTATTAATTCAAACTACTTGTCATATTTCCAGAAAAGTATTATATTTTCTATATTGGCTGCTTAAAGAGGCTTTGTATGTTTTATGTAAGTATATGTTTGCTAAATGGAGGTGACTGGTTGGTATGAAATATAAAATATTTAAATTTTAATATTTATTGAAGTAGAATGCTATCTACAATAATACAAACTGAAGATGGACTCTGATGAGCCATTAAATCTGATTTATTATGAGTAAAAGTGTTGGTATATCATGTTTTTTCATGTAGATTATGCTACTAAAATGCTTTCAAGGGTAATTTGGGGATGTGGATGAAAATATGTGACTCAAAGTAGAAATGGGTTATACATCGGTCTGCTTGACTGACATGTGCCCTATGAATATTATGTCTCAGAGATAGAGATATACAAAAATGTTGCAATCACTGTATTATATTAATTCTTATAAATCATGGTAAAGTTTATGATTGTGATTTCCCATATACCTTTAGTCATTAATTGCTAATTAGTGTACCCTTACACTAATTAGGCTGGAAATAGTAAGATGGATTTGGTGGGAGCTGAAACTTACTGCTACTACATTACTGCAAAAGATAACTTTCTGTCATTTTCATAATAATGCTACAATGAATTGGGTATATCAGTCCAAATACTTGATGTTTGACTGGAATTTCCCAAAATCTATTTGGGATATATTTCAGTTAGACATGATTACTTATAGCAAGGCAGTAATGATTGAAAAAGCTTGGATTGGGAAAACTGAAAAATACATTCAGATGCTATACACATAAAAGATATCACAATCCAAATTATTACAAATATCCTATTTGGAGCCATTTGAAAGTCTTAAAAAAGTAATTTTGAAGAACTCTGATGATTATCTTTATGGTCATTTAAATAACAGAAACATTTCAGAACAACGGAAGATTGTTTCCTAATGTAATCTATGGCATTTGGTCTAGTCTTGTAAGTACCAATTTATTCTGGGATGCCTCAGTAGGGTGTGCCACTCAAGTTCCTTTTACAGTAAACCATAATGAATAAACTCCAATATTTCATTTCTGTTAAGCCATAAAATGTATTCTATGGAATTATATTAAAGCTATCTACTGGCATACTTAAATATACCCTTAAACAAAAACATGGAAAGTTAACCAGGCCTGATATAGCACATATATATATATTGAAAAGACTTTCTGATTTACAGGAAAAGAGCTAACTTCTATTCAAAATATGTTGGGAAGAACAGAAGTAATAGGACATATAACTTTTCTAAATAATTTTTCTGGTTGATGTAGTAGAATTTTATTTTCAATAAATGTAAGTGCATTAATTTCAAAAACATATTGTGGGTATGGGGAAAGCCAGGCAAGATCTGTAGTATCTAGACATTTCATGTACTGTAAGGCAAAAATGTGTGCCCCTCAAGACTGAAACAAAAGAATAATACATCTATAATTTTTTCAGATAAAAGAAAGTATCTACTAACCAGCTAAGCACAATGGGTATAATAAAATCATGGAATTAGTCTGGCTTTCATCTGATAAAATACTTCAGAAAGGCCAGTGATGCTTTTAATGAGTGGCCTTGAGCAATTCATTTAACATGTTTCAGCCTCCATTTTACTCTTTTCTAATCTAAAAGATTAACTCGTATCTACTTCCCAGTAGTGTTAAGGCTTAATTCCATTTGATATTAAAGCCTTTGGGCTTTTTTTGTGATCAGCTGTGTTTGGATTCAGAAAGGTCTGAACTGTCAAAGTTAGTCATACAAAAGTGATGTCACAGAGTATCTCCTTCACTAAAAGCTTTGATTCTTATATTTCAGTTTAAATTTCATGCTGTGATCAGTACGCTAAATATCTTTAGTAATATATGCATATGTCACAAACCTCTTGATATCGGTTCTCCTAGGAAGGTCTTCATGACTAATATGGTTTTCTTCTCCAGCTTGAATTGCAATTCAATCCACAATGAGGAAAACATCAGTGATTCAATTCCCCTTTGCCAAAGCCCTTGGGCATTACCTGTGAAAAACAAGTTCTCAAATATACTTGACCATATGTAAGAGAATATGTAATGTGCTGTGTCATTTTTAAACACGGTTTTTATTCAACCGCAATATAATGACATGTATAATCAATATCCTCCAACAACAGACTGAATAAAGCAATGTGGTACAGACATTATGATTACAGAAAACTGTTAGACTGAGAAAAAGATATGCATATTCTTTTTAATCAGCAGTAATCCATGCACAAAACAATGGATTACTTATTAATTCACTTCACTGAAGCTGAAAATATACTTTTGACTACAGAACAAATAGATTATATATTAATTTCTCCTGAATTCTTTTGTTATGGACTGAATGGTTGTGCCCCCTCTAAATTTATGTGTTGAAGCCCTTACCCTTAATGAAATGGTATTTGGAGGTGGGGCCCATAGGAGTTATAATTAGAGTTAGATGAAGTCATGAAGGTGGGGCACTTATGATGAGATCAGAGGTCATATGAACACACTGGGAGGTGGTGGCTGTCTACAAGCTAAGGTGAGACCTCAGAATGAAACCTATCTTACCAGCACCTTACAGTCCATAAAAATAAAAGAGTTATATGCTAATTAGACCAGACATCCTTCCTGATGAAGTAGGGGCCGGAGGGAAGCCAGCCCTGGTCCCGGGTGCCTGTGGGTGGCCAGAGGAGAGAAGCCTGGGTCCTGGGTGCTAGAGGGAAGCCAGTGCCGGCAGCTGGGGGAAGGAAGGCCTACTCTTGCATGAATTTTCGTGCATCGGGCCTCTAGTAGATATATAAAATGACAGAATTTAAGTAACTCTAGTTCTGTGTTTCTTCTTTACAATCATTGTGCTATCATTGTTTATTTCAAATATAATTATAGGAATACGTAGCATGGGTTGGAGATACAACCTGAATTGAGGGCAATGACTTGAAATAATTAGGTGTTATTCTCCAAGTAAATGCTTATAGTAGTAGTAAGTCCATGTGTGTGGGAGGTTGGCTGTATAACTGGGAGCTTGAAAAATTAACTTGATAAAGAAAAAATGTTTATTGAAATGATTTTTAAAAACCTTAATTTGATATTTCCATTATTAAGTATCAATAGTAATCACAACAGTTGCTTATAACTTAAACAAAAGATTTTTTTTGAGGATCACTGATTTTTTTATCAGTGACATTTAGAATTGACAAAGCAGTGGTTAAGAAAAGATTAATAATAGTGGGTTTTATTTTCATTTTTAAATTTTATGCATGTGATGCACCCCTTTCATGCTTACTTATACTTGTTCTCTGTTTTTTATATTATAACTAGATAGTATAAATAAGTATGTTGTATAGTGCCAGATGCCTCCACTAGATGTTATGTCACTATTATACTATTATTATTTAAATAACATTATTTTAAAAGAACATTCTTGTACAAAACATTTTCTTCAGCTGTAATTTTTTTCAATAAATTACTAAAGTCAGAATTTTGGCACATGAAGGTTCCCTAGACATGTACCAATGCTCCCAGAAGTATATGCTCACACATAGTAGAAGTTATTCTTGAAGAATATTTGCTAACATTGCAAGTGAAAATGGCTATTTCATTTTATTTACTCTTTTTTAAATCACTGGTGGAATTGAAAAAGTTATATTTATTGGCTTCTCATATTATTTATTTTGAAATTTTATTTGTAATGTCTTTTGCCAACTCTTCTATTTGGATATTACTCTTCTGTTCCTTTTTCATAGTGACTAGTCCGTAGTGTCTTTATTAGGAATAGTAACAACTAGCTTGCCTTTTGGGCTAATTATGGACTATTTGAAGAAGACTTTGTTCTTTGAGTCTGAACTGAAGTGGATATAAAATGTGGTTCAGTTTCAATCTATGGTAAAACTATGTATTTGTAATTATATATATATATATATAAAACTTGCTTAGAAAATGGCTCCAGATAATAATTCAGTTAGCTAAAATTTGTCTCCAAAGAGCTACTGTAATAGCATATGTCATAGTAGTTCTATAATAAAAATGAAGATGAAAGCTTTGGAAGTGATGGGAAAGACTTTAATTTTGTATTGGACAAGATGAACTGACATGAAGAAGGACCTTGATCTAGCTGACATCTAGTAGATAAGCTCTAGAGTAATAATGGTTAAGGGCCTGAAAAAACTTCAATAACTAGTCAGATAGAGAATAGGCCCATAAATACCTCTGACATATGAGTAATTTGTAGCATTTTGTCATATCTCACTTTCTACATTCAGTTGTCACCCTTGTGTTTATGTCTGTTGCTTCCATTTCTCTGAGTTAGTACTATCTACTATACGTCCCTGAACTGGAATTTCCTCAACAGCTAGCATACAGTAATTGATCAATAATATTGAAATATTAAATAAGTAATCTAATTCCAAGTCCACTGCTCTTCCTTGTTGCTTTCTATGATTATACAGGCAGTTGGTGTTCTTTTGCTGATGTAGGGTCCAAAGGTGCTGGAAACAGCAAAGAAAAGTCACAGTAACATCAGTTTGGCCACGTCTGCTGCCTAATGATGTGTTAAAACTCTGCAGTGAAGAGTAAGTTGCTGACATGATGCCTCCTGAAGGGACACACAAATGCTGACTCCCTGATTTTGTTTTGTTTTTAATTGGTCAGTTGTGTCCTATAAAATTTGGCTTGAGAAATACTTTGCCCTTTCAGGTTACTCTGGACATAAAACCCCTAATCAAGCAAAATCCAGATTGTTCATGTGTGAGTGAATGAGTCAATGCATCTCTTCCCTTTAGGGAAATGATATACTTTCCTTTTTGGAACCATTTTTAATGTTATATTTGATAAATGTGTACCAAGGCAATCCTTTGGTCAACTAGACCAGTGCAAAAAGCAGAATAGGATAGTCTGAGACACACAGAATATGAAGAGTGGAGAAATGAGTAGTCTTTTGACCCATGAGGTCCAAAAGA
Organism: Myotis lucifugus; assembly: GCF_000147115.1. Classification (NCBI taxonomy): domain Eukaryota; kingdom Metazoa; phylum Chordata; class Mammalia; order Chiroptera; family Vespertilionidae; genus Myotis; species Myotis lucifugus. The sequence continues at coordinate 2,316,662 of NW_005871207.1, read as the reverse complement.
AAGATTTTCACTGGGAAATAGAAATAAACAGGGGTAAATATTAAAAAATAAATAAACAAATAACTAAAGGAAGGAGGGAAGGAAAGAAGGAGGGAGGAAGAAGGAGGAAGAAAGCCAGAAAGCCATTCTGGAGACAGAAAATTCTCAGATTTTATAAAGACTGAGGAAATCATTCTGTTCTAAGTGGTTTAGCTGCTGTGAAACCCATTGTAAATGTATTACAGTGGCTATTATATATATATATAATAGAGGCCCGGTGCACAAAAATATGTGCACTCGGGGGTAGGGAGTCCCTCAGCCTGGCCTGTGCCCTCTCGCAGTCTGGGACCCCTCAGGGGATGACCACCTGCTGGTTTAGGCCTGCTCCCTGGGGGATTGGGCCTAAGATGGCAATCAGACATCCCTCTGGCAGCCCGGCAGCCCTCGGGAGATGTCCACTTGCCAGCGGGGAGCAGGCCTAAACTGCAGTCTGACATCCTTAGCGCTGCTGAGGAGGCAGGGGAGGCTCCCACCACCACTGCTGTACTGGCAGCCTCAGCCTGGCTTGTGGCTGAGCAGAGCTCCTCATGTGAGAGCGCCCTGACCACCAGAGGGAAGCTCCTGCATTGAGAATCTGGACCCTGGTGGTCAGTGTGTGTCATAGTGACCAGTCATTCCCAGTCTTTCTGCTGTTAGGGTCAGTTTGCATATTACCCTTTTACTATATAGGATAGAGGCCTGGTGCACGTGTGGGGGCCGGCTGGTTTGCCCTGAAGGGTGTCCCGGATCAGGGTGGGGGTCCCGCTTGGGTGCCTGGCCAGCCTGGATGAGGAGCTGATGGCTGTTTGCATCTGGTTGCACCCCCTTCAGGGTGGGGGTCCCCACTGGGGTGCCTGGCCCGTCTGGGTGAGGGGCTGAGGGTCATTTTAAGGCTGGTGGGTGACTGAAGCTCCCAACCTCTCCTTTTTTTCTTTTTTCTTTTTTATTCTGGGATTTATTTGCCTTCTATGGCTGTCACTGGAGCTGAGAGCTGGCTCCAGCTCTGAGGCCCGGCTGCAGCTTGAGGCCTCGGCTGCTGAAAGCAGGTATCTGGGGTTTGTTTGGCTTCTATAATTGAAACCTAGTTGCTTTCAGAGCTGTTGCTTTCAGGCTCAGAGCCGGGCTGCGGCAGGCGGGGAACCTTAGCTTCCTCCATCACTGGAGCAAGCAAGCCTCATGTTTGCTTCAGCTGCGTGGCTGCCGGCCGCCATCTTGGTTGGCAGTTAATTTGCATATCACCCTGATTAGCCAATGGGAAGCGTATTGGAGGTACGGTTAATTACCTTATTTGTCTTTTATTAGATAGGAGATATATATCTATATATATCTATATATATATAGATATATATATGCAAAAATATTAAGAGTTTACAGTGTCGAAGCGTCTTGTAGGTTACAAAGTGTACTCCTAATGAAAACAGCTATGTGTTGCCCTAGCCGGTTTTGCTCAGTGGGCAGAACATTGGCCTGTAGAGCAAAGGATCCCAGATTTGATTCTGGTCAAGGGCATATACCTTGGTTGCAGGTTCCTCCCTGGCCTGGGCTCTGGTTGGGGCATGTGTAAGAGGCAGCCAATCAATGTGTTTCTCTCACATTGATGTTTCTCTCTGTCTTTCCCTCTCTCCTCTACTCTTCTTAAAAATCAATGGAAAAATATCCTGGGGTGAGGATTAACAAACAAACAGCAACAACAAAAACAGATATGTGTTTGTAATATCAGTTTTTTAATTTAAATCAATGTTAGGAAAATGAAAGGAACCATTTATTGATTGATCAAATAGCATATGGTGCTTTAAGAGAATATAATTTTATCCATTTTTTTTAAAGTTAAAAACAGGCTTAGATAAACCTATGATATATCAGTATAGTCATCCTATTAGGAAATAGAAGAGGTAAAAGTTTAACTCAGGTCTGAATTTTTAGCTAATGATCTTAATCATTTTTAGTTATGTTGTATATTTTTGTACCAGGATTTAAATGTAGTTCTCATCTCAGTCTCATGGTAGAAAAGCCAAAATAATTAACTAGAATGCATGAAAAACATACAAATTACTGTAACAAAACACATACTATAGTCAATTTAACCATAAGAAAGGGTAAAAGGAGAGAGGGTTCACTTTGGCCATGGCTTCATTAGCAACATAAACTTTGAATAACCTTGGAAGATAGGTACAATTACAGTAAAGATGGGAAGAAAGGCATTTTAGGCAGAAGGCCAAATGGTGAAAGCAGATATACCAAATGTGGTTCTTATCAGGGAATAATAGTTAGTTCAGTTGTACTAGAAAAATCTACATAATAAAAGCCTGAGCAACTGTTATGGTGGAACGTCCAGAATGACCAGTCACTATGATGCGCACTGACCACCAGGGGGCATATGCTCAATGCAGGAGCTGCCCCCTGGTGGTCAGTGCACTCCCACAGGGGTAGCGCCACTCAGCCAGAAGCTGGGCTCATGGTGGGCGAGTGCAGCAGCGGTGGTGGCAAGAGCCTCTCCCACCTCCACAGCAGCACTAAGGAGCAGTAAGGAGCCAGTAAGCAGGCAGTAAGGAGTGAGGGGAACTGTGCTGTGAGAGGGTGCAAGCTGGGCTGAGGGACACCCCCCCCCCCCAGTGCACAAATTTCATGCATTGGGCCTCTAGTAAGTTATAAAGAAAGAATTAGACAGACATAGGTAGATTACGGAGAACTTTGATCCATGGGAGAAAGGCAAAAATTTATTCTGTGGGTATTTGAATTTTTTTTTGTGGATACTTGGAATGCCATGCTCAGAAGGCTCTTTTCAAAAAATTAATTTGAAAATAGAATGCAATATAGATGAGAATCAAGAGATACCAGAGGCAAGGTCCCCAAGTAGACATTCTTACAAAGACACCAATTAGAGACATTTATAATAACATGAAAAGCATTATGGGAAAGAGAAAGTAATTATAATTGAAAGCCTACTATGAACCAGCACTCTGCTGGGTATCTGGATGATGAAATATATCACTTACATCTCACTATTGCTGTATTATAGTAGTGCCCTTAGAAATGAAGACAAACATATGAGAGGGATTCTGCAGTGAGAGGATGAACATAACTGACTGTGATATGTTATAAAAACTTTCAGCCAAAGATAATTCTGAAGTTTCAAGTCCAAAGTTCCAAATGGTGCTATTTCAAGATGGTTTCCGATGCCGATGATCAAACCACTTGGAAATCTCGAGTCTAACGTATCAGTTTATTTCTCTTAAGTACAGTAGTTGATTATGTGTCCAATCAGGGAGGTTGGGTCAGGTATGAAATAATCAATGGTAAAACTATAGTGATGACAATAACAGCACAGGCCCTGTGCTCAATGCTTTATTTCATATCTTTCCCATTACAGTTCTATAAAATAGATAACATTATTTTAAAATTTTGCTCACTTATTACTCAACTTAATAGCAACTGTTTGGGTATTTTATCAAAAAAGGTTTTGATAGATAATTTACTTAGAGAGATTCTGTAGGGCAGTAAGTAAAGTCCAGAGAAAACCAGTACTGGATGTGAGGAAATTAGAAATTTTTAAAATGATAGGAAAATGTTGGTGATCTCTATTGTCTGCAATATCAAAGCAGATGATATTTTAGGAGTTCTCCTGATGGTACTAAAATCTTCATAGATGCCTTATACCTCCACATATAGTTGTTACCATTAGAACAGTATACTGGCTTTTCACTTTCCTTCTAATTCTTGTACAAGTTCTTCCACTGATTGTAATTTGAACCTGACCTCCAATGACAAAATGGCAAGTGGGTCTGAGAAATGTTTTCACAGTATTTTCTAGGCTTCACATCTCTGAGATTTAGTTTTCATTCTTAATGGAAAATACCTAGCAGACACATACACACACAATTTAAATTTAGCAAATAAAAATAATTTGCCTAAGGGTTCCAGTTTCATAGTAATGGAATCAAGATTTAAGACCAAATTTATTTTACTTCAAAATATATGGTCTTAACAGCCAGTGATCAGGGGCAGAGCTTCAGAGGGGCATGGCCGGGTGGGTAAATCAATACTTTGCCTGTGACACGAAATAGTCAATGAAAGGCTTTGGTATTTGGACTCTCTAAAGGATCCAAAAAAGTCTTCCATGATAGTGGAAGACCTAGAAAGTTCAAAAGCACCTTTCCAGTCTATTCATATTTTTACTCCTTCCCTCTGATTTGACTGTGGTGGGACCAAAAAATCACTGAGTGAACGAGGAAAGAAGTTAGGGGGTAAGGACTGGAGCTCACCACATCTCTTCTGCTTCCCCAGGTGACAGTCATCTGCAGGGCAACGCTGATGGTGTGAAGAGAAGTTTTAACTTTCATTGAAAGTTGAATCATGGATTAATACCAAATATTAGAATTAATAGATTAAAGTTGCTTAGAAATTTCTATTATCTAAGAGTGGGAATAAAAATAATGACTGGCTCTAGTTTCCATTTTAGGCTAGGGGAAGATTATTCCACTGAATAAAATTTAAAGAGCGAATTGGAGGTAAAAATGCACTTGCATTTGATCACATTGAACATGTTGTGTGGGCAAAACACTAGTGACATAAATATTTAGGCTCAGCTTGGTATGGCTCAGTGGTAGAGCTTGGACCCAGGAAGCAAGAGGTCACTGGTTCAATTCCTGGTTAGGGCTTATGCCTGGTGTTGTGGCTCGGTCCCCAATAATTCTCTCTCATCATTGATGTTTCTATCTCTCTCTCCCTCTCCCTTCCTCTCTGAAATCAATAAAAATATATTAAAAATATATTTATGAAACTTAGACCAGCACATAATGTAGGCATTGATTGAAAGTTAAGGAAAATAAGAAATAAGGGGGGGATCTTAATGAATTTCACAGATTATTAAGTATACTACCAATAACCTATTTTAGTCATTTTAATGAAATCAACAAGGATATCTGGGATCTGAGAGACAGTGACAAATACACAATGTGACCAAGGTCTATCTGCTCCTATGACATGACACAAAATATTTCTATTTATTTATAATTCTTTAAAAGTAATATTATTCATTTTACTATATAAAATAAGAATTTTGTTTATCTAGGAAAACAACTTTTTATCTTTATGAATGTTTCACTTGCTTTGGTGCTCAAATTACTAAGAATGTTGTTAAGTAAATATTATTTTTGCTACATCTTGCCTTTTCTTGCTTAGGCAAAATCTTGTTTTTTTTCCTCTTATGTTTTCACAGTATTATTCTATCACTGATTAAATTTCATTGACGTGTTTTATATTTGAGAAACTTTAAAGTAGTGTTTATTACATATCTTTGCTGTAAAACATGCTAATGAATGCATTCAAATTTATTTGTTTTCCTCCCAACAGGTTCTGACTAGTTTTAAATGAAAAATTATTAAAAATGAAAATAGGGAATCAGAGGTGGAAAACAGGAGCATTTCTTTTTTTTTTCTTTGAGTTTTATACTTCTGGTAGAAACCTATGTAGGGATTACAATTTTGATTTAAAGTAGCTATATGTATGTACATATGATATGTATATTGTAAATATAGAGCAACCACATATCTCTATCTCTATCTCTCTCCTATCTCATCTATTTTTATATCTATTTTATTGATTTTTTACAGAGAGGAAGGGAGAGCAATAGTTAGAAACATCAATGAGAGAGAAACATCAATCAGCTGCCTCCTGCACACCCCCCACTGGGGATGTGCCCACAACCAAGGTACACGCCCTTGACCAGAATCGAACCTGGGACCCTTCAGTCCGCAAGCTGACACTCCATCCACTGAGCCAAACCGGCTAGGGCTCCTATCTCATCTATTGATATATAAATAAACAAAGAATTCATCCATCAATTATTTTGTTAACCCACTATCTAAATTTAAGAATTTAAGTGAAGTTAACTCCAAGCTCCTCCTTTTCAGTTACAAAATACTAAAAGATATTACTTTAAAAAAAATAAATTCTATGTAGTGATTATTGTTAGTACATATGTTTTGACTGTCTTGGAAAAATGCATATATATTTGAACTAGTCTTTCAATAACTACTGTAATTATTACCAGGCTTAATATTTAGCTGGTACACTAATCTATAATAATAAAAGCATAATATGCTAATTAGACCAGACAGCTGAACGATCTTCCAGACTTTCTTCCGGACGACCTTCCGGATGAAGCCGGGGCTGCAAGGGTTGAGGCAAGCTGCCACGGCTGCGAGGACCGAGCCCCTTGCACGAATTTCATGCATCGGGCCTCTAGTATAATATAATATAATATAATATAATATAATATAATATAATATAATACTAGAGGCCCAGTGCACAAAATTTGTACACTGGTAGGGTCCCTAGCGGCTGCTGGATGCCAGCTGGGTACTTCCTCCTTTCCTCCCAGCCAGCCCTTCCCCTGATCAAACTCCTAGATGAACTCCTGGTTGAGGGGACAATTTACATACTACGCTTTTATTATATAGGATAATATTGGTACAGTCATAATCTTGTCTAATAAAAGAGAAATATGTAAATTGACTGTCACTGCACGATGCCCCACAGCCAATCAGGAGTGAGTATTCAAATTAATCCAACAATGATGGTGGCAGCCTCCCCCCCACCCGGCCGATCCGGGCCTCTGGGCAGCACTCCACACCTGTCAACCATCCTTGCAACCTCCCTTTGGCCCAGCTCCCAGCCTCAAAGGCAACCCTCTGTTGCCTGAGGTTATAGCTCCCGGTGTCTGGCATCTCCCTCTACCCCACCCCTGCCCCACTGCTCTGGTAAACAAAACCCTAGCATTGGAGCAGCCCTGCGGGGCTTGCATGTGCGGGAGCTTGCTCGGTGCCCAGTTAGCGTGCCTCAGGAGCCCTGGGCCAGTCAAGGGACGATGGTGGCAGCAGCGGCAGGTGGCTCAGCTTTGTTTTGAATAGATGAAAGAGGTCACCTACACAGTAACCCTAATTATCAGATCTCCCTCCTCCCTATCTCACCAAATCAAGAACGGAGGGGCAATGGGCATGGAGGGAGGGCAGGAGGGCAGGAGGCAGAGGGCAGAGGAGGAAGAAGATGAGGAAGGGGGCCAGTTGCATCCCACTTTCACAATGGGAAAGTGAAATGCACTAGCGCACCCAACCTCTCCAGTCCTCCCCGCTTCTGCCACCGCTGCAGAGGCTGCCAGAGCAAGCCTGCTGTGTGCCAGCAGCCAGGGGAAGGAAGGCCTATTCTTGCATGACTTTTCATGCATCAGGCTTCTAGTATTTAAATAATTCCATATTGATTGCTAAAACTCCATTCTATCTCTCAGAATCTGTAACGCCGCAGATGCCAAATCCCTCTCCCCTCCCTCACTGGACTTCAGGGAAATCTAAGATCTAAAGGACTCACTGCCACAGCAGGGCCTGTGGAACTCTTTTGTAATGTGTTCAAAGTGACTAATGTCTGAACTATGCCAGTTGTCAACGCAGGATCACTCTGATTATTATAATTAAAAAAACAAAGAAGAATACTTAGAATAAAATTATATGTGTGATACATTAAACAAAACTATTTTACAGTATAATTCTAAAGGTCTGCAAAGATTATTAGCTTCTTTAAGATTCATTCCTCGTTTTAATACTGCAATTCTCCCTGATGCTGTGAAATTGTTTTTGTTTGAAACGGCCACAGATATCTTTCTGTAGGCCAAATAGCATATTACACATCTGTCAAAACCACACTTTGTTAGCCTATAACTGTGTTTACAAAGCCTCTATGACCCTTGTGGATGGTCTGGCTGCTTGTGTTATGTTCATTTCTTTCTTTAATGTGTTTATATTTTTCCAGTTTTCTAATTTGTATTACATGTGTATATATATGTCTCATTTGTATAAATAAGAATGTACTAGAATGAACATTTAGTTCTGATTCTTCTATCCTCATCTTCCTAGAACATCTGGCCTTCTTGACTTCCTTATATACCTCTTTTTTTGTTCCAAACTTAATTAAGAACCCTGTTTGTTATATCAAATCCAGTTTTTGGTAGATGGTGATAACAATTGACAGCACAATAAATCTTACCCTAGGTCAGTGATGGCGAACCTATGACATGCGTGTCAGAGATGACACGCGGACTCATTTTTTTGGTTGATTTTTCTTTGTTAAATGGCATTTAAATATATGAAATAAATATCAAAAATATACATCTTTGTTTTACTATGGTTGCAAATATCAAAAAATTTCTATATGTGACACGGCACCAGAGTTAAGTTAGGGTTTTTCAAAATGCTGACACTCTGAGCTCAAAAGGTTTGCCATCACTGCCCTAGGTGGATCCTCATTGCTGCTCAACAATTCATTTGATTATACTTATTGCCACTCCTTCCCATGTTTACTTTTCCAAGAATTTTTTATAACTTAATTTCTCAGCTAAGTTTGGTTTCTTACAGGGATTTGAGCTTTGCCCTGGAATCAATTCTCCTTAGATTAGGTAAGGTCTAGTGAACTGGGACGGAATGATGTATTTTGCTCCTCAGACATTTATTTATGCTCCTTACAAAAAGGATGAAAATAACCATGATAGAAACCAAAATAACCTTCTTTCCTTCATCAAAGGCATGTCTCCTGCCTCCGCATCCCCTAAAGCTAGTTTTATGCAACGTTCTTTTTTCTTAATATGAGGTCTTTGCAGTTTCATGTAGTAACAGAATTTCAAGTTTCTCCTCAATGTGAATAGCTCCAAGTACATATTCTTCTTAGCATTAACTGCCTTCCAAAAATATACATTTACTATTGCTAATGTAGCATCTCTACAACGGTGCACTAAATATGTAAAAAATAAAACAACCATTTCCTAATAAACCAAGCATTCATCCTGAATTCATCCTGATGTCTACCTGCTCCTTGGTATTAATGGCACCATCACCTACAAATCCAAGAGCTCACCTATCAAAGCTATTCACCTTTCCCTCTGTGTCTAACACGCTTCTCCCATAACATCTAACAAATAATAAGTCCCAGTTATTATTCCTTTGCAAGAAGCTTTCATAGCTGTAGTTTTTAAAAATTAATCCTCACCCGAGGATATATTTTTCATTGATTTTTTTTTAGAGAACGTGGAAGGGAGTGAGGGAGAGAAAGAGAGAGAGAGAGAGAAATATCAGAGTGAGAGAGACACATCGATTGGTTGCTCCTGCACTCGCCCTGAGTGTGGCCCCATGCTGGGCCAGGGATTGAACCTGCAACCCATACAAGCGCCCTGAACAATAATCAAACCCACCATCCTTTGGTGCTCAGGCCAACACTCTAACCACTTAGCAACACTAGCTAGGGCCATACTTTCACTTTTGTCACCATTCACACAACCACACACACATACCTACCATCCTCATCTTCCATTTCTTTTGATAACACTGTGGCCCTTCCATGACAATTTCCCACCTGGATTATTTGTAACAGTAATCTCATTTTTCCAACTGACCTATTAAGTGCTGGAATGTACAAATATACATAGATTAATGAAAAAGATAAAGTTTAAATTATCTCACTCTTTTACAATAAACCTTTTGTGTTCTTTTCCTAATATATTTTTCCGACTTTATTTTCAACTGTTTTGTTTCACTAATTTGTACTTTCATGTGGACTCTTCACATATCCTCATTATGCATTTCCCAACATCATATTGTCCCTCCATCTCTTCCTATAAAAATCTTTACTCTTTAAAAAAAATATTTTTATTGATTTCAGAGAGGAAAGGAGAGGGAGAGAGAGAGAGGTAGGAACATCAATGAGGAGAGAGAATCATAATTGGCTTCCTCCTGCACACCCCACACTTGGAATCGAGCCCACACCAGGGTATATGCCTGACCAGGAATTGAACCATGACCTCCTGGTTCATAGGTCGACACTCAACCACTGAGCAACACCAGCTGGCCTTCACTCTTTTTGAAGGGCAGCCCAAAACATTTTCCATTATGCATTTTTATGCACAAAATTAAAATTAAATCCCTTACACCATTCGGAATTAATCTTTCCTTTTAATTTCCTTTCCACTTAATACCACTCTAATAGAAATGGTCATATTCTATATTATTGTAGACTAGAGGCCCGGTGCACGAAGTTCATGCACTAGGGGCGGGGCGGGATAAACCATCAGTAGGCCTCCCTCTGCAGGAGGCAACCTGGTTAATCAGGGGAAGGCGCCCCCCCCCACCCCCCCATCACCCCACTGCTGCTGTCACTGTCAGCCACTGCAGTTGCCAAGGTGTTTTCATCAACACGGACTCCAGTCCCTTCACCACGAAAAAATGACAACTTTCTTTAGGCATTTTCAAGATGTCTCTTTCATAGGATATGACATTTCTTTCTTTTTTTTTTTTTTTCAAAAGTTTGTAATGGTCTTTATTATCCATGAATGAGTGAGATCATGTGGTATTTTTCCTTCATTGACTGGCTTATTTCACTTAGCATAATGCTCTCCAGTTCCATCCATGCTGTTGCAAATGGTAAGAGTTCCTTCTTTTTTACAGCAGCATAGTATTCCATCGTGTAGATGTACCACAGTTTTCTAATCCATTCATCTACTGATGGGCACTTAGGCTGTTTCCAGATCTTAGCTATGGTGAATTGTGCTGCTATGAACATATGGGTGCACATATCCTTTCTGATTGGTGTTTCTGGTTTCTTGGGATATATTCCTAGAAGTGGGATCACAGGGTCAAATGGGAGTTCCATTTCCAGCTTTTTGAGGAAACTCCATACTGTCTTCCATAGTGGCTGCACCAGTCTGCATTCCCACCAGCAGTGCACAAGTGTTCCTTTTTCTCCACATCCTCTCCAGCACTTGTCGTTTGTTGATTTGTTGATGATAGCCATTCTGACAGGTGTGAGATGGTACCTCATTGTTGTTTTGATTTGCATCTCTCGGATGATTAGTGACTTTGAGCATGTTTTCATATGTCTCTTGGCTTTCTGAATGTCCTCTTTTGAAAGGTGTCTATTTAGATCCTTTGCCCATTTTTTGATTGGATTGTTTATCTTCTTTTTGTTAAGTTGTATGAGTTCCCTATAAATTTTGGAGATTAGGCCCTTATCAGATATGACATTGGCAAATATGTTTTCCCATGCAGTGGGTTTTCTTGTTGTTTTGTTGATGGTTTCTTTTGCTGTGCAGAAGCTTTTTATTTTGATGTAGTCCCATTTGTTCATTTTCTCTTTAGTTTCAACTGCCCTAGGAGCTGTATCAGTGAAGAAATTGCTTTGGCATATGTCTGAGATTTTGTTGCCTTTATATTCTTCTAGAATTTTTATGGTTTCCTGTCGTACATTTAAGTCCTTAATCCATTTTGAGTTTATTCTTGTGTATGGTGTAAGTTGGTGGTCTAGTTTCATTTTCTTGCATATATCTGTCCAATTTTCCCAACACCATTTATTGAAGAGACTATCTTGGCTCCATTGTATGTTCTTGCCTCCTTTGTCAAATATTAATTGAGCATATTGGGTTGGACTAATTTCTGGACTCTCTATTCTATTCCACTGATCTATATGTCTGTTCTTGTGCCAGTACCAGGCAGTTTTGAGAACAGTGGCTTTGTAATACAGCTTGATATCTGGCATTGAGATCCCACCTACTTTGTTCTTTCTCAGGATTGCCGCAGCTATTCGGGGTCTTTTTTTATTCCAGATGAATTTTTGGAGAGTTCGTTCTAGATCTTTGAAGTAGGCCATTGGTATTTTAATGGGAAGTGCGTTGAATTTATAGATTGCTTTGAGTAGTATGGACATTTTGATGATGTTGATTCTACCAATCCAAGAACATGGTATGTTCTTCCATCTCTTTATGTCTTCCTCTATGTCTTTTTTCAACGTCCTGTAGTTTTCTGAGTAGAGATCTTTTACCTCTTTAGTTAAGTTTATTCCTAGGTATATTAATTTTTTTGGTGCGATGGTAAATGGGATTGTTTTTATAATCTCTCTTTCTGAAAGTTCACTATTGGTGTATAGAAATGCCTCAGATTTCTTGGGGTTAATTTTGTATCCTGCTACATTGCCAAATTCATGTATTAAGTCTAGTAGTTTTTTGATGGAGTCTCTTGGGTTTTGTATGTATAATATCATGTCGTCTGCAAATAAGGACAGTTTTACTTCCTCTTTTCCAATTTGGATGCCTTTTATTTCTTCTTCTTGTCTAATTGCAATGGCTAGTACTTCCAGGACTATGTTGAACAGGAGTGGTGAGAGTGGGCATCCCTGTCTTGTTCCTGTTCTTAGGGGAAATGGTGTTAGTTTTTGTCCATTGAGTATGATGTTGGCTGTGGGCCTGTCATATATGGCTTTTATTATGTTGAGGTATGATCCTTCTATTCCCACCTTGCTGAGAGTTTTTATCAAAAATGGGTGTTGGATTTTGTCGAATGCTTTTTCTGCATCAATTGATATGACCATGTGGTTTTTTTCTTTCAATTTGTTTATGTGATGTATTACGTTTATTGATTTACGGATGTTGTACCATCCTTGCATTCCTGGGATAAATCCTACTTGGTCATGGTGTATGATCTTTCTGATGTACTGTTGGATCCGATTTGCTAAGATTTTGTTGAGGATTTTGGCATCTATGTTCATGAGGGATATTGGCCTGTAATTCTCTTTCAT
>NW_005871207.1:2302647-2303938 GCF_000147115.1 Myotis lucifugus | reverse complement strand
ATTTCCCAACATCATATTGTCCCTCCATCTCTTCCTATAAAAATCTTTAGGTCTTTTAAAAAAATATTTTTATTGATTTCAGAGAGGAAAGGAGAGGGAGAGAGAGAGAGGTAGGAACATCAATGAGGAGAGAGAATCATAATTGGCTTCCTCCTGCACACCCCACACTTGGAATCGAGCCCACACCAGGGTATATGCCTGACCAGGAATTGAACCATGACCTCCTGGTTCATAGGTCGACACTCAACCACTGAGCAACACCAGCTGGCCTTCACTCTTTTTGAAGGGCAGCCCAAAACATTTTCCATTATGCATTTTTATGCACAAAATTAAAATTAAATCCCTTACACCATTCGGAATTAATCTTTCCTTTTAATTTCCTTTCCACTTAATACCACTCTAATAGAAATGGTCATATTCTATATTATTGTAGACTAGAGGCCCGGTGCACGAAGTTCATGCACTAGGGGCGGGGCGGGATAAACCATCAGTAGGCCTCCCTCTGCAGGAGGCAACCTGGTTAATCAGGGGAAGGCGCCCCCCCCCACCCCCCCATCACCCCACTGCTGCTGTCACTGTCAGCCACTGCAGTTGCCAAGGTGTTTTCATCAACACGGACTCCAGTCCCTTCACCATGAAAAAATGACAACTTTCTTTAGGCATTTTCTAGATGTCTCTTTCATAGGATATGACATTTCTTTCTTTCTTTCTTTCTTTCTTTCTTTCTTTCTTTCTTTCTTTCTTTCTTTCTTTCTCTCTTTCTTTCTTTCTTTCTTTCTTTCTTTCTTTCTTTCTTTCTTTCTTTCTTTCATCCTCACCTGAGGATATCTTTCCATTGATTTTTAGAGAGTATGGAAGAGAGAGGGAAAGACAGAGAGAAACATCAATGTGAGAGGGACACTGCGATTGGGTGCCTCCTGCATGAGCCCTGAACTGGGCCCCAGTCAGGGAGGAGCCTGAAACCTAGGTACATGCCCTTGATCAAAATCGAACCCGGCCCCCCTGCAGTCCACAAGCCCAGGCTCTATCCACTGAGCCAAACCATTTAGGGCAGGATATGACATTTCTTAGCCCTTCCAGCAGCGGACTTTCATTTTTTCCTCCAGGAGTGTGGTGAAAAAACCCTAGATCACCTTCTTGGATTCTTATTACCAAAGGTAGCAAGAACACTGAGAGCGCGTTTAGGGAGCTTAGCCCAAAAAGGGGGCGGAAAAAAGATTTCTCTGCAGTTACGCTCGGAGCCGGCCTCCGGAAAGGAGCCTGCCCTCGGCAAGGAAGAGGGCCTCTTGGT
>NW_005871207.1:2289884-2302134 GCF_000147115.1 Myotis lucifugus | reverse complement strand
CCCTACATGAATTTTATTAACAATATTTGGAAAATTAGCCTAAGCCACACCAATGATTCAAGTTCATGCTTTTCTGTGTTCCAGGGAAGAATCAAATGATCTTTTGTTTTATTGTGTCAAAACAAAATGTTACATGTGTTAAATACATAATTCTTATTCAAATACATAAGAGCAGATGCAAAAGTTCTGTTCAACTCAGTGAAGGGACTGGCAGGATGATAATGCTGTTCAAAGGAGATTGCCAAAGATGAAAGCCTGAAGTAAAACTGCTAAATTAGATACAATCTGGCTAATGTGCTACAGGACAATAAAACCATCACTTTTTGAATTGGTTTGTCTTCTAGACAGAAATTAGTTACATCTTTAAAAGCCTAAAAATTCTTCTCATCTTCTCACTTTGCTGATTATTATATGTAACTTTCCAGGGCTGAAAAATGTTAAAATATTTGGAACTTATTTAATTGTAAATAGTGTGTCAGAGTTATGTGTGTCATAGAAAAGGAAATGATCATTCTGTGGGCCTCTAATGCCCCAATTACACTGAAAGGACTTGCTGTCAACCTTTTAGTCCAGGCCTGTGCTCACCATGGAGGCTGGGGGCGGGACTGCCCTTTCCTCTCTGGGCCTGTGATCAGCCAGGGAGGCTGAAGGCGGGCTCGCCCTCTGCCCTCTCCTCTCCCAGCCTGCACTCGGCCGCGGTGGTGTGGGCGGCCCCCATGTCCCTGTCTGTGTCCGCTCCAGCTCCGGGGGGCCAGCCCTAGCGCTGCACAACGGCTTGGCCAGCCTCCCTGTCTCTGTCTGTGTCTCCGCTCAGGGCCTCACCTGTGCAGGCAATCTCCTCCTGTCTGGTCCTCACCAGTCCCGGCCTAATTTGCATATTACCTCTTTCTCTCTCTCTTTCTCTCTCTCTCTATATTTAGATATTTATGCAGATATTTTTCTCTCTCCTATATATGCTATTAGTCTTTGCTTGAAAAGATATTTCTAAAAGATTTTGAAGTGTCTCATATCATCCAAAAGAACATTTTTCATGCTTGAAATATATTAACCAATATTTTCCAATGATACTGACAAGTTTAGCACAGACACACAAATTCCATAAAACAAAATATTCATCCAATTTAATTAAAATGGACAA
Source organism: Myotis lucifugus (assembly GCF_000147115.1). NCBI lineage: Eukaryota > Metazoa > Chordata > Mammalia > Chiroptera > Vespertilionidae > Myotis > Myotis lucifugus. The sequence goes on along the minus strand of NW_005871207.1, from coordinate 2,300,996 downwards.
CTTATCTAAATAGTCATACACATGAATATGTTGGAATCATGTCAAAAAAGCAACTGGTTAATTGGTGGAATAGTTTCACTCTTAACACTGATTTGACACTGTAAAGACAGATAAAGAGGCTAAGGAAAATAGACACTATAACCTGTTAAATTTAGAATTTTTGTTGCTGTGGTGTTTTATAGATGTAATGGTAGCTTCAAGCAAACAGGCCATTTTATTGTATTGTATCTAATACTGTTTGAAAATACACCAAATATCACATTTTTAAGTGTCTTGGAAGCATAAGTCTAATTCTGTTGCCAACATTCTGCTCGACCATTTGTCATCGGCATCTATTATTGTATGTCATTTTAATAGATATGAAACATGTCAGAAACACAGTTCTAATGGCAGCACTGAAATTGTCTAATTCTAAATGATTTTCATTAAAATACATTTATTTGTCTGAGTCAGTGGTGGCACTTTAAGTTGTAGGAATCTGAGGGATGCATTTTTTTTTATAGTGTCATTTTATTTCAATCTTGTCTCTACTGTCTAGCTAGTCATTTCCATGTGAGCATTTTTAATCTCAGAAATAAGGGTCAAATTTTTAACTATTTGTGAAGATTAAATAGTTTCAGGCATGTAAAGATTTTTCAAATGGTTCTTTGCCCATAATAAGCATCCATTAGGAAAAAACAAATGTAATTATACTTATTAACAATTGGATTCCTTAGACATTTTTAACTATTCTTATTCATATCAGCAGTTATTTTCTTTAGTCTTTGCCTTAAATCAGAAATGTTCATTAATTTTCTTATTTTGAGTCATGATACTATCAAAAATACATTTTGCAATAATTGCTATACTGTGTGTAGTTTTGTCATCTGAATATCTGTACTATTTACTTTTTATAAGTAGAAAATAAAATATGTCTAAAAGTGTTTTAATCAATATTTGACTGCAGATATGACATTATCCTTTCTAATTTTAGTAAATTAGTTAATGACATTGTACATTACTTTTTAATCACTCTGAAATATTAGAATTCTAATATAAAGGTGTTGGTTATATTTTAATAACTTAGAAGTCAATATAATGTGTTAATATTTTTTGAATTTTACTCTGGAGAGGAAAGAAAAAAAAATCAACCAATCAAATATAAGTAAAAATAACAACAAAATATTCATTTTATCTTAAGAAACAGGGCTATTTAGAACACTGGGAGTTAGGAGTTAGGAAGCCTGTGTGCTAGTCTAGCACCTCCTCTGAGTAACCTTGTGTCCTTAGCAAAGAAGCCATTCAATTTCCTTATGCCATATTTTCTCATGTGAAAAAGAATATATTTGATTATATGGTCCCAAGGCAACTTTTCAAAAAAGTTCAACTATTCAGATTTTAGCCGTTCTTCTTTCTAGAAAGGTCACGTAGAGGAAGCTTTTAAGCTAGGGTAGCTCCTATTTCATGAAGGTCTTGTCTCTTGACACCTGGAACTGGTAGTCAAACTGCTTTGAGTGAGGATGCCCTTTGGAGAGGAGTGCCTAGCACTGGCAGGTGGACATGATTTGTTCCTGTCCTATGTCTTTCTGAGTCTACTAGTATCAAGTGTGGCCTACACTGGTCTTGTAAGAGAGAAAATTTAAGAGAGCCTACCATGACCCCAGTAGGTGATTCACATAGTATAGAAGTGGGATAGACTTTCAGACCATTGTTTCAATTAAGGAAAGGCACTGTGAGATTAAAAAGGACAGTGAGGCAAATGCTGACAGGATGTTCTACCTACATGGAAGAGTCAATTCACCTGTGGCTTGCTGGGAATGCTTTGTGGCTCATGACAAAGTATTACTCCTTTGTGAGTGAATGAAGACTGGCAAGAAGGCAAAGGAAATACCAAAAAGAAGAGCTACTCAAATCCCTTAGCTACCATGAAAAGGACTTAAAACTCAATGAACAGCATCTTAAGTATATATGGACTTTTTTCAGACATTATAAAATTGTGGAATTGTTTATATGGGCTTATCCATTCCATAATATTTTCAATATGCCATGCTTAGCATGTTGGTACTCTGTCCTTGAGCAGGCACTTCTGGGTTGCAGCATAGCCTCTTCAGATACAGGTATCCTGCTCATATTTAAGAAGGGAAGACTGAGATCATGGTCTAAGGAAGCATATATCTCTCAGAAGTTCTTATCAGGCTTTTGTTTACATCTCATTGCTCAGTGTGATGGAGAATGGGCACTTCTAGTTGCAAAGTTTGTTGAAAATGTGGGTATTTAGCTTTTTAAATTTCTATAGTGGGAACAGACAAGGAAAAACAGTGAGGGGTTTGCAAGCCATGTCACATGAGAAAGGGTTGCAAATGCCTAGCATAGTTAATTAGAGAAGTGAAAATTTAAAGACAGAAAGATGTTTGCAGACCTTTAACTTAATGTTTTATGAAATGAAGATCATCAACATTTTCTGCAGAAATTAGTTATATATCTGAAAGAACTTTAAAGAAGAGTTATTCCACATGGAATGGGATCTCTTATGAGGAAAAAACCCTGATATTTGCAATTTAGCCAGGAAAATTTTAACAATCTATAATAGATATTGTGGATGAAATTCTTATATTAGTTTTAAAAGAGAAATTTTTACTCCTAAGTTTCTTTCAACATATTTATGATATGATTCTAATCTTTCTCACATCTCCTCACCCTACTTAGATATCATTTGTGGACTTTGAAAAGAGTTGCTATTCTAACATAGCAGCAAGTTGATGGCAGGCAGACTCTTCAAATTACCATTGGCATCTGACTCTCAAAGGAAAGGCCAATTATTTATGTGAATGTAATCAACTAAGCACTTAATAAGTTTTGTGCAAAAGTTTAAAGTTATAAATAGGTAAGGTGACATATTAGAAATATCCATTGTTTTAGAAGACTTTCTATTATAATAATCTGACCATTGAATGCACTCCAGAGTTATACTATTGCTCTCATAACTCATGGAAAATAGTTTGTAATAACAATCATCTTCTCAAATTGGTCATTACCAAAGTTAATGACCTGTTTATTAGAACATCAACCTTGGCTTTGCCTCAGTCTCTTAATTAACACATCTGTCATTTACTACTGATGGCTAAGAATTTCTGTGCAGAGGACAGCTCCAATAATGATGGCACCATTAACATGACATCCCTATATATTTAGATGGATCATCAAATTTACATTGGCCTATCACAAGCAGGATCCTGTGAGGCTTTAAATAGTTTTGGCAGCCCCAAATAGCAAATCTAAACAGCAAATAGAACAGCATTAGCCTCCTTTGTGGAGCATTTTCATTGAGCATTATTTATTATCACTGTTGAGAAGGATAATCCCACAGAACAATTTGCTGTACCTTCACGTGCAAAGAGCCCTTTTTACCCACATTAGTAAACAAACCTGCCCAAAGTACAAGGCCTTCCAGATACATTTTCTCCTGCCATTTTCATTCATTCAATCATTCAGTAAATATTGTCATATTATATCTATCTAGATGTCTTTAGCAAGCTAATAACATATTGACGTTTTCAACTGAATTTCTGTAAAATGTATGGTCATTGAAATTTTGGCATTTTTTGAAGAAGGGAATATATTATTATCATTTTCCTAAAATGGGGTGATATCTACTCAGTTTCTTGAATTTTCATTTGCATATTAGACTGGCACAGCCTGACACATTGACACGCAGAATGAAACAAAAATAACAAAATATAGTCTTCTATATTATTAATTTTTGTTCTTTAAAATGTACTGAATATTTTTAAATGCTTATTAAAATTCTGATCAAGAAAAAATGTTTATTTGATGTAATGTCTATTCCCTCAAATAATTGTGTAGGAAATATAAGTCACCTGCAAATTATGTTCTACCATCTCTTTTTAGGAATAAATGCATTTTATCATCTTTCCGGATTCATATTTTAAAAAATTCTCACTCGAAGATATGTTAATATGTTTTTATTGATTTTAGAGAGAGAGAGAGAAAGGGAGACAGAGAGGGGGAGGAGAGAGAGAGAAACATTATCTACATGAGAAACATTGGTTATCTCTAGTAAGTGCCCCAACAGGGATCAAACCCACAACCTAGGTATGTGCCCTGATTGGGAATTGAATCAATATACTTCGTGTCTCTTGGAAATACTATATATGGTCCCATATCCAAGAACCGCATTCTCCAACTGTTTAGAATGTTATTCTCTACTTCTATTTATTAAGCTCCTCACTCAAATGTCACCTCTTCAGGGATTTTTTCCTTATCGGAACAATTACTGTGTGATATTGTGTTATTACTTAAATCCTTTGTGTTTATTTTCTCTTTTTTCCCACTACAATGTAAGTTCTTTGCAGCAAGGCCTTTGACTCCCAGTTCCTCTACTGTTTCCTTAGTGCCTAGAATAAAGCCTGGCACAGAGAGTAAAACACACAGAAATCCCAAAATATTTGTTAGTTAACTGCTGTCTTTGTAGGGTAGCAGAAACATTTAAAGGATGTATAATTATATATAGTCAAGGCACAAATATCACTTATATAGTTTGAAAAGTTGGAAAATTATATATATATATTCCATGCAGCCAGCACCCAAATCAAGATAGGGAACAAGAGACATTTAAATGAAAACTACTTCTTTTTAAATGTAACTGTGGATTAGATATTTTGCTTCCAAAATAGAATCATTCAGAGTTTTAAGTGATGAAAATGACATATACCCAATTTGTTGAAATAAAGTTATGATATAGAAATATTCCTAGCCTTTGGGATACCTCTTGCAAATTCAAACAAAGAAAATATGATTAAAAATGATAAGTTTAAAAGAGAAGAAAAATAAAAGAAAAACCCCCATCCCCATCTTTCCAAGTTATTTACTTTGATTATTTTGGGGTGTGGTTAGATTGAAAATTCTGAAGTTATTAAAAGCAGTATGTATCAATGTGGTTTGCTTGGATAAGTTTCAGGAGGGCCATTAGGCTCAAAGTTTTAACTATAACCCAATTTGAAACTTCCAACCATTGTCAAAATGCTAAGAAGAAAATACTGTTTTTTATTTTTTATTTTTTTAGCAAAGGGTAATCATATATCCCGGTTTATTCAAGAAGGTCCCTGTTAGAACATAATTGTTCCAGTGTAACTGTTGTGCTACTTCCTTTAGTTTATAATAGTGTCCTTGGAAGATAAATGATGTAGTCACCCAACTTTTGTACCCTTTTTTGAGAAACATGAGTACTGGTTTTTGGTCCAATGAAGCTCTGTAGCTCTCTGTCTCTTCTTAGCTTAGAGGATAGATTTTGGTTTAAAAAGCAGTTGTACTTTCAAGATACAGGAGACAGCTCAGCAGACATTGATTGCTGCCTTGACCTCATTATGTTGATAAGGGCATTTGCAAATATTGTCTAAGTTAAGGTAATAAACACCCCAGGTAGAAGGTTAATGACACATTTAACATCAGTGGGGGGCTGGACAGTTTTTCACAGAAAAACCAGTTCAAGCTGGTAAACCTTCTGTCCTGTCCATGTAAAACAAAAACACATCATGTTTCTACAAACTAAATATAATTCAAGAAGAGGCTAACAGCATGCAGAGAACTCAGCAATTGGATGACTACATTGTTTTGCCAAAAATAACAAACTTAAAATGTTGTCAAGTCATTTTTTAGCAGCAATTTTCTGTAATCTTTTGGGCCTCCTGCTATGACACTGCTAATCTGGGCCTTAGTTGGCTGACAGGACAGACAGCATTATGACAAATTCATGAACTGATGAGTCACTTTCCACATGCATTCAGCTAATGAGCAAAACAAGTCACTCTTTTTATAAGCCTGGTTATTTGCACCCTTATTTAATACTAGAGGCCCGATGCACGAAGATTCATGTAAGAATGGGCCTTCCTTCCCCTGGCTGCTGGCACTGCCTTTGATCCAGCCTGGAGCCGCCTTTCCACCTTCTCACACTGCCCAGAGGCCCGTAGTGGCTGCGGCGGGGCGGAATGCCTGCGTTGCCACCATCTTTGTTGGGTTAATTTGCATACTCACTCCTGATTGGCTGGTGGGTGTCGTGAAGGTACAGTCAATTTGCTTCTTTCTCTTTTATTAGTGTAGATAGGAAGCACATACAAATGCTGTGAAGCTGCTTTCCCACAAAAATAACATGCTAAGACTAACAGCATCTATAGGCGAAAGATGCTCAGTCTACTCAAAATTGGAAAGAACTGACTCAAAATTTCTCAATGATGTCTATTAAATCCTTACCTTTTGGCATTAGGAGATACTGCCATCATTATACATTAAAATTCTAATCGTTTAAATTAAATGAATTATCAGTAGCTTTTATATACATGGGCTTTTAATTAATTAGTTAAGAAACTATCAAATAGTCACTACAGCTATGAAGTCTGTCAATTAAAATAGGGAAGACATCAATGTGGATAGCTGAAGGTGAAGCAGGCAAGAATAAGAACTGAATGAAGGAAGTGGCAGGACATTTGGAGGAATTTAGGTGAGAGAGTGTTCTCAGTGAGTTTAGAGGAAGTGTGAGTTGAAGGATGGCACCAGCCAGATGGGTTTTAACTTTCAAACATGCTTACGTTTCTGCAGCTGAGGAAAATATGACAACTGCAATGCTTTATTTCATTTTTGACTAGTAGTGAGCTTATTTTTTACTAGAGGCCTGGTGCACGAATTCGTGCCCTGGCCAGCCAGGGTAAGGGGCCACGGGTGCTTAGCCGGCTGGCCCCACCCCTGATTGGATGTTGGGGGCTGATCAGGGGTGGGGCTGGCCAGGGGAGGGACTTAGGCAGTTGGCTGGCCAGCCACGCCTCCTGGTTGAACTCCTGGTTGAAATCCCGGTCGAGGGGACAATTTTCATATTAGGCTTTTATTATATACTAGTGGCCCGTTACATGAAATTTGTGCACGGGGGAGGGTATCCCTCAGCCCAGCCTGCACCCTCTCCAATTTGGGAACTCCTGGAGGATGTCCAACTGCTGGTTTAGGCCCAACATCTCTCTTGCATTCCGGGGACTGATGGCTCCTAACCGCTCACCTGTCTGCCTGCCTGATCACCCCTAACCATTCTGCCTGCCGGCCTGATTGCCCCCAACTGCCACCCTTGCTGGTTTGCTTGCTCCCAACTGCCCCTCCACCAGCCTTCTTGCCCCCAACTGCCGCCCCTGCTGGCCTGCTCACCCCCAAAAGCCCCACTAGCTGGCCTGCTTTCCCCCAACTTCCGCCCATGCCGGCCTTCTCACCCTCAACTGCCCCCCCTTGCTGGCCTTATTGCCCCCCCTCCGCCGGCCCTGCAAGCCTGCTCACCCCAACTGCACCCCCCTGCCAGCCAGCTTGCCCCAACTGCCCCCCACTGCCAGCCTGCTTGCCCCCACTTGGCCCCATTGCCGGCCTGCTCGCCCCCAACTGCCCTCCCTTCCTGGCTTGATCTCCCCTATCTGCCTCTGCCTCGGTCCCGCCACCATGGCTTTGTCAGAAAGACGTCCAGAAGGTCTCCTGGTCTAATTTGCATATTACCCTTTTATTAATATAGATGATTGGATGCAAGTTTGATGTAAGAGTTGGGAGGAAGTCTGAGTGGTTTCAGGGTAAAAAAATAATTTCTGGCCCCATCATGCTCTCTGTTAAATTGGTACTTGAATCTTAAATATACTGTTGGGCAAAGAAAGAGAAATTATAAGAATTACTATTATTTTTTTTGATGACTGTTTTATTCATAGTAAGAAAGGAATATAAGTTTAGAGTATTTTTTAAATCTTTACTGTTCAGATTATTACAGATGTCCCTCTGTTCTCCCCCTATAGCTCCCCTCCATCTGGTTCCCACCCCATCCCACCCCAGGCCCTCACCACCCCACTGTCCATATCCATAGGTACTGCATACATGCATATGAGATCTTTGTCCAATATCTTCTTGCACCCCCACACCCACTTCCCCCTGAGAATTGTCAGTCCACTCCATTTCCATGCCCCTGATTCTATTACATTCACCAGTTTATCCTGTTCATCAGATTTTTTATTCATTTGATTTTTAGATTCACTTGTTTATAGATATGTATTTGTTATCACTTTGTTGTTCATAATTTATTATCTTTACATTTTTCTTCTTCTTCCTCTTCTTAAAGAATACCCTTCAGCATTTCATATGATACTGCTTTGGTGGTGATGAACTCCTTTAGCTTTTTCTTGTCTGTGAAGCTCTTTATCTGACCTTCAATTCTAAATTATAGCTTTGCTGGGTAGAGTATTCTTGGCTGTAGGTTCTTGCTATTCATCACTTTGAATATTTCTTGCCACTCCCTTCTGGCCTGAAAAGTTTCTGTTGAGAAATCAGTTGACAGTCGTATGGGTACTCCCTTGTAGGTAACTAACTGTTTTTCTCTTGCTGCTTTTAAGATTCCCTCTTTGTTGTCCTTGGCATTTTAATTATGATGTGTCTTGGTGTGGTTTTCTTTGGATTCCTCTTGTTTGGGGTTCTCTGTGCTTCCTGGACTTGTAAGTCTATTTCTTTCATCAGGTAGGGGAAGTTTTCTGTCATTATTTCTTCAAATAGGTTTCATTATCTTGCTCTCTCTCTTCTTCTGGCACCCCCATAATTCAGATGTTGGTGTGCTTGAAGCTGTCCCAGAGGCTCCTTACACTATCTTCATATTTTTGGATTCTTTTTTCTTTTAGCTCTTCCTGTTGGGTGTTTTTTTGCTTCCTCGTATTTCAAATCATTGACTTGATTCTTGGGATCCTCTAGTCTACTGTTGAATCTCTGTATATTATTCTTTATTTCAGTCAGTGTATGCTGAATTTCTGACTGGTCCTTTTCCATTTTTTTGGCATTCTCACTAAGACCCTTGAAGGTCTCACTAAGTTCCTTGGAGGTTTCTAGAAGATTCTTGAGTAACCTTATAACTGTGGTTTTGAATTCTATATCCAGTATTTTGCTTTCATCCATTTCTTTCATTTGTGACTTGTTTCTTTGTCTCTGCATTTTGGCTGCTTCCCTGTGTTTGTTTCTATGTACTGGGTAGCTGCTAAGTCTCCTTGAGTTGATAGAGTGGCCTTGTGTAGTAGGTGTCCTATAGGGCCCAGTGGCTCAACCTCCCCAATCACCTGAGGTGGACATTCTTGGTGCACCTCTTTGTGGGCTGTGCGCACAGTCTTGTTGTAGTTGAACCTTGATTGCTGTTGGTATCACTGATAGGAATTGACCTCCAGGCCAATTGGCTGTGAAGACCAGCTGTGTCTACAATGGAAGAGCTACTGTGCAGGAGACACCCTTATGGGGCAGGACTTGTTTCAGGGGGCTTTGGTGCTCACTGAGTCTGCCCCTTGAGTATGTCTCTCATGGATGTGAAGAACTGTAATCTGGTATGGTCTTACACTGACCACTGGGTACACTGGCTCTTGGATCTCTAAGGAGGTGCAAAGTCAGCCACTGCCTGGGACCACCCAGCAGGAGCTGCAAAGAGATCTGCAGATTCCTTCTCTTTGTATGGGTTTTGGAATTCCTAGATGAGGCCCAGCTGTGAAACAAGGCAGGCTGGTGCTGGTGTGGCCTTGGGCATTCCTTTGATAGCTTTGGGGCTCCCTGACCCCGCTGCAGCTTGTTTGACAGGTTTTAGGCTGAGAAAGGACAGGCCATTCATATGCAAAAGCTGTTGCATGCTGCCTGGGTGGGGTTGTAAATTGGGTGGACCAGGGTCTCAGGGAATCACCAGGGCAGAGCAAACAGCAATGGCTACCAGTTGGCCTTACACTGGGGAGGTCCCAGCACAGGAGAAATGACCATTGTGAGCACCTCTGTCTGGATGAACACTGCCCCTGCCTGCCGGCCCCAGTGCCAGACAGTCCAGTTTCTCCCCATATGTGTCTGGGTCCCCCAGAGTCTCCCCCGGCACTGGAGCTCAGAGCTAGCGGGAGCTTATATCGCCCTCCTGATTAAAAAAGCGGCACACCGGGTGCCAGCCCATTCCACCTCCGCACCTCCTACCAGTCTCAATGCTCTTTCTTCTTTACCTCTGTAGTTGTAGTGCTTCCACTCAGCCAGCTTTCCCGTGGTTCTGGATGATAGTTGTTCTGTCTTTTAGTTGTAATGTTGATGTGGTTGTGAGAGGCAGCAAGTCCAGGGGTTTACCTATGCCGCCATCTTGGTTCTTCTATAAGAATTATTTTGAATAGTTGAAAAGGCAGTCAAAATGGAAAGAGGGATACCTTGCATGACTAATTCAAATTTCAGGTTGTTACAGTAGACCTCCTAATTTCACTGAGGGGAATGATTTGAAGCTATTAGATTCTAAGGTTAAATAGAGTTAATCTTTGGTGGGACAGCATGAGCATATAAGCAATGATGCTTGAAGAATGGGTATTCTAATTAAGCATCCCAATTAAGTCATAAAATCATTAATGCTTACTAAAGTTTTAAAATCTTTATAAAATATGAATATTTTTATGTTGGTAATCACAAATTGAACAATTTAGTAATAAATATAATTAGATCACATTTAAAACTCAGGATCTTAGGTTAAAATTTATCTGCATCAACATCACTTTTGATAGGCAGAATAATGCGCACCCTGATCCCAAAGATGTCTATACCACAATCCCCAGGATTAGTGAATATGTTAAGGTACATTACAAAATATTTTATGTAATTAAATGAAGAACCTTAAAATGGAGAGATTATCCTGGATTAATAGGTTAGGCCCAATTTAATTTGATGGATCCTTAAAATCAGTTGTAGTCAAAAAGAGAAGGATATATTGTTACTGTTATGCCCAGATTTCAGGATCCCCAAGAAACCACATCAGGGAGCCAGCCATGTCCGATGCAAAAGCATAAGAGTCTTTATTCGAGCTAGCTCGGCTCCCCCACCTTGCCGACACAGCAGCAGGAAGCACAGAGAGATAACTCTGTGTGGAGACGGGTTATATAGTAAGGGGAGGAGAAAGGACTGTGCCGATTGGCCAGGCACAAGTCGGTGTCTTGTTCCTGGGTGTGGCTAGCAGAGGCTTAGACTTCCGGGAAGAAGCTCCTTGCCAAGCACGTGGCCAAGGTAAGATGGAGCACTTACCCTGGGGCAAGGTGGAAGCCTAGCCCTTACCCTGGGGCAAGGTGAAGG
>NW_005871207.1:2280552-2289784 GCF_000147115.1 Myotis lucifugus | reverse complement strand
TAGTCAGGGAAGCAGAGGGAGATAAGACATGCTGTAGAAGTCAGAATGTGCAGGGGAGATGCTGACTCTAGAGGCCTGTCAGTCTAACCTGGGAAAAAGATAGTTGGCTGGTGGTGGTCCCCAATGTAAGCCTGCAAAAGTTTGGGAAGCTGATTGGTTATTTCAAAAAGTTTCTAGCTCTTCCCAAGCCTGAGAATACATAATCCAAAGTGAACAAAGAGGTTCTCCCCCCTCCCTCCCCCCTCCCCCTCTCCCTCCCTCTCCCCCGTCCCCTCCTCCCTCTCTTTCTCCTCTGACCCACACTCACCCTGTTTGTTCATCATGCATTCTCTCCCACTCCTTCTCCCCCTCTCCCTCCCACTCCTCCTCTCTCTCCCCCTCCCTCTCTCCCTCTCCCCCTCTTTCTCCCTCTCTTTCTCCTCTGACCCACACTCATGCATTCTCTCTCCATGGCCATGTGGACCTAGAAGCCCTGTGGACTCCACAAGCAGACTCCAGACAGAAGCCTGGGTACAACAGCAAAGCAACAGATTGCAGGCTTAACACGAGCCAAGGCAACCTGATGCTGGACTGGGACTAAGCTTAATATGGCACAGAATCTCTGGACATTGACTCTATTTCTGGCCCTGATTTTCCATGGTGGGATGGACAGAGATGGGACACTGGGAAACTTCTTTAATTTTGCTTCCTGAATAAATTTTGCCACCAGACCTCATTCTCTCTTGTGGGTCCCTGGAGATGCTTTTCTCCAAGACACTGCAAGAACCCCACTTCCACCAGCAACAATATGACTAAAGAAGACGTGTCAGAGAAATACGAAGTTGCTGGCTTTGAAGATGGAAAAAGAAGGAAGGTAAGAGCTAAAGAATGGGTGGCCCTGAGATTCTGCAAAAGGTTTTCCTGTAGAGTGTCCAGGAGAGATTGCTACTCTGCCAATTCCCTGGTGTTAACTGAGTGAGACTCAGGTTAGACTTATCATACACAGAACTGGAAGATAATACATTTGTGCTGTTTTGAGACATTGAACTTATGGTAATTTATTATGGTAATGATAGAAAATTAATACATCATATCTCATAACGGAATTTGTGGTAGGAAGAATTTTAAGAATGACCTCCACTACCAAGATATTTCTCTCCCTAATTCCTGGGGCTCTAAAAATAATGAGGTATCATGCCCTTGAATATGTCAGGTTACATAGCAAAAGGGACTGTACAAATGTGATTAAATATACTAATCAGTTAACTTTAAAAAGTAGGGAGATTGTCCTAGATTACCTAGGTAGACCTAGTCTAATTACTCAAGGTTCTTAAAAGCAGAGAGCTTTTATTTATTTATTTTTTTTTGCTCAGTGCTAGAAGAGTGGGCCATATGAGAAGGAATGCAGGTGGTTTCTAGAATCTGAAATCAGTCCCCAGCTGGCAGCCAGCCAACCTAGAGCTTCAGGGAACTGAATCCTGGCACAACTATGTGAACTGGAAAGCAGATTCTTTCACATAACCTCTATGGAGAGTTCATCCCAGGTGAACTCTCCAGGCATAGAACTCAGCCAAACCTACCCAGAATTCTGACCAACAGAACTGTGAGCTAATAAATGTGTGTTGTTTTAAATCTCTAATTTTGAGGCGGTTTGTTACATCACAATAGAAAATTAATTCAGAACTCTAAAGTTTTTTGACTATCCCTTGATACCAAGCATTGTACTGGGCCATCCATATGTTAGGAAATGCAGTATAGCAAGAAGGTCCGAGTAGGGTTTGAAGTTAAACAAACCCAATTATTAACTTGATTGCCTTGAACAAGTTCATTAACTTTGATAAGCCTCATTTCCACATTTTAAAAGAAGAGCTAAATGTGTGTGTCTGCAAGGGTAGATGGGAGAATGAAGTAAGTCTCTGAAACACATCCATGGAAATGGCTGGTGAGCACTAGGTGATCAACAAACAAAAAAAGACAAAAGTGAATATTCAGGAGGACCTGCAAATATTAACCCTCCTCTTTCTTTCTTGGGTTCATAAATGGAGAAATAAAACAAAATATAAAGATGGAGGCCAATATCTGACCTTTTTAAAAAAAAAAATTGATGGAGGCCTGTTTGCAGCACTTGGCTTTAGGTCTGTTAGTCAAATGGATTTGCTAATACTGCACCCTAGAATTATGGGAACCCTTCGCCTGTCTGCATGGAGGAGAAGTAGCAGCTGTGCCACTTGCAGGCAGTTTGATCTTGATAGAGAAACTGACGGAGCTGAGTTGAGGGTGCAAGTTACCCACAGAGGAACAATGGGGGAAGAGGGCAAGGTGTGCTCAGGGAAACTCCCCCTTCACTGAAACCATGGTTAAGGTTTAGTACCAGAAATGGGCACTAAGATTTTTAGTAACTTTTCCATGCTTACCTAGCAAAGGCATACTAGAGCCAGGACTTGAATTCATGTCTTTCATACTCAGGGCTTTTGCAATATCTGTCACAATTACTCTGCTTTACTGAAATGCAGCTTTAAAAAAGGAAGCCATGAGGCAGAATTTTAATAGATCTATTTAAATTAAATCTATGAATTTATCTATTTGTATTCTTTTAGTGTGGTGTAAAAGTATACTGTAATTTTAGAAAAATTTAACTATTCTATCAATGTTTATCTAAAAGAAAAAAAATGCTGGTTAAAAGAGGGTATTCATGTCTTTCATTTAAATAAATTTTTATTATAATGCTAAAGATAAAAGCTTCCCTATAAGAAGTAGATAATTCTATGACAGAACCAAGATGGCGGCATAGGTAAAGCACCTGTACTTGCTGCCTCTCACAACCACATCAATACCACAACTAAACGGCAGAACAACTACCACCCAGAACCGTGGGAAGGCTGGCTGAGTGGAAGTTCCACAACTAGAGAGGTGAAGAAGGTGCAATGAGACTGGTAGGAGGTGCAGAGGCACAGAAAGTGCTGGCACCTGGATGTGCTGCTCTTTTAATCGGGAGGGAGATACAAGCTCTCACTTGCTCTGAACTCCAGTTCTGGGCGAGACTCTGGAGGACCCAGGCACATATGGGGAGAAACTGGACTGTCTGGCATTGGGACAGGAACGCGAGGGAGGCTATCTTTTAGAGGGGCTCGCAGTGATCATTGTTCCTGCACAGGGGCGTGGGACGCAGAGAACCCGGGACTTCTCCAGTTCAGGGCTGACTGGCAGTCATTGCTGCTTGCTCCACCCTGGTGATTTCCAGAGACCCCACCCCACCCAGTTTACAACCCCACCCAAGCTGTTTGCATTGTCTTTTGCATATGAATTGCCTGTCCTTTTGCCTAAAACCTGTCAAACTGCAGCTGGGTCAGAGAGCCACAGAGCTTCCAAAAGAAGGCCCAAGGCCCAGCCGGCCTTGCTTCAAGCTGGGCCTCATCTGGGCACTTCCAAACCCCATAAAAAGGGAGGAATCTGCAGATCTCTCTGTAGCTCCTGCTGGGTGGAGCCAGACACTGACTGACCTTGCACCTCCTTAGAGACCCAAGAGCCAGTGTACCCAGTGGTCAGAGTGAGACCATACTGGTTTACAACTCTTCACATCCATAAGAGACACACTCAAGGGGCAGACTCAGTGAGCACCAAAGACCAGCTGAAGCAAATCCTGCCCCATAAGGGTGTGTCCTGTGCTACAGGTCTTCCATTGTAGACACAGCTTGTCATCACAGCTAATTGACCTGGAGGTTAATTCCTATCAGTGATACCAATAGCAATCAAGTGTTAACTACAACAAGACTGTGCGCACAGTCCACAAAGAGGTGCATCAAGAGTGTCTACCTCAGGTGATTGGGGAGGCTGAGCCACTGGGCCCTATAGGACACCAACCACACAAGGCCACTCTATCAACTCAAGGAGACTTAGTAGCTACCCAGTACATAGAAACAAACACAGGGAAGCAGCCAAAATGCAGAGACAAAGAAACAAGTCACAAATGAAAGAAATGGATGAAAGCAAAATACTGGATATAGATTTCAAAACCACTGTTATAAGGTTACTCAAGAATCTTCTAGAAACTTCTGAAGATTTAGTGAGACCTGCAAGGATAGGAAAAAGGACCAGTCAGAAACTAAGCATACACTGGCTGAAATAAAGAATAATATACAGAGATCCAACAGCAGACGAGAGGATCCCAAAAATCAAGTCAAAGATTTGAAATACAAAGAAGCAAAAAACACTCAACTGGAAAAGCAAAAAGCAAAAAGAATCCCAAAATATGAAGATAGTGTAAGGAGCCTCTGGGACAGCTTCAAGCGTACCAACATCCGAATTATGGGGGTGCCAGAAGAAGAGAGAGAGCAAGATATTGAAAACCTATTTGAAGAAATAATGACAGAAAACTTCCCCTACCTGGTGAAATAAATAGATTTACAAGTCCAGGAAGCACAGGGAACCCCAAACAAGAGGAATCCAAAGAGGACCACACCACGACACATCATAATTAAAATGCCAAGGGCAAAAGGCAAAGAGAGAATCTTAAAAGCAACAAGAGAAAAACAGTTAGTTACCTACAAGGGAGTACCCATACGACTGTCAGCTGATTTCTCAACAGAAACTATTCAGTCCAGAAGGGAGTAGCAAGAAATATTCAAAGTGATGAATAGCAAGAACCTACAGTCAAAATTACTTCACCCAGCAAAACTATCATTTAGAATTGAAGGTCAGACAAAGAGCTTCACAGATAAGAAAAAGCTAAAGGAGTTCATCACCACCAAACCAGTATATGACATGCTGAAGGGTATTCTTTAAGAAGAGGAGGAAGAAGAAAAAGGTAAAGATAAAAATTATGAACAATGAAGTGACAACAAATACATATCTATCAACAAGTGAATCTAAAAATCAAGTGAATACAAAATCTGATGAACAAAATAAACTGGTGAATATAATAGAATCAGGGGCATATAAAGGGATTGGACTGACGATTCTTGTGGGGAAGGTGGTGAGGGGAGTGTGGGAAGAGATTAAACAAAAATCTTATACCTGTGGACAAGGACAGTTGGGGGGTTTAAGGGCATGGGGTAGGATGGGAACTGGGTGGAGGGGAGCTATGGAGGGGAAAAAGAGGAACAACTATAATAATCTGAACAGTAAAGATTTATTTAAAAAAAAGTAGATAATTCTAAAATGAACTGTAGCACCAGGGTATTTCATAGAAGAAAGTAAATATAATGGTAATGATAAGCTATTTACTGCACAAAATTTTAATCAGCATTCAGATATTAATAATGAAATTTGCCAACCTATGGAAAAGTTTTATTTCTAAGGTATAACCTTAAATGGTTCAAAGGTTGAAATATGGAAGTTATTAAATAGCCTCAGAAACACATTTTGTTTGAGTAACTCAAATTAATAAATGATATTTAGCTGTAATGAAACTGTGAACTGGGTTGGGCCTTCCTTTTTCACTTAGGTTTCTCTGCAGCTGATTAAACACCACCACAAGGCATACCAACCTGTACTAAAGTCACTAAGAAAAAAATCATTAATCAGTTTACTTTAATTGTGATGGCTACCTTAAATTTGTGAAATCTGTCAGATTTCAAAAATTACCAAAAGTCATATTAATTTTCAAAAACATTATTAGAAAGCTACAGTTTCCACAGTTTCAAACTATTTTCTAATTCTATTATTTTTCTGATGCATTATTTCTTATCATGAGCAGTGAAAACAGTTGAAGGTACAGAGAATGACTTAAAGATATCATCTCATTGGAAAGCACAAAATGAGCATTTCTAGATGATGTAAACTTGCAGAATTGTTTTTGCAACACAAGTGTGCATTATCTTTTGTGATATCTTAATGGGTATTACTTTCTGGTATTTATGAGATGGTAACCACCAAATTTTCTTAATCTTTTTCTTTTCAATCCTATAACACATTGTAATATGAGAATACATTATTAGGTGGTGGTAATAACTCTGAAGTATTTTTCTTAATAAAACTGTCATATTTCATAGAAATAGCAGAGAATCTAAACTTTTGCATGAGTGCCTCCTGGACATGGATCAAAGCCTTCTGATAGAATTTTTTCTAAGATTGTTACTCAGAAGTGCAGCATTTTAGAGGTAGTCCTTGGAGCTGGAAGAAGATGTCAACTGATATTATGTAATTCACCCTGGGACCAGGAGCAAAGGCCAACTTCAAATGCTTGCTTTTATATCCTCCATTACCAAGCAAAATGTCACATAGCTAAGATCACCACTGTGATGTGTTCTGTGCCCCAAACACCTCATTTAGTGCCATGTGACCTGTGGCTGTTCAATAAATACTAATTGATCTTAATAACATGTGTGGACTGTGAACACCATAAAAAAAAATGTTAAAGGAACTTTAGAATGATTCCAGAATTCCAGGAAAACCTGGATCATGTGTTTTGTTGTTACTGGTTTACATGTTGCCTATGTTTTAATTTAAAATTCTTCCTTATCATAGCACCAAATTTATCATATCGTGGGACCCATTTTGGCTCACCATATGGCTAAAATATTATATTTATTTTCTGTTGATTTTAGTGTGATTATTTCTAGTATGAATAGGAGCCTTTTATATTGATTCAAATGTCTCTTAGTTCACAAATCTTTTTACCAGTTTGACCTTGTGTTACCAATATCTCACAATGATTGTGTTCTCAACGGCCTCCAAAAATGCAGGTTCAGTATTAAAGGAAACATTTTAACATTTTCTTTTATTTACCACAAGGAACTATGGGATTACTTCCTTTTGAATACTTTATTTATAGAGTTACTTTTAACTTATGAAATTCTTATATAATGTTTCTTTCAAGTATTATTTTACCTGACCTAAAATAGAACAGTTTCCTCTTGGCAAGGTATGTTATTATTCTGGGTGAAAAGTTTATCAACAAATCCTTAAGAGATGTGGTGGTTGGAGGATATTTAAAGAGACATATGTATTCCAAATAAAATCGATAACTGTTACAAAAATTCTGACTTAATTGATAAAGGAAATAGAATGAAATAATCTAAAAAGTCCACATCTCAACAGCAAGCCTTTTATATGTTTACTAGAGGCCCAGTGCATGAATTCGTGCATGGTGGAATCCCATCAGCGAAGGCTGGCGAGGGGGAGGCGTCGTGGGTGAGAGGGGGCAATCGGGGCCTGGATCAGGCTGGTTGGCTGCCGCAGTATGCATCATAGCCACCGGTTGATCTGGTCGTTCTGGTTGTTCTGCTGGTCCATTCACTGGGCTTTTATCTATATAGATTGTTCTCAACTTATTTTTCTCTAAGTTTTCCTTTTTTAACCCATCTATACCTTCTCTCATATATGTAAACACCTCTGATTTCTTCCATTTCTTTATTTTGGATGCAATATGTCATTCTATATACATTCCATTTCCCCTAGTTACTCATAATTAAGAAAACATCCTTCTTTCCTTTGACTACCTACTTCTTTCCCTTTCTCCCTCCCTACTTGTGTCCCTCCCTCCCTCCCTCCCATCTTCCTTCCTTCCTTCCTTCCTTCCTTCCTTCCTTCCTTCCTTCCTTCCTTCCTTCTTTCTTTTTTTTTTCCTTTTATAAATATAATGAGTAACTCCTGGGAATTAAATATTACATAAAATCCAATAAGGACATAGTATTACATTTTTTTTTACTTATTTCAACTTATTTAACTCCCACCCTTTTACAATATATTATTATTATTATTATTATTATTATTAACTTTATTTTACAAAGAAAGAACCCAAGACTCAGAGAAATTAAATGACTTGCTTAGGAATACAGAAATAGCAAAAGGCAAAATCTAATAAAGAATTATTCAAAACTGTTCTTAAAAACATACCGCTTTAATTATTTTAAATGTCTGGATCCATGTGGACTTTCTTGAATTATTGAGATTCCTAAAAAAATGATTATATTATAATAAAATTTTATTAGCTTGGAAATTTATTAAAATTTACTTTTATTAAAAAGAATGTATTAATATATTATTTAATCCACTTTTTGAAATAATTCATGTCAGTATAATTTTATTTGATCTGCAAACTATTTGTTAATCACTTCAAAGATTCTCATTTGGTTTCAACCTGTAAAGCCATCTATTTCTCCTTATATTACTTGACTTTACTATAAATAATATCCAATAGGTATTAGATTTAAAATAATAATATGCTTCTTAAAAATAATAAAACAGAATGTAGAACTAGAATATAAAATTTTTCAAAGATGACTAATATTCTTAAAGATTGTTTTTATTAGATACTAATTCATTATTTATTTCACAATTTAATGACTATACTTTTAACACTCCGGTGTGGGGTGAATTTCCCGCCAAAATATAAGATGGCTCTGTCTTTTGGTTTTGTTCCATCCACCAAAAGGGTGGATTACAAACAAATATTTGGTAATACGCAGTTACAATCGGCCCGAGTTTACACGTGTTTCCCGCACTCCACCGCAAATCTATATGAACCGAGTAAAGACGGCTCCCGCGAGTACGCGCAATTCACGCGAGCCGACTTAACTCGTTTCCCCCACTCCAAGTGTTAATAGTCATTTGAAAACAAATAGTAATGGCTATAATGTCAACTATAAAAATCTTTCATGATGAGAAGAAGGATAAGCCACAGAGAAAATTAGGTAAAGGACATGAAACTTGAAGAAACTTGGATGAACACTAATTTTATGACAAGATTGCTAAGCTCCACTAATTGTTACTTTGTGCACTTAATAAGAAAATGTAGTAATCTTATGGATCTTTTGCATTTTAAATGAGTCTTTTTTTTTTTGTTTTTAAGTCCTCACCCAAGCATATGTTTTTCATTGATTTGAGGGAGAGGGAGAGAGAGACACACACACACACACAGAGAAAATATCAGTTGGTTGCCTCCCACATAGGCCTGGGAGATTGAAACTGAAACCCTGGTATGAGCCCTTACTGGGATTCGAACCCGCCACCTTTCAATGTATGGGATGATGCTCTAACCAACTGAGCCACACTGGCCAGGGCATTAAATGAAATCTCTTTAACAAACATAATGACATTGATATTAAACATGTCTTTTATCATATATAGGAGAGTAGAAAAAAAAGCTAATTAGATAAACTTTTTATAGTAGTAAATCTCCCCAAATAAGCTGCAGATGGAGCAAACAATACCCTTGCATAAAATCTGAGTCTGCTTCCTGTATGTGTTGTGACAATATCTAGTATGGCAGTCGAGCATAGTGGTTAATAGCAAGGGCTCTGGATCTGGCTAG
>NW_005871207.1:2171161-2279650 GCF_000147115.1 Myotis lucifugus | reverse complement strand
TATATTTTACTTATAAAATGACTTTGATTTTACTTATAAAATAACCTTTGGGACCTTAGGCCATTATTGCAATGTTTTTCTGAAAATGCAAGGCTAAATAACAGTTATTTGGTTACACTGTCAAGTAAATCTATCTTTCTATTCCAGGTATTACCTGAGAGTTATTGCACTGCACCAGGAGATTATTTTTTTAACTTTATTAATTGGGGTGACATCCTTTTTAATAAAAGGGTAATATGCAAATTGACCTTAACAGCAGAACAACTGGGAATGACCGGTTGCTATGATGCTCATTGACCACCAAGGGGCAGACGCTCAATGCAGGAGCTGCCCCATTGGTGGTCAGTGCACCACCACAGGGGGGAGCTCCGCTTGGCCACAAGCCAGGCTGACAGCTGCAAGCGCAGCAGTGGCTCCCGCCACCTCGGCAGCACTAAGGGTGTCTGACTACGGCTTAGGCCCGCTCCCCGTAGGGCAGCGGTTCTCAACCTGTGCATCGTGACCCCTTTGGGGGTCGAACGACCCTTTCTTAGGGGTCGCCTAAATACATCCTGCATATCATATATTTACATTTCGATTCATAACAGTAGCAAAATTACAGTTATGAAGTAGCAACGAAAATAATTTTATGGTTGGGGGTCACCACAACATGAGGAACTGTATTAAAGGGTCGCGGCATTAGGAAGGTTGAAAACCACTGCTGTAGGGCCTAAGCTGCAGTCAGACATCCCCCAAGGGCTCCTGGGCTGCCAGAGGGATGTCTGACTTCCAGCTTAGCCTGATCTCCTGGGGAGCAGGCATAAGCTGGAAGGTGGACATCCCCCAAGAGCTCCCGAACTGCAAGAGGGTGCAGGCCAGGCTGAGGGACCCCCCTGGAGTGCATGAATTTTCGTGCATCAAGCCTCTAGTTGGTTAATAAGATTATATAAATTTCAGCACTGTCCGGGTAGCTCAGTTGTTTATAATGCTATCCCCATATGCCCAAGTTGTAGGTTTGATTCTGGGTCAGGGCACACACAATGATCAACCAATGAATGCATAAATAAGTAGAACAACAAATCAATGTTTCTCTCTATCTTTATCTCTCTCTCTCTCTGTCCCCCTTCTACTCTCTCTAAAATAAATCAATAACTTTAAAAAAAATTTCAAGTGTACAATTCTGTAATACCTCATCTGTATATTGCATTATGTGTTCATCACCAAAGTCAAGTCTCCTTCCATCACCAAATATTTGATCCTCTTTACCCTCTTCTGCTTCCCTCATCCCCTTCCCTCTGGGAACCACTACACTGTTGTCTGTGGATGAGGGTTTTTGTTTCTTCGTTTTTCTGGTTTGTTTGTTGTTTTCCATTATATCTCACATGTGAGTGAAATCATATGGTTTTAGACGTTTTCTGTCTGACTTATTTCACTTAGCATGATATTCTCAAGATCCATACATGTTGTTGCAAATGGCTGTATATCATCTTTTCTTATGGATATAGATAGATAGATAGATAGATAGATAGATAGATAGATATATCACTTTTTTAATCAAATCATCTATCAAAGGACACTTAAGTTGTTTCCATATTTTGACCACCAAGAATAATGCAGCAATCAACATAGGGATACATAGATCTTTATGAAAAAAATGTCTTCAACATTTTGGTGTAGACAACAATAAGAGGGTTTGCTGGGTCATATGGTAGCTCTCTTCTTAATTTTTTGAGGAACCTCCATACTGACTTTTTCATAATGCCTTCCCCACCAGAAGTGAATGATGGTTCCTTTTTCTCCACAACTTGTCCAACACTTGTTATTTCTTGTCTTGTTGATAATAGCCATTCTAACACATTTGATGTGGGGGTTTTTTGTTTTTTATCCTCACCTGAGATATTTTTTCCATTGATTTTTAGAGAGAGTAGAAGGGAGAGACAAAGAGAAATACCGATGTGAGTGAGACACATTCATTGGTTGCCTCTCTCATGCCCCAAGGAGCCTGCAACCCAGGTGAGTGCCCTTGACTGGAATTGAACCTGGGATGCTTCAGTCTTCAGGCCTACACTCTATCCACTGAGCAAAACCAGCTAGGGCTCCTTGTGGTTTTGATTAGAATTTCTCTTATAATTAGTGAAGTTGAACATCTTTTCATATAGCTGTTGCCCATTTGTATGTGTCCTTAGGAAAGGTATCTGTTCAGGTCCTCTGCTCATTTTTTAATAGTATTGTTTTTTGTTGTTGTTGAGTTGTATAAGTTCTTTATATATTTTGGATATTAACCTTTTAAGGTATTTTTTGCATATTTCTTTTCCCATTCCGTTGGTTGCTGTTTTGATTATTCTTTATTGAACTGATGAAGAGCAATTAATAGTAGAGCTGTTTTCCCCATAAGGTGCCCTGATCCATGAGTGGAAAAGAGTTTGATAGAAATATATTTGGTTGAGTATCATACAAATAACACAGTGTCCAGAATATAAGACACATTGAAGGAATTGCTCTTACTATTGCTAACCCCCCCACCCCCCCCCCCACACACACACCTGGAGCTTTCAAAGACACACTCACCAACAAGTATGTCACATCATAAGCATGTCACATAAATATAACGGGGGTTGGATGACTGAGTGGAGTGAAGAAAGACATTTATATTATGCAATGGGGACATAAAATTACTATTTGCCATATCAAGTGAAGTGAGAGAGGGAAGTTAAGGAGTGAGAGGGTAAATGCTTGTAAAAGTAATATTTTCTTGTGTTTTTTGTTTGTTTCAGAAGGGAAGTTCCTTGATCCTTATGCTGTAATAGGTAGTTCTAGTCTATGACCTCTTGAAGGTAATAAGTGAAAGTACTACAGGCTGATACAAGCCAGGTGTAGAACATGGCAGACATGTAATATGGAATGAGTCCAGGCCCCAGAATTACCATTTTGAAGAGAACTGCCCATCAAACAGCAGGATACATTTTGAGTTTTGCATAATTAAGAAATAAACTCTTATTGTAATTGAGGCATTATATGTACATTCAAATTATATTGAATAACATATCATGGATATATATTCACAAAGAGTGAAATTTTTGTTTTATAATTTAATTAGAAGTTTTGCTGTAAATAGAAAAAGTTAACCCTTTTGGAATACATATGATTTTTAGACTTGCAAAAAGCAATATGAAAAAGTCTCTAAAAATTCTTATTGGGCAGCTGATTTAAGAAATATATAAGTCACTTCATTTGCAAAAGTTTGAGCCATTTTGGAGCAGCCATATGACAATATTACACAAAATTCTAATTTCAAGTGTGTTGTTTTATTAAGAGAAATGATCATTCATGTTGAACTATTATCTTCTGGTTCTCTCACATTCTATATGACAGATGCAATTAATTGCTTTGCTCTTGACCCCAAAGAAGAATTGTTTATTAGTGTTTTCTGTTATTTCCAAACAGAGAAACAACAATTTGAGTTAATAGACTCAGGGCAACAAACACAATCTTGTACAGTGACAGTTTTGGCACTCAATGGCTGTGGTAAGTTAATGTAAAGTGAGTGTCATTCACTGCTATGATATAGTACCTTCCTATTCAGGTGACTAGCACTGTATGCTTCAGTTGGTAAAATATTGTTAAGAGAAACTCAAATATAGAACTCTGTTCTTAGTATGAAATTAAGAATGACTTTCAGTATTATTTTCCCAAGTTTTAGTACCTTGTGGAAAGTAATGAAAGAGTGTAGCTTGAGGTTATAAATTGATCTGGAATAAGAAGGTAGAGATTCTGACAGTAAGGCCAGCTGATTTTTTTTTAGTTTTCTGTTGTTTTGAAAAGTTGTGATAATTAAATATACACATATTAAGAATAAGGGGATGGACTCTGTGTAGTGTATTACATTCTCTGTTGCTGAAGGCAACGACCAACAAGTAGTTAGCATAATAAATGTGAGAGGTCCAGCAGAAGGCTGATGGACCTTGGGCTTTACCAAGGGCTAAAATCTATGCACCGATTGTTCTGTTGAGACAATGGTGGCTCAAGGCAATCTTCTAACCTGATAATTTTTTACTGTTTACCAAACCTTACCTTTGATATGTCTGTTTGCTTTGCTGAAGGGCAAATGGGTATTCTAGTAAATAAAAAGCCTTGGGTCCAGAGATTCGGGGAGCCACTTCACTAGAGGGTGAGGCCTCCACCTGGCTTTCCCCCAGGCCTTCTAAATTTATATTTCTTATTTAGTATATCCATTTGCACGTAGCCCCTTCTCCAGATTCTGAATCCTTGCTGCAAAAGGTTGTGGCACTCCATAGGATATTTTAATATAACATTACAAAAACATCACTTGGGTGGAAACAGATTGAATTTCAGCCTGCTGTTTTTCATCAATTTCATGTCTACTTTAGAACTAGAAAACTGGAAAGTGCTCTCATTAGTGATACATTGCTAATTAAGGAGATTTTTGAAATTTGCTCTGTAGGCTTTCACAAGCACATTTAACCACTGTCCACATGTATACATCTACATGCCACTTAAAAAACTGACCAGGTTTGAACATAGATATGCATCCTCCTTGTCCTGAGGGAAGCATAGAGGAAAGTTTATTCAGCAACACAGTCGAAGTTATAGTAGTTTGCTCTTGTAATCTAAATAACTTTCTATGTGAATTTCTCCCTAAGGTTGACAGAAAGTAGACAAAAGAAGAGGTAGGGGAATAAGCAAAAACTATCACTGCTTGTATAAAAACTAGAGAGCCCAGCCGGCGTCAACTTATGAACTAGGAGGTCACAGTTCGATTCCCAGTCAGGCCACATGCCAGGGTTGCAGACTGGATTCCCAGTGCGGGGCATGCAGGAGGCAGCCAATCAGTGATTCTCTCTCATCATTGATATTTCTATCTCTCTCCCTCTCCCTTCCTCCCTGTAATCAATAAAAACATTTTTAAAAAAACAAAACAAAACTAGAGATATATGTTCCTATAAGTGAGATTTAGGCTATTTATATGTGAAAGGCAACATGTTATTACATTTCAAGTGTTTGATTTTTTATTGTTCTTAACACTCTGTTTGTGTAATAGGTGAGTAGAAAAAATTTGATAAAGAAACAGCTTCCATTTACACATGTTTGATGCTTTTCAAAATATAAATTCATAGAATTTTAGAACTTGAAAGGTCCTTAGAGCCCCAGTTCCTCATTTAACAAAACAAATATAATACTAGCAGTGACTTGTCCAAGATCACACAACTGGTCAGTGGGAAAGTTTGGACCAGAACCTAAATATCTTGAATCTATTTTTGTCTTTATTTTTTTAATTGTTCTTTTCATCAAATTAGTTCATTTAAATGATAATTTTTAGTACATATTTTGGATTTTTAAAAAAATAAACATTTAGCATAGTCATGTTCATGCTTTCTTTAGTTGGCCACCCTTGTGAGCCCTTACCAGAATAAAGAGAATATGACATTTTCACTTGCTGTTGCAATTTAATTTCCAAATTTCATAACTACTATTTACAATATCTAATGAAATTTGGTCTTCTTAAAAATAAAAACACTTCTTTTAGAGATCTCAAGGAGGTTTTCCCATTGGAAAATGTTTGAGGCTACTAGCATGGGATTCAATGAAGCCATACTTTATATATTGTCAAAAATTTGTCATATGTCATAAAAAGCCAATTAATAAAATATACTTTTATTTCCAGTTCAAAATGTCATTATAACTCAAAATGCTGTATTATTTTTTTCTTGATTCCTAAATAAATATCTGAGTTAACGAAAGAATGACAGCTTAACATTGAATTCTTTGGTCTTTGTCAGGTTGTCACAATATTAATGTTATTTAAATGTATTGTCTTTGCCTATGAGTTTGAATCAAGCATGAATTCTATTCATTTCCAGCCAGAGCCTAGTGGCCAATTTCTAAATTATATTACTGCTGATTTGAATTATTATAAATAAGACTGTGCCAAATGTCAATTGATTATTCTAGGGTAATCAATATTATTTTAAAAGGTGAATTTTTAGTTGACTGATAGCAAATGATTTCTATTCCCTGGTTTTGGCACTAGATGATTTAAAAATATATAGATATAGATATAGATATAGATAGATATATATATAGATATATATGAATATGTACTATCTTCATATTAACACAACAGTTTGGATTGAATAAAAATTATCTTGTTTTTATTTGCAAAAGCCATTAGGCTGAGTATCTGAAATTATATGTAATCAGGGGTGCTATAAGTTATTTCCTTCTGATGAAGGTCTGATCCATCATTGGCTGTGTCACCTGTCAAAAATAAATAAGTAAGTCTAATCAACCATTGATCATTATATTTAATTATGTTTTTGTTATCTTGTGGATAACTTTTCATGAGTAGGAGGAAAAGTGCAGTCCTTAAAAGTTAAAAAGTAACTATCATTCTTCTATAATCTAAGAAAGGGCTGGAAAGTGCTATGAATTATAAAGCCAAAAAATAGTTATAACTCTGAACCTCTCTGTATTTAGTTTAACATTTCATCAAAGAGCTTTGGCCTTGAATTTATCATTTACATTTCTAATTCTGATCTGAAGACTCTGATAAATAAAAACATCACAAATCACACAGATATCACACATAATATGTCATCTGTTGTTTACCTATTATCTATGTATTATCATCTATCTACCTATCATTTTTCTATCCTTTATCATTTTCCTGCCTACCTATCTCTTCATCTCTTTATCTGTCTTCCTTGCTATATATTGGAGATGTCAGAAATTTTCTGCTCCAAGTTGTCAGAAATTATCCTTTAGGGGGACTTAAAAGAATTTTAAATCCAGCTATAAATTCTTTCTTAAAGATACTGTGCTGCCTCTTGGTACTACAGAAAGGTATCCTGATACAGTGATTCTTAGAGTCTGAAAACAAAAAGAGTTTATGAGATACCTTTTGCATCTTTGTGCCACGCTACTAGGAAACCAGGGCACCAGTTATTTCTTATAAGTATCACCTAAATGTGTCTATTTAAGGTCAGATGAGAAAGGCATGTATATACATAGGGAAATGCCACAAATTCATCTACTTATTACTCAGTGGTTAATATTCTTTAAGGCTTTCAATGCCTTATTCTCTGAACTTGAATTCAGATGGGGAAATTTATGAATTTTGTACAGTGCAATACTGATTACAGTAATAATACATTTACTCGCAATTATTGTGCTGCTTTTCAGAATTTGCAAAATTCTGTCATTCTGTACTCCATTTCTTCACTTCCCCTTTGTTACTAGGTACATAGTACATTTTTTTAAAAAATATATTTTATTAATTTCTTACAGAGAGGAAGGGAGAGGGATAGAGAGTTAGAAACATCGATGAGAGAGAAACATCGATCAGCTGCCTATTGGGACACTCCCTATTGGGAATGTGCCTGCAACCAAGGTACATGCCCTTGACCGGAATCGAACCTGGGACCCTTGAGTCCCCAGGCTGAAGCTCTATCCATTGAGCCAAACCAGTTAGGGCCATAGTACATTTTTAACTTACCAAAGAAAGAAAAACTTGAGATAAGATCACAGGAGTGAAAAATTCCTTTTTACATGTGAATAAATATATACACATTCAAATATAATACATACTCACAGCTCTTCTTATTCTCTGTCCTGCCTTCCACAAACTACAAAGTGAAAAATAATCTCACAATAAGTGTAAATATAACATAATAAAATATTTATAAACATACTGGAGGTCTGGTGCATGAAATTTGTGCACTCAGGGAGGGGGTCCCTCAGCCTGGCCTGCACCCTCTGACAGTTCGGAAGTCCTTGGGGGATGTCCGACTGACGGCTTAGGTCCACTCCCCGTGGAGAGAGAGCCTAAGCTGTCAGTCAGACATCCTTACTGCTGCCGCAGAGGCGGGAGAGGCTCCCGCCACTACCACTGCACTCGCCAGCCATGAGCCTGGCTCTGGCTGAGCAGCGCTCCCCCTGTGGGAGTGCACTGACTACCAGGGGAAGCTCCTGCATTGAGTGTGATCAGGCCAAAATTGGCTCTCCAACATTCCCCGGATTGCGAGAGTGCTCAGGCCAGGCAGAGGGACCCCACCGGTGCATGATCGGGGCCAGGGAGGTATGCAGGAAGGTGTGTTTGGCCCGTCTTGCTCATTTCCGATTGGCCGGACCCCAGCCGCAAGCTAACCTACTGGTCAGAGCATCTGCCCTCTGGTGGTCAGTGCATGTCATAGTGACTGGTCAACTGGTTGACTGTCTGTGCCATGGTGGTCAGTGCACATCATATCAAGCAGTTGAGCAGCCTTAGCATATCATTAGCATTAGCATATTACACTTTGATTGGTTGAATGGACAACCAGATGACCAGACACTTAGCATATTAGGCTTTTATTATATAGGATAAATAAATTTTCTGTCCTTCCATACTCTACTTTCCCATATCCCTTTTTTTCAGGTGTAGAAAAGCTCCCCTAATATAAATGTTTCCTATTTCAAAATAAATTACTATGAATTAACATGCACACATTGGAAGTAACAAGGAAGCAGAGTATATGCAATTGCAAATCTGAAAGGTTTCTCCTGACCATGTGGAAATCAGCTCACCAATGTACACAGCCATGGCCATTCCAATGCTGAGCCCAGATGAAATGCCAGTGGGGTCTTTTAATAACCATTCTATGTTATATACATATAGTTTGAAGTATATAATGCAGAATGTATAGAACATAATATAATGTGTATAGTGGGAAAAAGTATAATATATTCTCAGTTTCTGCTTGGATTTTAGAAAAGTAATCTCCAAAATTTCAATTTTTGATAAAACTTCAAGCTGAAAATGTTGACATGTTCTTTGTGATGTCATTGCAACAATTTCCATCTTCCTCCTTGTTGCTGTTTCCAGGGATGACCAATGGCCTAGAATGCATTGACTACAGTTCTTCCAGTTTTGGGGTTGTTGATTTCCACTTTCCTACCTAACAGGGGGAAAATATCAACAAAAAGAAAAAGTTTCCCCTTCCTTCCTTCCTTCCTTCCTTCCTTCCTTCCTTCCTTCCTTCCTTCCTTCCTTCCGGCAGGTCAGTCATGCTAAATATTGCCAGATATTATCAGGAATGATCCTTTAAAATACATGGAGTTTAATTACACAGCTTCTGAATGCCACAACAGTATAAAGGCCAATCTAAAAACTATTTCAGTGTCCTGTTCACAGCTGGTAAAATTAACTACTTGTTTTTAAAAGGCAGTATTTTCTCAAAAAGCTTCTCTTGCTTCTTTCTAAAACCCACCAACACCACCTGAAGATATGCAAGAGGTTGTGTACAGACTGGGAGAGAAAATAAGTTTCACCCCATAAGGGAGGAGAATCCGCCCTTGCCTAGGGCTTCCTCCCAACCCCTTTGAACAGCAAGTGCCTTGATGAAGGGCCTGGAGAGGGAATCTCCGGGTGGAAGAAGGGAATTTGGCAAGTCTGGACAATGAGACCACTGGGTGGGGAAGTCCAAAGTGTTTCCAAAACTCAGCCTTGTGTTTATGTAGGAGGCTCTAAATCTTAGAAAGCAATTTCCTTACTTTTAAAATAAAGAAGCCAGCCCTGGCCAGTGTGGCTCAGTTGGGTGTCCTCCCTTGAAGGAGGAGGTTTCTGGTTCGATTCCTGTCAATGTCACATGGTTGCTGGCTCCATCCCGGAGATGGGGTGTGCAGGAGGCATCCCATCGATGTTGCACTCTTTCACATCAATATTTCTCTCTCCCCCTCTCCCTTCCTCTCTCTCTGAAAATCAATAAACTATTCTTAAATAAATAAATAAATAAATAAATAAATAATAAAGAAGCTAGAGGAATCTTAAAGATTTTTTTTCAAATCTAGAGCACTATAATATTAATATAAATCATCTTGATAAATACATGTATTGTTTCAACTATAAGTCTTTCATCTGTGACCAAATAGATTGTCTACCCCAACTTTGGATCCTAAATATTCCAGGGATGAAAAGCAGGAGTTTAACTTCCTTGACTACCTACTGAGGAATGGAGGGTGCATTCTAGACAATTATATTATTTAAATCTTCCCTCCAATAATAATTTTTGAAAAAGTAAAATGTCTACTTAAATATTAATTAATTCAACAACTATTTATGGGTAACCACTATGAGCCAGATACTGTTAACGTGCAGGAAACATATGAGTACAAATCAGCCTGAGATCTTATCTTCGTCTACATTTCTTGGTTTGGCATACGTGAAAAAGTCAGTTCTTTCACAAGTAGTCTGAGCTTATGGATCTGCAATCTTTTAACATGACAAATTCATTTACATGTAATATATAGAGCGAGGCAGAAGTGAAGAACTGTGAAAATTGCCCTTTTTGAATTATTGTGCTCTATCACTTTCAGTAATGTTTTATGGGTCATCATATTTCAATATTTGCTAAAGGACATCTATGGAAAAGAAAGATCTGTCAATTGCTGGTATTTATGATAAACTTTTAGGAAAGAAAATAAGAGGAATCATGCCAATTTAAAGAACACCACATTTCCCAGCCTGTGGAGCAATGATGATTTATACCTGTAAGTATCTAAAGTCAAATGTTTACTAGAATCTTATGCTGATTGAGTGTCACCACTGAAAACAGCTAAGAAACAAATGCCCAGATAAAACGGGGAAAGTGCTGTCAGGGACACTAAGGGTCCTTAACAGATCACACTATATGCGCTAAGCACACATATATTTAACTCCACTTGACGTACCATGGCGCCTATCAACAGCTTATGTTAAAATATGCTATATTTATAGTAGATATGAGGATTTAAACATATGTTTTATAGATTTGAAAAAATCCTATTGAAATGGCCTAAATTTCTTATGCAGTCAATAGATTAAAGAAATGAATTAGAAGTGGTTGGCATGAAATTCACTAGAATAATTCAGGAGAATTGGGGCTTTTAGAGCTGACATAAATCAATGAACATACTTCCTCAGAATTATCTATGGGCAGGAAACAATGAGTGGTGAAATGCTTTCTGAAAGCACAGCACCTTTTTTAGTTTACAGTCTAATATTAGTTTCTCTGAACAAGGAGCTATTTAGACAAAGCATTTCGACCTCACTCCTGGGTCTTGCTGAGAGGAGAGAAAATAGCATTCCCCAGGATGACTAGCAAATGCTTATTACATTGCAAGGCCCGTAATGTGTGAAGTGCGGAGAGGTTCCGATAAAAACCTTGTCAAATCTTTCTCTCTTTCCTTGAAGCCTTTCCTTGTTGGTTGAATTTTATCTGAGAATTGATTTTAACTGACCTAGCTGTGGGGTCTGCCACTGAAGTTGGATCACTGGGACTAAAAGATTCCCACAGAGGTGAGGAGGATTTTAAAAGATAAC
This sequence comes from Myotis lucifugus, assembly GCF_000147115.1. NCBI lineage: Eukaryota > Metazoa > Chordata > Mammalia > Chiroptera > Vespertilionidae > Myotis > Myotis lucifugus. The sequence continues at coordinate 2,268,318 of NW_005871207.1, read as the reverse complement.
CCTTTGAGATAACGCACTGTGAATATCAGAATGAGTCATATTTGACAGATCAGCGCTAACTACCAGATTTTCTTTCTCCTCACATTTCATCTTATTTCCACCCCTTTTTTTCAGTTTGCTAGTTATATGTGTATGTGTGTGTGTTATATGTGCATGTGATGCTACTTTATTGCAATAATCTGATTGAACAGATCATCAATCATTAGATTATCCATGTAGGACTCTCTCTATATAAAAGGCTAATATGCAAAGTGTCCTGGAGTTCGACTGGGAGACTGGGAGTTCGATTACTTGCTATGACATGCGCTGAACACCAGGGTGCAGTGAAGAATGAAGGAAGGCCCTGGCCAGCAGCCGGAAGGCCCTGATCTGCCCTGATTGCTGGTCATGCATGGATTTCATGCACCAGGCCTCTAGTGTTTTTTATAAGTATCTTCAGCACCATTTGATATGTCATTCTAAAAATAATCAATAGTAGCATTGCGGTTTTTGCTATCCCTGGCTCTTCAGAATGCCTATTACTGCTCAGCAAGTAACCCCAAAATATAGCAGCTCAAAACAACTATTTTATTTTGATTTGCAATTTGGGGGGTCAGGATTTTGGGAAGGCCTCATCCAGGCAGTCTGTACCTGATCTTCATGGCATCAGCTGGGGCAGAGGGGATGGAAATCCACTTGCAAGAATGATTCTTCACTCACATGTCTGGAGCCTTGCTACTTTGTGGCCTTGACCTCTCCGACCATGGCATCTCCTTCTGCTGGGTTTCTCCAAGTGACTTGGCATTTCAAACTGTGGTGATCTCAAGAGGGTCAGGATTTCCGCATGGTGGCTGGCTTCCCCCGCAGTAAGCCCTCCAAGAGACTAGGAGGATATGCAGGTTCACTTCTGTTACAGACCAAGTGCTTACAGGCCCAGCACAGATTCAAGGGGAGAGAAAAGTGGACTCCACATATCTATAGGAAGTGTAGCTAAGACTTCATGACAGTCTTCATCTGCAACACTGATGCTCAAACTCTTGCTCTTTCATAAAGCTTTCTTCTTTTGTTTTCTGCTAATTCTCACCCAAGAATATTTGCCCATTGACTTCTTAGAAAGAGTGGGAGAGAGGGGGAGAGACGGAGAGAGGGAAATATCGATGTGAGATAGACACATCGACTGGTTGCCTCCCGTATGCATCCTGACCAGGAGATTGAGCCTGCAACCAAGGTACATGCCCTTGACCAAAATTAGAATTGAACCCAGACCCTTCAGTCTGTGGGCAGACACTCTATCCATTGAGACAAACCAGCTAGGGCAGTGGTCGGCAAACTGCAGCTCGCGAGCCACATGCAGCTCTTTGGCCCCTTGAGTGTGGCTCTTCCAGAAAATACCACATGCGGGCGCGCACATACAGTGCGATTGAAACGTCATGGCCCATGCGCAGAAGTCAGTTTTCAGCCTGGGTGAGTCTATTTTGAAGAAGTGGTTCAGAAGCGGAGGGTGTTGGTCTGTCGGGCGACAGGAGACACTGTGCAGGCGGGCGGCGAGATACTACGCAGCGAGGGAGGCGCGCGCGATTCATGCAGGAGTTGAGTGAGCCAGTCAGTCAGCAGTCTCATTGTGCAGTGGTTAGTGCTAGTCGCGTCCGCAAACCGTGCGCGGGTGACAAAAGATAGACGAAGACGAGTGTGGATGGGAGAGTTGGAAGAGGTCGACCTCAGAGAACGTACCTCAATCAGATTGAGGATGTTTTTAGCAAAGGCCAGTTTAGGAGTACCCTAATTAAGTTAATAACAGTGTGCCTACCTATATAGTTTAAGTTTAAAAAATGTGGCTCTCAAAAGAAATTTCATTCGTTGTACTGTTGATATTTGGCTCTGTTGACTAATGAGTTTGCCAACCACTGAGGTAGGGCATAAAACCTTCTAATCAGCTTCCTTGAAGTCAGTGTTTCCCAGAATGTAACTTTTGTTATAGTAGAGATAATATGATCTTTTAAAAAAATCATTTTCATTGTTGAAAGTATTACAGATGTCCCCCTTTTACCCCCATTGACCCTCTCCACCCTGCTCTCACTCCCTCCCCAGGCCTTCACCACACTATTTTTTGTGTCCATGGGTTATTATGCAGGTATGCATAAAAATTCTTAGTTAATCTCTCCCTATCCACACCCCCCCTTTCCTCTGAAATATGGCAGTCTATTGTATGCTTCAATGTCTCTCTGAATCTATTTTGTTCGTCAGTTAATTTTGTTCATTAGATTCCATATATAAGTGAGATCATGTGATACTTGTCTTTCTCTGAATGGCTTATTTCACTTAGCATAATACTCTCTAGGTCCTTCCAATGCTGTCTCAAAAGGTAAGAGATCCTTCTGTGTTGCAGCTGTTTAGTTTTCCATTGTGTATATGTACCACAGTTTCTTTTTAAAATATATTTTTATTGATTTCAGAGAGGAAGGAGGAGGGAGAGATAGAAACATCAATGATGAGAGAGAATCATTGATCGGCTGCCTCCTGCATACCCCCTACTGGGGAGTGAGCCTGCAATCTGGGCATGTGCCCTTACCGGGAATGGAACCATGACCTCCTGGTTCATAGGTTGACACTTAATTATTGAGTCACACTGGCTGGGCTGTACCACAGTTTTTTTATCCACTCATCTACTGACAGGTCCTTGGGCGTTTCCAGATCTTAGCTATTATAAATAATGCTGCTTTGAACATAGGGGTGCATATATTTTTTCAGATTGATGTTTCAGGCTTCTTAGGATATATTCCTAGCTGTGGGATCACTAGTTCAAATGGCGGTTCCATTTTTTATTTTTTGTAGAAACGTCACACTGTTTTCCATAGTGCTGTACCAGTCTACATTCCCACCAACAAAAGGAACCCCCATATAGGGTTCCTTTTTCCCTACAGCTTCATCAGCATTTGTTGTTTGTTAATTTATTCATGATAGCGATTCTGGCAGGTATGAGGTGGTAGCTCATTGATGTTTGCATTGGCATCTCTCTGATAATTAGTGGTGTTGAGCATTTTTTCATATGTATCTTGGCCTTCTGTATGTCCACTTTGGAGAAGTGTCTATTCAGGTCTTCTGCCCATTTTAAAATTGAATTGCTTGTCTTCCTTTTGTTGTGTTGTATGAGTACTTTATATATTTTGAAAATTAACCCCTCAACAGATGTATCATTGGCAAATATGTTCTCCCATACAGTGGGCTCCCTTTTCAATTTGTTGCTGGGAAATAGTATGACCTTTAAAGTTGTGGTAAAATTACATCTTCTTCTTAATCTTTATGTAACTTTCATTATTTAATATGTACAAACTTCAGATTTGTCATATAAAAATGTGGATAAAAAAGTTTTGGGTGCGGCTTAAGTGGTTCAATTGGTTGAGTATCATCCTTTGCACTGAAAGGTTGCCAGTTCGATTCCCAACCAGGGCACATGCCTAGATTGCAGGTTTGATCCCAGGTCACTACACATAGGGAAGGCAACAGATTCTCTCTCTCTCTCTCTCTCTCTCTCTCTCTCTCTCTCTCTCTCTCTCTCTCTCCACCCCCTCCCTCTCTCTAAGCATGTCCTTGGGTGAGGATTTAAAAAAATAAAAGTATATATAGATTTTTGAGAAAGGGAAGGTAATCAGAAAATGTTTTTAATGTGTGTAATGTAGTGCCTGGAATAAAAAACAAAACAAAACAAACAAATAAATAAAAAACCACACAACAACAGTAAAATTCAGTTTTCTGGTCCCTTTCTTGTGTTTTTTCTCCAGATGAGTGTTTTTTTCCTGATAGAAATGGCACCTATAGTTTGAAAATGCTTGCTCCCAACTATCCTGAATGCAACTTGGTATTGGAAATAAAAACCTTCCTGAAATATTTCTTTAAAATTTTACTTATTTTTCAAAAATTTTTTATGATGCTATATTAAAATGTAATGAAGTGTAATCTGTTTTGATGGTCAAGGCCCCTGTATTCTATCTCCAAGCTTTTAACAGGCTTTCATCCATTGCTACCCAGCATGAGACAGGGATGCACACTCTACATGTAGTCCTCAGTTAATAACCGTTTCTCAAGCAGTGTGCTAAGTACCTGCAACTATTAGAGGTTGCAGAGAGAGAAACATAAGACATATTCTTAGCTGAAATTTTAGCTACTTCTTGAACATACTGTTACCACCCATGCATTTTATTCACGTATGGATCCAGAGCTGAATACCTTCCCTGCTCTTCCTGCCGCTCAATTAATCTGATGATCAACATCTCTGTAAATTATTTTCTTATGCTTTCATATCCATTTTACTATCTTTCCTGTTCAACGTTTAATACTGTCAGCCATGTTTCTACCTCTATTTCCTAACAATACAATTGAGAACTAACTTTATCTCTTTATGCTCCAACTGGAAGCTAGCCTTTCACTCAATTTATATTCAGGTACTGCTCGGAGGATAATTCTTTTACCTGGTTCATTTCATCTTCAAGACAAAAATTCAGCTACTTTATCCCCTTTTCTCTTTAGTATCTAATCTATGTCTCTTTTCCCTACATGATCAGAAACAAAAGTAATATCCCCATTCTCTAGGAACCACCAAAGCTTTGGGTTATCACCTTATAGTTTAGTTATTTATGTACATCTCTCCTGTCACTTATATTTAAATCTAGCCTATTTGCATATTTGAATCCCTTGTAGCAAACAGGATATGAATATGTCCAATTAATATTTAGAAAGAGTATGAATAACCCATTTTCACCAGTATGAAATAAATAAGGTAAATTAATCATCTAACAAATTATTTTTTTCTAGATCATTTTCAGTTTTAAGTGTTTTCACTTAGATATACTTGTGGATAACTGGAAATGATCCTAATAGATTTATATGACATAGCAATAGCTAGTAATAAATTAAAAACACTCATAGTTTTAAAATGTTCTCTGTTTGGTGAGTTAGTTGTTGTCAACTTTCTAAATCACCTGTCTCTGTCCTCAAAATTTCTTATTATCTTGAATCTGTTATTGCACCCAAGAATGCTTTTATGTTTAAGGTTATCTCTGTGGAAGTGAAATTATCTAAGGTCATCTCACACTCGGGAAGTTTTCTATCTTGATTAAGTAAGGGATTAAGTAACCTTTTCTATGTGGTATGTGCTGCATGTGTGTGTGTGTGTATGTGTGTGTGTTCATGTGTGTGTCTATGTGCAAACAATTTCAGAAAAAAAAATCTTAAGTACTTGAATATGAGAATAAGGCTATGTTTCTAAACCTTAATGAGGGATGAAAAGTTTCTTTCAAGCATACTTCAATTTAAAAATTGGCACAGACAAAGGAAAAAGATGATTCTTAGCAACGATGGTTAATATATTTCAAGTAAAACTAGAATTAGGGATAATTTTCCAGGGTAAAGGGCTCTGTGCCTCTCCAATCATACCATGTAGGGGACTTGTATGTTGCCTCATAGATTCTACCTTTATATGTTTGTAATAACCCAATAAGTAGAGTGACTTGGAGGAAGGGGACATTATGGTGAATAACTGTAACAGTATAAATGCATTCTCATTGGTGTATTTCAAAACAGACTATAAGGCCTGGGAAACATGCAGTTAGAATTATCATTTACTTGTTTCTTTACACAATAATTTATTCATTCATTCATTAGATATTCCTTGAAAGCCTATTTTGTATAAGGCACTATATGTTAACTCTTGTGAATATACAGAAAAGTATCCAACTTTTAAAAAGCTTACAATCTTGTAGTAAAAAAAATCTATGCCATGTAGCCTATATTTGTTTTGAATTATGAAAAATTTTAATTGGCATATTTTTATAACCATTCATTAACACATATTAACAATAATTTCTGTTTATGCTTAAAATTCTAGCATGAATATTTATAGTGCATTCTTTTATCTTTATTTCAAAGGTGTGCTAGTTTGGAGGGTAAATTATACCAGTCATTCTCAAAATGTAGTCTAGGTATCCCTGATGGAATACCTAAGATGCTTTCATGGGGTTAGCAAGATCAAAATTGTTCTCATAATATACTATAAAATTCTTTTACATGTTTAATCTCATTTTTTACAAATGGAGTTTTCCAGAGCTACATGATGTGTGATATTGTAGCAGATTAAATGTAGAAGCAGATCTTAGAATCCAGCTATCTTTTGTAAAACTATATATTAAAGAAATTCCATAAGTGCAAAACAAACCATTCTCTTAGTAGTTGTGTTGATTGAGAAAATATATTTAGTTTTCATTAAACTATGTTATTTATGGTAACATGCACTGGGTTTATTTTACTTATATTATTTTTAATGAATTTATAAGTAAATATCTATTTTATTCTTATTTTTAACGTCTGACATAGTTAATGTTTATAAATATACCCCATATAAGTGTAAGCCCTTTGGAGCCCTGAATAGTATTTAAGACTGTAAAAGGGTACTGAGACTGAAAAGTTAGATAATTTTATTACTGTAATTTTTCCCCTCTACCATTTCAATGACCAGTTTGGATTTCTTTCAGTTTCTGTCTTTCAAGTTAACTAATTTTATTTTTCAGATATGAACAGACTTCCTCTTATGAATTCATGCATTTAAGAAATGCTGTGGCCCTGTGATTGTACTGAAAGCTGGGAACACTAAAGTAAATTAAACGAATTTTATTAAATAGGAAATTATTTTTAATTAAGTAAGCATTTACAAATATAAACTTTACCAGAGGCAAGCTACAAGGAAAAGCTATGTGGTTTATTTCTTCCTATAATAATTTCATTTGACCTTAAAGGAAAGTACAGGAAACCTTCCCCTGGGAAGTTACATTGGAGCTGAAATACAAAGGTTCATAAGCATTTATAGAATGCTGAGTGCAAAGGGCATCACTGAAAGAGGAAATAGCATATGCAAAGGTCCTATGATAGCAGTAAGCATGAAAGATCAGTGGCAAGAAAGATTCAGATTACTATAGTAGGAACACAATGTAATGTAGGGTGGATGGAATGGAATCAGGATGAGAAATCCAGGTGAAGAGGAAAAGAGGGACAAAATCATAAAAGGCTATGTGTGTACAATAAGGAATTTTTCTTTAATTCTAAGAGCCATGTGAAACCACCAAAAAGCTTAAATGGGTAAAGGGATAACCAAGGGGTCTTTTTTTTATCCCACAATTCAATTTGGGGTATATAAGTGAGCACAGCTATGAGATGATGGTGTCTGAACCTTCTCCAAGAAAAGGAGAGATATTTAGGGTGTGGGGGGAGAATCCATGTATCATATCAATGGATAAGATATAGGAAAGAATGATGGGACTATGAACAGATATCCTTTCCTTAGTTCATGAATTTAAAAAATTGGTTGCACTTAGAGGTTTCCAAACTATGCAGCTGTCTGAATGGTGAAACATTTAAGTTGAGAAGAAGAGAGAAGCACTGACCACCAGTAAAAGCCCAGAACTTCCAAGAAAACAATAGTTCCTTGGGGCTGTCACATATAGGCTTATAGCTCTACAGTGAAGAATGAAGATGATGAACAGTAAACTTCAGGCTAAATAAAATCAGCAGCCCAATAACATCAATCTCAATGAAAAGAATTGTTTTATCCTCCTGAAACAGAAACACAAATCAAGCTCAAACTGGTTTTGACATCCACTGTTTTTATAGTCCTGGATTCACTATCCCCCCCCCCCCCCAATTCACTGTGGCCAATCACATTGATATCAGAAGTTATAAATGTTTAACATTTACCTTATTCCTAGTCTTCTCAACTGAACTTTTAAATATTTGAATCAAATTTCTATACCTATTTGCCACACTTTAAAATTTACTATAATTCGACAAAGACATTAAATTAAACTACATGGGATTGATGTATAAAGTAATTCATATGCAGTAATTTCCCCCTTATCTGTGGTTTTGCTTTTCATGGTGTTGGTTACCTGTGGTCAACTGCAGTCCAAAAATATTAAAGGGAAAATTCCAGAAATAAAGAGTTCTTAAGTTTTAAATTGTGCACTGTTCTGAGTAGCAGAATGTATGCTGTTTTGCTTCATCCTGCCCCTGGACATGAATCATACATTTTTGTAGCACGTATGTGCTGTATAAGCTACCTGCTCATTGTCACTTTTGTAGCCATCTCTGTTAGCAGATTGATTGAGGAAGCCCTTGTATTCAAGTAACCCTAATTTTACTGAATAATGCTCCAAAATGCAAGAGTAGTGATAGTGGCAATTTGAATAGACCAAAGTAAAGCCATAAAGTGCTTCCTTTAAGTGAAAAGGTATGTATGTATAAGAAAAAAAGAACATTTTTATATATGCAGGGTTCAGTACTATCAGCAGTTTCAGGCATCTACTGGAGGTCTAGGAACATATTCCTCATAGATAAGTGGTGACTACTGTACTTATTGATTTGAGACTATGAAATATTGGAGCTTTTTAGTTGATATACATTCAAAGTGAAGTAAGCCTACTGCGAGTTATATTCCTTAAAATTAACTTATCTGTTTATTTGTTAAAGCTGATTTATGTCTTAGTTGTTGATGTGACCAGTACTTGAGATATATATCACTTGTCTTACAAATATTTCATAATTAGGACTCTTTCATCATTCCTTCTGGAGTTTTATACTATCCCCTCTCATTCTGAGTAATGTTTATGATAGTTTGACGATTTTTTCCACCTGTATGGTATTAGTTTTAATATAAAAAAAAACAAAAAAGGCAATGAGTTAGTGGTCTTATTAAAGAAGCTTTTGAATCCACATTTTCTTCATTTAATTGGAGGTGGTTTCCATCCATCTTCAATTCCACAGATGTTACATCAGAAATAAAATAGCCAATAACAATTCACATGATTTAAACATATCTATTTTTTAAATCATCAGTTGTGACCCTACATGATTCTCTTTAGTCTTCTGGCTATACATACAGATACGTTGGCTTATAATAAACAATTACTGTATTGAAGATTATGTCTGCCAATTCTTTTCCTAGCCATAAGTGTTTTCAGAAAAATAAAAATTTAGTTGCCATTTCTTTTGCAGTAAGTGAAGTAAAGCATTATTGTAAGGGGAAGATGGAAGTCATTGCAAAGGCCATTTAAACTTGAACTCCTCTGCATAAAGGCCATCCACCATATCCTATCATCACATATGACTACCAGCCAATCTTCGCTTGCTGCAATTTCTCAAGCAAAAATAAGGCAGTGCAGCCATCCCCAGCTTTGATGAAACTTTTATGAAGGAAAATTTATACTAGTTGTACCTGATGATCAGTTGGTAACTGATTAAATGATTTATATTTTGCCTGATCAGAAAGCCAGGCAGATTAAAAATTGTGGCAGTCCCCTCTCAGAGCACACATCATTGTCTTCAGGTCATTGCCAAGAGAAATTTTCATTGTGGTTCAAGGACAGCTCAACATTTCATACTTTCTCAGGGCAAGTCATTACTTAAGTGGTTGGATGTATATTTCTAAGAGCAATGATTCTGAAATCGATTTTTCCCTGCAATTACAGCTCTGCAAATTTAGATGTTAATTTAGACTTGTTTGGAGTTTCAAGAGGTGAGGAATAAATGGAATTTACTTAAATATCCTTCAGAAGTCTTATCTTTCAATTTCAAGGCATAAATAACTTCAAGTTATGATTTTAAGGATGCCGGTAACTTGCTTGGAAACTGGAGAGAAACTGACAGACACCAGCAGAGTAGATCTGAAGACAGGACTGAAAGAGACTGGTTAGGAGAAGGAAGATGCTATGTATTATGATCCAGGAAGACAATGATTAAGTCTAGAAAGGCAGAGAGGCCTAAAAAATTCTTTCATATATTGCCCATTTCTTATTCTGATACATAGCAATATTTTTCAACATGATATAAATAAGTCATTTAAATAAATATCAATAACAGTGAATATTTATTGGGCATTTAACATATCCAAAATACAGTAGGTTTGGAGATCTAAGGACATAAATTATAGTAGGCCTAAGATTTGCTACTTAGCAATGTCAAAAGGGTTCTATCACTAGAGATGAATTTGAGAAACTAGCTTTGAAAGGAACAGAACAAAAAAAGCAGTACACACACATTCCATCCCACTTTTCTAATTTTATCTTACCTGTCTGCATGGATGATGATGACATAGATGGAGTACTTGTCTCTACTTCACTAGAATGATTGGGTTTACTTATTTCTGTTCTCAGTGTCTACAGTACTGCCTGGAATAAAGTAGATCCTCCATAACTATCATGATACGGTTTTCTTCTAGCTCAGTATGGTATCAGCTTTAAGAATGCCATAAGAGCTAAAAGAGATTTGCAGTGTCTGGAAATGGGATAATAGGAGAACTGTCCGATTTCTGACATGTGGTGCCAGTTACATTTTATGCAGGTGTCCTTGTATGGGGCACTGAAACTAAAATGGAGGGTGTTTGAGTCCGAGTTCCTTGTCTCACAAAATTGAAGAATGAAGTGGTGACAAAAATGTTTATTGACAGAAGCCAGTCCTGGAAAGGGTGCAGCTGGGGGTTCCAGGAGACAGTGTCCAGAACTTCTTTTCCACATTACAGTCTGGTGTTAAAGTCTATCAGTCCATGTGTAGAGTCCCACGTGGCTATAAACCACGTGGGTGCAGGGGAGAGAAAGAGAGGGCAAGAGGAAGTGCAGGTTTTTTAAGCTGGGGGGGGGAGGGGGTGGATAAAGCCTTGCTAGCTCTTGATTGGTCTTCTCAAAGAAATTTGCCTTAGCAACATCCTTGGGATTGGTTTGTACACTTACTGCCTTGTGATTGGCTATCTGCATGCCGCATGTCTCAGCAATATCCATACATTTTAAAGTTCATGCCTCTCACACAAGCCCTTCCTTCCCCACCCAGTTGGGGTGCCTTAGTAACTCCACCTAGCTGGGTTTCCCAGTTTTATTTCCTCCCTTCACTTCCCTCCTGCCCCCCACTGCCCAGGGTCCCGATTCATGACTGCCTAGTTTCCCTCTGTCTTCTCAGCACCATCAATATATTTAGACATAAAATTGAAATGATGTAAATGTATGAGTGCTAGAAGATGCCATGGTGAACCAACACATGGATAAGAGTTGTTGAAGAGGCTCAAAGTAGTGACTTCTAAAAATTACATTTGAGAACTTTTTAGAATTTTTACATTTTTCATATACAGTACTTTATTTATAAATTCATATTTCATTTAAAAAAGAGCAATATACCAATAAATATTATTTTAATCCCTCCCATATGTGATATATAGTAAAGATACAATGGGAATAATGGAAAAAGAACCCATTATATATATTTATAAAATATTCATATGTTAATAATAATAATAATTTTTTATATATTTGTAACATAATCTATTAATATATATATTTAGTTTTTTCAAAAATACCCATCTATTTTTTTTTCTTTTTGCATTGAACTTATACCTACCAAAACCAGTATGGTGTCCTGCTACACAGTTGGAATGAGTTGACTCTGAATTTCAACATTTTCCTTATTAATGAAAGCTATTCATAGTCAATTAAATAGTTTCTTCCGTAGCCCAGTTCCTTTGGATGCATATAAGTAAATTTAAAGCAATGTGAATGGCACATGTCTTTTGTGATTTAAATGATAAACATGGTCACAGAAGCAGGCAGTTTTTGATTGTGTGGTAGATAATGCTTTGAATTATAATAGTCATGCATCAATTTTCAAAGAGCTGTTAAACCTAGTATTTAAATATTTCCCATACTACTTTATACAGTTAAAAATAGGGGTTTTTCTTGTTGTCTAGAAGTTATTGAATCAACGACTGTGACTTTTAGCAGGTTATAACAAATAAGGATACTCTAGAGACAATTTTTACACATCAAAAATTTTTCATTCCATATTGTAAAAATCAAAGACTATGTAAATAAGGAGAGTGTGATTAAATATATCAGATTTGATTGTGAATGTATGTAGTTTGTGATTAACAACTTCCCTATTCTTTAATATTGGAAATGTTTATGGCCAAACTGCTAGTCAGCTCTGTTGGGGCTATTACTTGGCATCGTGTCTATGTTTATCTCTTTTGATTCTTTAGTTTGATTTTAAGTTCAATTTGTTATGCATATATACCACTGTAATGAAAACTGACATAATGGGTTTATTCAAAATTAAATGACTCAAGAACTTAATATAATCATGTAGGAAAATAAACACCCAAATGATGCAGCAGAGTAAAGACAAATTGTTTGTGACTTAATTTATTTTGGAAAAAAAGAAAGAAAGATGCAGCATCTTGGGAAGAAGTAATTCTATATTTTCAGACAGTTTTCTAAAATAAACTATAGCTATAACATTCTTATTAATTTTATTCTTCCCACTTTTTAATCCTACTTCTTTCTGGCTCTCTTTATCTTTGTTTTTCCCATAAAAAATATGAAGGTTGTGTAACGTGAAATGATAAATCATACATGAGCCAAATTTGCTCTCTGTATGATCACCTATACAACATTTAAGTTCACAAATTTGTCATCTCATGAGCCCATAAAAATGACAATAACTGTGACTCCTACTTAAACAAGCTTTTATTTAGGCATTTTATTGTATAAATGGTAGAATTGTTATTGGAGAATTGCATGGATTGCCTTCTCCTTTGCTAGTGAGAATGGGGTTCCTGGGGTACTACTGGAATAAGCATTTCCGGAGGCCCCCACAGGAAGATGAGATGTGGTAGAAAGCTTTATTTGCATGGATTTAGATCTCTGGGTTTCAAAAATCCCAATTCCCTTATTCCAGTCCTGGAAGAGGTGCAGCTGGGGATATAGCAGAGCTAAAAGCTAAGCCAGTTTCAGAGTTTCTGTTCCATGGTGGAACTGGATCCGGCACAGCATTAGCCTATTTCCAGTCCATCAATCCACATGAGGGTGGTGGTTCACATGGCTGTGGGCCATGTGGGCGAGTGCAGCGTGTGAAAGCCCTGAAAGCCAGGAGTCAGGTGCCAGCAGCAAGAAAAAGCAAGAGAGAGAAAGCTCCCTTGTTTTGGAGTTTAAATATAAAATCTACCTGTGCTTGCATTGGCCATGACTATATTGACTAATGACCTATTTCCAGGTGTGACTGACAACCAAGTACCTTCCCTACATCACCCAGATATTATTGGTCATGCAACTATTCTTCCTTTGTCCAGTCCCTTCCTCAGGATCTACAGGGAACTACCTGGAGAGTGTTAAACTGCAGCTTCCTGAACACATGGAAGGCCTGTATTATCTGGTTGTCCCTTTATTCTTTTCCATAACTGGCTTCATTACAATGGTACCAGAATGACTAGAGTGGTAAGAGGAGGGTATTTAAGAGCATGCACTCAGTAGTGTAGGATAGTATGTGAGTGATCCATCCAAGACTAGCTCCCTCAGGTATTCCTAGGGAGGCTGTTTTGTTGATTTGCTTGAGGGAGGTAGTCTCTCCCTGTGGTGGCATCCATTTCTCTATTTTTCAAGGAGAATAGTCACTGCTAGTTTATTTTCTCTTGTTCTTAGCAGAAGATAAGGGAGGGAGGAAGGAAGGGAGAGAGGGAGAAAGGAGAGAAAAAAGAAAGAAAATTTATGTCCAGCTATAAAATTTACCTAAACAATTTATGTTAGATTTACAATTCAATCCATTAAACTTTAGTGAGTACCTACTACATATTACTGGCTTTTATAGTAATTTTAATATATACCATTACCTAAAGTATGACATATTCAGTAAATTTTTATTACTAAGGGCCAGATGGTAAATATTTTGGCTTTGTGGGATATATAGTCTCTGTTTCAACTACTCAACTGTGCCTCTGTAGTGCATATGCAGCCATAAACTATAAAAATGAACGAGCATGGCTGTGTTCAAATAAAACTTTATTTATAAAACAGATGCAGGCAGGATTTGCTCTGCAGGCCATAGTTTGCCAACCCCTGTTTATTCTAATTGACAGTACTTGAAACATAATCATGTCTTCAATAAAAGATACTACACTACCTCCACTGAAATATCACCTCTATTATGTGCTTTGGGTTGTGTTTAGGGGTGTATACTAAATTATTTTAATTACATGATGTGTAATGAGTTATATAATAAGGGACTCCCAAATGACTAAATCCTGCCTTGGTCTAGTCACTCATTTGTTATGTGACTCTATGGGTTTGGTCTATACAAGGAATAATACAGTGATGGCGAACCGATGACACGCGTGTCAAAGATGACACGCGAACTCATTTTTTTGGTTGATTTTTCTTTGTTAAATGGCATTTAAATATATAAAATAAATATCAAAAATATAAGTCTTTGTTTTACTATGGTTGCAAATATCAAAAAATTTCTACCCTGTAGGACACCTAGCACACAAAACCACTCTACCAACACAGGGAAACAGACAAAATGCGAAGACAAAGAAACAGGTCACAAATGACAGAAATGGAGGACAGCAAATGACTGGATATAGAGTTCAAAACCACGTTTCTAAGATTTTTCAAGAATTTTATGGAAACCGCCGATAAATGTAGTGAGATCCTCAAGAAATCTAGTAAGACCCTCGATGTTGTGATAAAGGACCAACTAGAAATTAAGCATACACTGACTGAAATAAAGAATATTATACAGACTCCCAACAGCAGACCGGAGGATCGCAAGAATCAAGTCAAAGATTTGAAATACGAAGAAGCAAAAAACACCCAACCGGAAAAGCAAAATGAAAAAAGAATCCAAAAATATGAAGATAGTGTAAGGAGCCTCTGGGACAACTTCAAGTGTACGAACATCAGAATTACAGGGGTACCAGAAGAAGAGAGAGGGCAAGATATTGAAAACCTATTTGAAGAAATAATGACAGAAAACTTCCCCTACCTGGTGAAAGAAATAGACTTCCAAGTCCAGGAAGCGCAGAGAACCCCAAACAAAAGGAATCCAAAGAGGACCACACCAAGAGACATCATAATTAAAATGCCAAGAGCAAAAGACAAAGAGAGAATCTTAAAAGCAGCAAGAGAAAAAAAGTCAGTTACCTACAAGGGAGTACCCATACGACTGTCAGCTGATTTCTCAACAGAAACCTTGCAGGCCAGAAGAGAGTGGCAAGAAATATTCAAAGTGATGAATAGCAAGAATCTACAACCAAGATTACTTTATCCAGCAAAGCTATCATTCAGAATTGAAGGTCAGATAAAGAGCTTCACAGATAAGAAAAAGCTAAAGGAGTTCATCACCACCAAACCAGCATTATAAGAAATGCTGAAAGGTATTCTTTAAGAAGAGGAAGAAGAAAAAGGAACTCTTACCATTTGCCACAGCATGGATGGAACTAGAGAGCATTATGCTAAGTGAAATAAGCCAGTCAGAGAAGGATAAATACCACATGATCTCACTCATTTGTGGAATATAATGAACAACATAAACTGATGAACAAGGACTGATCCAGAGATGGAGAGGCATTGATTGGACTGTCGGGCCTTGGAGGGAAGGTAGGGGAGGGTTGGGGTGAGAGGGAAAGATCAACCAAAGGACTTACATGCAAGCATATAGGTCTAACCAATGGACAAGGACAACGGGGGGGGGTGAGGACATGAGCAGGGGGGGGTAGGGGGTAACGTGGGTATGAGGACACATATGTAATATCTTAATCAATAAAAAAATATATTTAAAAAAATAAATAAAGTACATTATAATTTAAAAAAAAAATTCTATATGTGACACGGCACCAGAGTTAAGTTAGGGTTTTTCAAAATGCTGACACGCCGAGCTCAAAAGGTTTGCCATCACTGGAATAATACCAGCTAATGGGCAGGAGTGTACTTAATTACTCCATTTGCAGAGATCTGTAGGACTGGATTTTATGCACATGTTACAGCCTCGGGAAAATGAGTGACTCTGCACCCCTTAAGTCCAAACCTAATTAACATTGTTTATCTTCTCACAGGCGTTATGATATATGAAAGAGCAAAATTCATATTTAGGCACAACTAAGCAAATCCAGCTGTGTGAACTTGCCCACCAATAAAGGTGGACCAGGGTTCTCAAGTCCTACTAATCAGAAAAGAATTATCCCTCTTGGGGAGAGCAAACAAGAGATTGGTGGAAGGAAGACTTCTTGGTGTGGAAGTAGCAGGAGCTGCCATCTCTTTAAAGGTCTATAATTTTACTTCACATACATGTGGGCTTACACAACAGATATGTATTGTCCTTCAATCTGGAGCCTGATTTCCAAGACCAACATACCAGCAGGGTTGGTTTCATCTGAGGCCTCTTTCCTTGGCTTGCAGATGGCCGCCTTCTTCCTGCCTCTTCTCATGATCTTTCCCCGGGTGCAAACACCTATGCCCCTGTCATCATACCACATATATTGGAATAGGGCCCAACCTTAAGGGCCTCATTTTAACCTAAACATTTCATAGGATCATATCTCCAAATACAGTTACATTCTGAAGTACAAGGAGTTGGGACTTCAACACATGCCTTTTGAGGGTAAACTGCCCTCTGATGGCATAGATATCAAGTCCCAGCCACATGCTCTATTTTTAAACTTATTTTTTTGTTTGTCTTAGAGTTTTTTAGGTATAATTGACAAATAATTTATATATATTTAATATGTGCAATGATGTCCAATAAAAAAGAGAAAACTTATACTCTGAAAATTGACTAACCAAATATGTTTACCAGGACTAAATGGAGCCCATTCATGTTAACATGAATGTAAAATGTAAGAGCGTAGGATATAGAAATAGAAGAGCCTACAAGAAACTATTTAGTGCATGGCAGTATTGTAAATTCAAGTGTCATATCTTACAGAAGCAAAACCAAAATAAATGTTTCCACATGGAAAAGGTCTGACTTCAAAGATTGATAGAAGTCAGTTACCTTTGCAGAAGAGCAGACATGTTGCTCAGATTTGATTGTAAGATACAAGATCTTGACATTCGTGTCACTGACTAGTCTTTTTAACAATAACCACAGGAAAATGAGCCGCATTGATTGCTGAACTAATTGGACATTACTTGAAATTTGGCAGTGCCAAGCCAGGCTGCTCTCAGAGAAATAGACCAAGCACTAGCACAGGAGATTTACAATTCCCTTTGGGTTGTTATGAATGGAATCAATATGTATTAATGACTGCAGCAATAAATTTGGTCATATTTCATAGGGTAACATTCTGCACTTACCCAGTTGTTGGTTTGACATAGAGTAATAGAGTTTACCCTTTTTAAGTTGTAAATTACTATGAAAATGCTGAGCCTAACAGTAAAATGCATTTGGGATGTTTTTAAGCTTAGGAAATATTGGTAATACTTCCACTAAGCATACTATTAAAATAAATAAATAGTATTTATTGCTTGGGTCCCAGCTGCGGCTGGATGAAAAGCAGTGGGAAAGGAGAAATAAGACATACATATTTATCAAATGCACAAGGCTCATGTTTACTTAATCCACTTTCAAAGAGTTGCTAACAGCAGAGAGGGGAAAAAAGAGAGCATTCTTTTTATTTCTGAGGATTATTTCAGTAAAGTTGATATGGGCAGTGGTACTAATAGTTACAATTGTTGTGGTAATTGAAAAACTAATTTTTATAAAAGATTTGCCCTACCTTTTGCCCATCATTAATTTAATACCACTCTGTTATGTTTTTTGGTTTAAGTTTCATCAAGACTCTATATAAAGTTTTAGTCTCTAAGGTGAAGGGAAAAATTAGTCTCTCAGAAAAAAATAAAGATACTCACAAACATACATATACACATATATGTACATGATATATATGTCCACATATAAATTAGTTTTATATATTTGTGTATATAGAATACATTTATGTATGTGTATATTTATATATATATAATATGCAAATGAGGTCGGGACTCCATAACGGTCATGACCAGGGCCCCGAGCCTGAAAGGACAACATGCAGGTGCAGCCTGGAGCCTGAGAGATCAACACAGAGGGATGCTTGCTCCAAGCCTCCAATGTGGCTGGGGGCAGGCTCCCAGCGGATACACACACACACACACACACACACACACACACAGCGCCTGCTCCGAGCCTCCGAGGCCAGGCTGTGGCTTAGGCCCGTCAGTAGGACATTCCCTGAGGGCTCCCGGACTATGAGAGGGAGCAGGCTGGGCTGAGGGACCCCCATCCCCAGTGCACGAATTTCATGCACTGGGCCTCTAATCATAAAATAAAGTGCTGTCAACCTATATTTCATTATAATTAAAAATTATTTATCTTTCACACTATTTTCAGGATACTTGTGATTGTTTTTAGTAAATAGAAGCATTGATTTGTATGGATTTAATATACTATAGAAATGATCACCGGTCATACATATACAATTGTAGAATGATGCCTATGTGTGTTTGTGTATGTACACAAACCATTCTATTACCTTTTTATAGCTTAGAGAAACATTATAAATCCTTTACTTTGTTGAATGCATGCATAATATGAGTAGCAAAGCAACAAAAATTTGCAGAGTAAATAGAAATAGTAAAGAGAAATCAATTTAGGAATAAAATTGGATTTCAGTGTTTTTCATCTCATCATCCTTCTGAGTAATTTTCATTGCACTGACTCTCTGACCAATTGTAAATCTGATCACATTTTTTCCTCATATAATCTAATGAGCATATGTCTTATAACAAAATGGTGAGCTTAAGGGCCTAGTAAAAGTTATGTTTTTTAAAATTTTCTCAAATGCCTGGCATAGTGTTAAGTACATAAAAATATTTGATTAATACTTGCTGAATTAAGAATTATGGAACACATAAACAAATTGTCTGGGGCTGGCTTTAGGCAGAGTCAAAAAGTTAAAGAGATTACAGAGGTCAATTAAAAGGGAATGGGATATGTATTTTTGGCTTATTTGTAATCATCAAAATCCTGAAATTCCCTTTCAAATCTTTGAGAGAGATATTTATTTTAAATATTATGTTAATGTTTTATTTAATATATTGCAATTATGCTTTGTTGATAACAGAATGTCAAAATTGTGTATTATATTATGCACTGAGCTTAAAAAAAAAGAAAATTAAAGTTTTTCTGCCTGTAGATATACCTATTTTAAAACTTGTTCCAGTTGCCTCTTTTTTTTTAAATGAAGTATTCCCATGAAGTTCTAACCAGGCTATGTGTTTTTATTAGGCACTCGAATGTCTATTGATGAGCTAAGCATCTGGTTACCTTGAGAGTCTGGTTTAACTGGGCAGAACAAGTATTTTTTTTTTCTGTCCAACCCACTGATTATCTACAAAAGGATTATTTCATCATTCTGGTCATTGTACGTCCTAAATGAGGTTTTGCATTCAAGTGTTGATGATTCCTCGTTAATATGGAGTCATTTGAGGCTGAACTTGCAGGTGGAATAGTGTCTGCATGTGGTGTTAAATGTTGACAGATAGCCTTGCTGTAATGGGAGAGTACAGTGAAGTCAGTGCTGCCAATTGAATTGGAAATGCAGAGACTGAATCATTAATGGTTTAAAATGTAGAGCATCTGATCTGTCTAATCTTAGGTAATATATATATACTTTTTGAAAGCATTTCAGTGAACTCTATTTTGTATCACATAAAAACTATTTAAGGTTTTTGATTTTGGGGTTTAAAATTAAAAATATTCCAAACTAGTGACTGAAATGTCTGAACAAATGTTCCCAATTGTCTCAGACTCTATATGTGGAAAAGAGATCTAAAATGCTTTCACATAGATTGTGTGACCTACCTGCAAGCAACTTTGTGTACTTTTAGTAAAATGGGATTGAACACAGAAATCTCTATTAATATTCAGCACTAAAGGCTGGTTTCTAATTTTTGCAAACTATTGAGGGAAGTCTGCCCATGGATGATTTTAAAGCAGAACTATGCCTCTTTGCTATGACTTGAATAACGGAGATGCTCAATGTGCTTCAAGGAAGTACTGATACTTAATGCTTGCAGTCACTTTTTCATTGCTTATATGCATACTCACAATTTAGAACCTAACATAATATACTCCATAATATACTTCATTTATTCTAACTCCATTCCAGAATAGCTAACACAGCCCCTTGGAAAGAATATTGGCATTGGAGTCAGGGTATCTGTATTTTAATTCTAGGTTTATTGCTTTCCAGTTGTTTAAACTTGAGAGACTCATGTAATCTCTCCTATGCAATTTTATGATCCTTAAATCTAATAAGACAATACTATTTCACAAACTTGTAAAAAATTGAAGAAGAAAGTCTATAGAAAAGAGTATTAGCATTGTAACTACAATATGCAACACAAATTAGAGATCCCAGTATTATTACTGACACATAGAAGACAATAACTATCTGATAAATTATAAGGGGCTCTCAGGGGTCAGCGTAGTTCTGTAGATTGTAAGTCTCTGCTGATTTAACCACTTTCCATATCGAGGCTAAAATACATAACGTCACTGCAACTTGATTATAGTGCTATATGGTTCCTACTTATTCAACACTCTGGTAAATGGCATTTTTACTTAACTGGAGGAGACTGGCAGAGAACAAAGCCAGTTCTATGCCTACAGCAACTCTGATGATGAATTAAGGGTATATCTATAGTGCCAGCACGCAGTCTACTTAAATCGGATAGATGGCTGCTTTTCCCGCAACCCATCAGCAGCAGTCTATAAAGGAATGTAATTCAGCTGAATAACATAAATCTCCCTCTGCTGAGACTCTTTGTTCAAGTCCGTTGGTTTTTCTGCTTGAGGCTGGCTGTTAGACAACTCAATCTATTACTCATGTTTATTCATATTTAAATGCTACCTATATGCCTACTTTAAAATCTCAAAGTGAAAATGGGTCCTTCATGCCACACACACATTTCTGCAATAAGAGAAATCATTTGTTTGCCTAAATCATTATTACCATGATAGGCAGTGTGGAGAGGCTTCAGGAAAAGATTTGCAAGGATTAGAGATTTGTCACGGTAGGTTTTGGTTTGTTTGTATATTTTTAAACAAACATGCAATATCCTACCAACACTTCCTACTTTCACCATGTAAAGAAATCCAGTGCTATACTTCTTCCAAACAGAATTTCTTACAGCTCTTTCACTATGTGGAGTAAGAAATTTCACAGAAACTTAGTTACTGTATATTCAAAAGCTGCCTTTTCCCTACTTGGTTTATGACTTTCCATATCCTGGGTATCCATCTCTAAAACAGGATACTCTAGGAAGTTTGCATAAGGTTATCATGATATGGTGGAATAACTCAATTTCTAATCTTAGATAAGCTGCTCAGAGGGTATGGTCCTGATTTAAGTTACCCAAAACTGCTGTTTCTCACTTTTTCAGTAAGCTAATTGGTGGTAAAGCTTAAATGAACTAAAATAAGTTCATTACCTAGGACATAGGAGAGCAATTAAGCCAGTAAAATTTATTTTCACAAATTTAGCCTGTGGACACGACTATGTAGCAAAGAAGTTTGGGATGATTTGGAATGTTAGAGAGAAGGCAATTATTTTTAGAGGGGATGGTATTAGAGATGGTTAACAAAATGAAAGAGGTTATTCTCTAAAGTAAAATTTGCTTTAAGTATTAATAACTTTACATAATAAAAGAATCTTATTATTGAAGTTTAAAATGTATGTTTGTACCTTAATTTGATAATCTAAAACCTGAATGGATTCAACATCAGATCTGCTTAAATGTGCTGTTTCCCTAATTTAAGTTTACTAGACAATTGCCAAAAATTCCCTTAATATGGTACAATGTATCCTTTAACCGTGGTTGGGGGGCCTTCTGTGGATACTCATAAATTAACTGGCTGAGTCATAAATTATTCACTATATAGTCACTCTACAGCTTTTATGCATGTCTGAAATAATATACGGTGCTTCTGTTATCTTTTGGTTTTCCAAACACAGAGTACATTGGCTCAAATGAAAAGACCAGAGTGCAATACAAACATAATGAATATGTTCCATTTAACCAACAGGAAATAAATAGAAGATTGTCCACTACCAAATTAGAAAGTTGGAGACATTCTGAAAATTTTTCAGAGCCATAGTGGGGTAGTTTCTAAAAGGTACTTACAAATCACTCAGTGATTTTTAATCAACTTAAATCTCTTGCTGAGGAGGAGGTGATGTGAACAACCTACCAGTTCAGCTTCTGTTAAACAACAACCACAGAAAACCATCATAGCCGGAAGCTTTCTGAAAGAAGGGTTTATTGGGCCAGGTGCTAGCCAGAAAAAGGACCAGGTCCTGGGGCATGCAGTCTAAACCACCCGGGCCAGATGGAGAAGACACCATTTCTGTTGTCCTGGAGCTGTGGAACTGTTTTATGCATTAAGTTTGGGGAAGAAAGATACAAGTTGTTTTGAAAGAATAGACGTTAGCTGTAGATAAAGGCGGCAGGAGCAGGTGGAACAGGGCTAGTTCCTGGGTAGGTATATAGTCCCTAGGGGAGAAGAGTGTGCTGTTTGGATTGGTTGAGGGCAATAGTTCAGAAACTTCCTGGGTAAGCAAGATCTGGTGGAGCCTGGTGGTCCACTATTCAACTATTCTCTATTAATAATTGTGGAAATAGCCACCTGAAAGTTAGTTCAACATACATTCAGGAATGTAAGCAGTATTTTGTTTGTTTTGTCCTATAGCTATTAACTGATTAACCGCTCTTATATCTTCCTTCCACCCTCTGCTATATTTAGGACATCTCAGAATTCTCTCCTTGTCACTTCCCTGCTAATTATTTCCAACTAACCCCATCCCTCAACTCCAATCATTATAGTATACCACAGAGAGTAGAATTAATTCCTGTTAGCCCTACACTTAGAAGTATTGCCCATTTCACAATACTTCTGAAGGGCCATTTTACCCACCATCTTTTTAACCTCTCGAGTTTTCTGGATTGTATAAATTTGTCTGGCTTAGTGGAAAGAGGTAAATTGAAACCATTGGGGATGATTTATCAGAAAGCACTCCAGAGAAATAGACTAGTTGACTTGGACCTTAACGCAAGAAGCAAAGAATAATAGAAGTGTTCTTTAATTGTCCAGAACATGATGAATTATGTTCATCCACATAGTCTTCAGGAATGTGCTATTTTAGATGAGCTTGCAGCACTAGCCATGTATCAGATCAATGTCTTTGCATTTCCAATGATTATGTTGGCCAGACATCAGTTCCAAAACCAATTTTGTATTTATCACTCATCTCAAAGGAAATAATAGAATATATCACTTTAATTTTAGAAACTGAAAGATTTAGGAGTAACAGGAATTGACTGGCATGTCTCTTTTTTAAATGTTGAACAATATGAGGAAAGAAAGTTAAAATAGTAAAAGAAGAGTTGCTTTCTGATTAGCTACCTGTTAACAGTTTGTATGCTACAAAAATAAAGCTTTGAATGATTCAAAAGAATCAAATGGCAAGTGATGATTCCATTGATGAGAGGTAATTTACTTCATAATATCTTACCCATGAAATCCTATACCACGGAGAATCATGTGGTGTGAACAGAAAAGGGTTATAACAAATAAAAACTAGAGAGACTGAAAATTCATGATTTTTCTTGTACCCCTAAAGGACTAAGAAAAACTGAGATGACAAAATCTAAAGAGACAGGCATATCCAGTGAGATATATTACCTGATATCACTTAGAGCAGTGGTTCTCAACCTACTGGCCCTTTAAATACAGTTCTTCACGTTGTGACCCAATCATAAAATTATTTTCGTTGCTACTTCATAACTGTAATGTTGCTGCTGTTATGAATCATAATGTAAATATCTGATATGCAGGATGGTCTTAGGCAAACCCTGTGAAAGGGTCGTTCGACCGCCAAAGGGGTTGGGACCCACAGGTTGAGAACCGCTGACTTAGAGGGAGCAGAGGCCCCTGGAAACCCGGGAGTAGGGCAACTTTACTAGTAATTTGAATGAATTGCTGCCGGAGGCTGGGCATGAACAATACTGAAAGAGAGAAACTCCTGGAGGCTGACATCACAGGGATCTCCCCATTTTGTTTAGGGACATTATCTCTAAGAATGCTACCAGGTTCTCACAATGAAGATCCATGAAAAATTCCCTCAAGGTCATGGCAGGGAGAAGAGGCAGGGTAGCCAGGGTGTAATCTTCCCAGATTCTTCTCCACAACAAAGGCTTTCTCTCCAGAGAATGTCTCCCCCAGGGCAATGCTGAAACATTGTTGGTTCCTCAGGTCTTCCTGTCACACTTAAGGGGTAAATCCCGGAAGAAAGGAAAAATGAAGTAGAAATATAATACAATACAAAACATAAATACAGTTGAAGATACCAAATTATTTCTCAGTTTAAAAAAGAACATTATCGCCCTAACCGGTTTGGCTCAGTGGATAGAGCCTCGGCCTGCGGACCGAAGGGTCCCAGGTTTGATTCCGGTCAAGGGCATGTACCTTGGTTGCGGCACGTCCCCAGTAGGGGGTGTGCAGGAGGCAGCTGATCAATATTTCTCTCCCATCGATGTTTCTAACTCTCTATCCCTCTCTCTTCCTCTCTGTAAAAAATCAATAAAAAATACACTTTTTTAAAAATTAAAAAAATAAAAAAGAACATTATCCTCACATTTAAGTCTCTGCATAATCTTTGCTACTCTCCTAATTTTGTATTTACTATATTCTTTTTTTTCCTTAGATTTACTTCACATTTGTATCTTTAAAATTATACTGTTTTGTTCTGCAAGTTTTTAAACTTTATATAGTGAAATTATACAATATCCTTGATTTATTATTATTTTTATAACTTAAATATGTTCTATAAATATTTGTATATTCTCAATATTTAATAAGAATGAAATGAAAAGAAAGGTGTTAAAAGCCCCTATGCTAATTGTTCATACTTTATTAAGAGTCATAACAATATGTTATTTATGCAGGACATAGTCAAAGATTTTTCTTCTCAGTAACATGTTAAATGAGAACTGTGACATATGAGAGATAGACTAATGCATTGCTATATCTCCTCTCATTTAGAATTGGGACTATATCAGAAGATAAATTAGTTCTGTGGTCTCTCTTTAGACTTGTGCTGGGTAAAATGAGTTTCTTTTACCAACACATTGTCAGTCACCATCCTGAGTTTAGATTCATGATAATGCCATTTCCTCTAGTTTCTGTAATAATAGCCAGAGGAAGACAACTGGAATGTTAATGCTTAGCCTTAGCCGAATCTAATGGAAGGAAATGTACTGCTTTAACTTCTTAGCAACTGGGATCCACTGGCAATTAGACACCTCTTTCAGATCAGTGTAAATACAAAGATTAAAATGAAACAAAATATTCTAAAAGGTTGTTTTCCCACCTTTTCTCTGTACCTTTAAAAAATAATTAAAATAAAATATGCTTACTGTCAGAACTTTATAAAACACATAATACAAGAAACAAAAAGAAAAAACCCAGAATATCAATAGCAACATTTAGGGTGCACTTCCTTTAGTGGTTTCCATATAAAAATAGTCTTACTGGAAATACATTTTCTACTCTGTGTTTGTGTGTGTTTTTTTTCCCCACTTAGGATTTTCTTATGTCATTATTCCTCAAATACATTATTTTAATCACTGCACACTATTATATATATGAACTAGTGACCCGTTGCACGGATTTGTGCACATTACAAGGAAATTAGGTGGCCAGCAGGACAGGACTGGGCGAGAAGGGCTGGACACCCCCTGGAGCCAACCTCCCATGGTCCCTTCCTGGCATCTGCAGAGTGAGCGGGGTCCCTCCAGCAAGTGGGGTCCCTCGGCATGGCCTGTGGGGATCAGGCCGAAATCGGCTCTCTGACATCCCCCAAGGGGTCCCGGAGTGCAAGAGGGCACTCTGCAAAGTTGCTGTTGTATAGGCTGTGGAACACAAATGCAAGTGTGCAGTAAACCATATTCAGGGAGCTGGTGCCCCAGCAACAATATAACCCATGGCCAAAGGTGGAATTGTGCAGCCCCACAAGGAATCGGGCTCCCTCCTCTCTGGTTTCCAGGTGTGTCACCCGAGAACCACAGCTGCCAAGTCACTGCAGCTCAGCAGCTCCTGCATTTGAGCGTCTGCCCCCTGGTGGTCAGTGCACATCATAGCAACCGGTTGGTTTGGCGGAAGAACACTTAGCATATTAGCCTTTTCTATATATAGATGATTAACTTAATCTTGAACCTTTTAATGAACATAGAAATTGAATCCATTGTTTTTCTATTATTTAAATGCTGCATGTGAATCTTTCTTTTGAACCACAATCTGTGACAATATTTTGATTGCTTTTTTGTGTGACAGACAAAATATTAATTTAGGAGTGCTCCTAAGTCTTTCATTTACCTTGCCCATAAAAGGAAATTCCAGCTGGATTCCCTCAATTTATTTCTTTGTTTTTTTTGACCCACTTGTGTTCCTGGGAAATCCTGATTTGCCAGATCCATTCTTTTTTATTTTGTTGGTATAGAAGTGAGGAGCCGTGAAGGGTATTTAGAGGAACGTGATGCCTTGGACTAATCTGGTGGGAGAAGTATTCTCATTGAAGTGTTGAAAGAGGGCTGATTCAAAGAGTAAGAAGGTAAATGGGGGAGGGGGGAGAGACTTTTTGTTTGTTTTATTTTTTAAAATTTTATTTTATTGTTGAGAGTATTATAGATGTCCCTATTTTTCCCCCTTTGCCCCTCCATCCATCTCCCTTCCAAGAGCTATTAATCTCACTTAAGATAAGAAACTCAATAAGAGTATTACAAAAATAAAAGAAATGGTTTTAAAGTTATCTCTTGGTTTCAGACTTGGTACTCTTTTGGCTGTGACATTATTCTAAAACTGGAATATGAGTGTCCTGGTTTCATAAGCTTTACACTTTTGTAAGGAAAGATCATGCCCTTCTCATTACCTGTCAAAATTGCTTTCTCAAAAGATTAGGTGACTGTATCCTCTTTACCAGTCTGGTATAAGAATGCCTTTAGGACTGATTTGGTACAACAATGGACTGTTATTATTTTACAAAAAAGTTTGTAAACTTGATAGGGGGAAAATAGTGTCTAGTTATTTCTTTTTTTCATTAGTGAGGTTGGATATTTCCAGTTTTCTTCATATCTTAAATGTCATTTAAGAGTGATTTGATCATGGTCATTTTTGATTCAGTAGGTAATTTTGCATATCTCAGTGTTTTTAAAGAATATTCATATTATTTTTTATATTTGTGGCAGTTATCTCTCTCTGTCATTTGGTTTTAATTGTGTAATTTTTAAATATAGATGTGTTAAAATTTTATGTAGACAATTCGGTTGACTTTTTCCATTATAATTCAATCTATTTCTATAGTCTCAGAAAGTCCTTGCTTATTCTGAGTGTTCAGTAAATACTTCTCTACAGGTTTTAATGTTTAGATGTATTGCATTTCATTTTGTCCACTTGGAGTTTATTTTGGGATGAGGCATGAAGGAAAAAAATACATGTTTCCTAAGGGGTTGACTCATTATTCCAATACTAGTGGCCCGGTGCATGAAATTCATGCACATTAAAAGGGAATTATTTAGAGGAAATATTTTAATATTGCTATTTTCCCTTTCTCTATAATAGTAGTGTCAGAGATGAAAGAAAATTAGTAAAATGTATATGAAAATCTCCCTCTTGTCAGAGTCTGGGGCATGCCGTGGGAACCAGAGTTAAGTCTCTGCCCACCTGCATGTGCCCCGAAATTGCACGAGACCCAGACCCGGCCAGCCCCACCCCTGTCAAGCCTCCCAAGGTGAGGGGTGCAGCCTCAGAACCCCTGTCCAGCCCTGCTGGGTGGGAGGGCACAACCTCAGGTCCCCTGGCCTGGCCTCAGCCTCAGGTCCCCTGGCCCTGGTGCAAGAGCGCGAGGGCGCAAGGGCATGAGGGTGCAATGACCATTTGCATATTAGCTCTTTATTATATAGGATAATATGTTGAAAAATTGTTTTTTTTTACTCTTATTAGTGATGCTACATTGATTATTTATGAATTTCTAATATATTAGGCTACCTATACTATGCTATTAATCTAGCATAACTTTTATAATTCCAATTAACTTGTGTTTTAACATACAAGAAAATATCTCATCAGCAGTCTTTTTAAAAAGGTTTTTGCTATTCTTACTGTTTTCTATAACTTTTAGAATTACTTTGCCAAATTATTTTTAAGAGTTTTCATTGGAAATTTAATTAGAATTAGATTAAATCTCTAAATTACTTTGGGAGGTATTCTCTTTCAATTTACTAGTATCAAGTATTTTAAATACTTTAGTAAAAGTTTATTATTTACTTTGTGTATCTATTCATTCATTCAGAGTACCTTTTTGCTAACTGGCACTCTGATGAACACCGTAGATGTAATGATGTACTGGTAAACCTCTGTATTCCAATGCCCTTGCCATAGATGCCTTGTATCAATGAGTTGATATAAACAGGGAAGAACAAATAATCCTTCATAATGGTATCAGAAAAATAATTCATTCCATACTCTGAAGACATAAACTAAGTGGCAAGGAAGTTCAAGTAGATGTGTTTAAAGTGTTAGCTGGATAACTTTATAGAAATAGTTTTTAATAACTCATAGCTAATTGTCGCATATTGGTGATATAGATTATAATTTTAGATTGCTTTTTCACAAGATATTTTGAAATCTAAGACAATCAAACCTTTTATTCTTGATGATTTGCCTTGCACATAGTGGTATTCTATGCATTTTGGAGGGGGGTTGGACTGATTGTAAATGAAGAAGAAAATAATACATAATCTTCTCTTTTCTTCTTTTCATGCATAGGAAATCAGTTCTCTGCTAGAATGTTATCTCTTCTGTTTCATATAACTGCTTCATTCTATAGAAAGTAATTTTTGTTCTGGAAAGACACAAATCAATAAGAAACGAAAGAAAAAAAAGATAATCACTCACAAAAAAGATCCCACTTTATCTTTGGGATAGAATGATATTATCGCCATGTCTAGAGATAATTTTAGCCTTTCTTCATAGAATGTAATTTGTTGAAAATGTAGCCTCCAGTTGAAATGTTTCTGATTACAATGTGCATGTTTCTATGTAATTTTGGTATCTGCCATTATTTCTGTGAGTATACTAAAAAAACAATTTCTTTAAAGTTTTCATTTCTTTTGAGTTGCTCAATTGATTTTTATAGATTTTTTTGGTATCAGAAAGATTAAAAAAACAAAAAAAAACCCCAAACAATTGCTTGCCTTTTCTGGGCTTGCTGAAATTATTTTTATCGACAATGTTATGGTATCCATTGTGGCTCTGTGTTCATATTTTGTTCCCCAAATAAACCTCTTACCAATATAACCTTATGATACCCACTATTGTTTTAGAAAACAATCATTTGAAATATATTATCTTCTTCAAATCACATGAAACTTATTTTCCATAAATTACTGACAAAAAAGTTGAAAAACAGAAGTTTTTGTTAAAGTATTAGAATGGAATTCTTTATTACTATTCTCATTAGTAATATCTAGTTAGTAGACAAATATCTTCCTACTATCACTTGCATTTACCTTTAATTTTCTTTCACGTCTTTTTCCCTATGAAAATAATCACCGAATTTTTGGGGAATTATTTTTCCAGATAATAAGTCCTAATGATAAAAAGTGCTTTTATAAACAAGATGTCAATTGTTTCTGTGAGATTGGTTGGGGCAGGGCGTTAACATTTTTGCAAGAAGGAACTCAGTGGGTATTAGAGAGACATGGCTACACCAGAAGAATACTCTTGGGGGTAACAGTAAGGATTGTAAAAGTAATTTGAAATAAATAGTACTTTTTAAATTATGTTATAGAGAAAATAATACTTTGCAACATCATTTATTTGCTCCAAGTTTCTGATTTTAGCTTCAATAATTTTCACTAAATGCAGAATCGAAAGGGGCATATTGATTTAATAAATGTGTTCTTTAAATCAATTTGCATTTTATGGAAGGCTGTATAAATGATTCACTAGTGCATGAGAAAATCATGGTTCTCTGCTATTCAATTTATAATGAGGGACAGTAATTGATATTTTAAATAAATAAAAAATGCAGAAAAGTACAAAGATATGAAAAAAACAGTATTTTCACTACTATTAATTTCAAACTGTTAAGTTTTTCATTTTTACCTCATCTTTTGTTAATAAATGTATGAAAATATTCATAAAAGATTGAAATAACCAAGACACCATCCCAGTCATAATTTTCTTTCTTCCTTCTTCCCCCAAAGCAACTACTATCAAAATTTTGGTATATGTGGAAATGTATAATACATAGCATAATTTTTATATATCTTAACAGTTTGCAATTTGCATAGACAGTAGCAACACTATGCAATAGTTAGTCTCTTCCCCCTCCCCATTACACAAATATTTATTGAGTACATATTATGTAACAAATGCTATTGGAGGTGAAGGAATAAGTACAAATTCTTGCTCTCAATGCATTAATATTCTAGAGAAATGGAGGAAGAGAAAAATAAGCAAATAAATATATAATATGTCTAAAAGTGATAAAAGTGATGATGAAAATAAAGCAGAGTTAGGAAGTGGAATATACCAAGTGAAAGTGTGGGGCTAGTAGTGCTATTGTAAATAAAATGGCCATTTACCGGTAAATTGACATTTTAATTTCATAATATTATAATAAGCCTTGATAACTGGTAATTTCCCCCATCTTGTTTTCATTTTTTTAGAATTGTGTTGGCCATTCTTTATATCTTTACTCAAATGTGTATTTTTAGTTTTAGTCTTTAAATTCTGTAAAAATTTCTAGGATTTTCATTGACATTGAATGGAATTTATAGATTTACTGTTGTAAATTGGATTTTTAAATACTGAGTCTAATAAAATATTTTATTATATTTGATAAAACATAAATTCACTCAATTTATATTTTATATCTTAATTAATATTTTATAATTTTCTACATTTTTTGCATGTTTGTTGTTAGGTTAATCAATGTATGAAAGATATGTATCTCATATATCTTTCAAATTTATTACTATGGACTATTTTTATATTATATTTTATCTGTTATTACTTATGACTAGGGAAAGTATTGGTTTTGCATATTTTAGAATGTTTAAAATTGTGCTAAAGTCCTAAATTGAACACTGATGGAGATTATCCAGTGAAATTCTAAAACCTAGCCTGCTGTAGAGATGAAGAACACAAATACTAGAGCCAGACCACTGATGTTCAGATTCCAGTTAACTCCCACGTGTCCAAAATGGAAACCATTCCCACTTGCCACCATATTTTGAATTTAATTTAAAAATTCAATTTGCGATGAATATTATAAAAATAAATACATTACTCACAATTCGGGTGTTCTTGAATATTTTCTGCTGAAAAGTCTCACAAAAAATGATTTTAAAGTTGGTCAGGGCTGCCACTTAGGGAAAACATTTTTTTTTGTTATAGACGCGCGTGGTTTGTGGGGAAGGAAGGTCCACGCTTGCGTCTACAGACGCTTATGGCGTACAATGGGTTAAATCTGCCACTTACTAGCTTTTGGGCTTTGGGCAAGTTATTAGTTACTTTACCATATTCTATTCCTCAGTATTATCATCTATTTTTAAATGGGGTTCATAGGTTTATTTTGAGGAGTAAGTATATTAATATATGCAAAGCCCATGGAAAACTGCCTACACATAAATGCCGTATAGGGAATAGCTATTATAATAGTTATAATCATTATTTTCATGAGTTGTCAAGGTTTATAAATGGAAATTTTTGCTTCGTTTTCTTTAGGAAATGTAAGGGTTTTTTGTTTTTTTTTCAATGTAATGGAGATGTTGGAGAAGTCCGACATGTTCATCTGTTTTACATGGTCTTGGGTGATGGAATATAAGCATTAAGAAAATCACCTGAAAATAATGAATAAATCTTTCAAAGACCATTTAAATATCTGAGGTATTTAACTCTATGGGAATCATGATGCTGATTATTTATATCCTCTACTATGTAATTTAAAATCATATATTACCTTTTTCCTCCTCTACATAATAATCAATGTTGTGTTGATTTTCTTAAAATGTCTCCTTAGCATTTTTGTTCCTTCACTATTTTAACTAACACTAGGCTCTTATCTTTTGCTTGGACGATTATGAGACTTTTATCTACCTTTCCCTAGTCTCTTCTTTGCCAAATTTATATCTATAACCACACTTTTAACTCATGCAATCAAGCTTTGTTATATACCTAAATTAAAGATTTGGTCATATCACTGCCCATATGAGAAAGCTTTGATGAACTTCTCTTCCTCCAAACTAAAACATAAATTCCTGGTACCATCCTACATGTACAGTCTTATGTCATTACCTCCAATTCTCTTTACTTCCAACCAATATTTGTTGCTTTCCTAAGAATCATTGAAATTTTATGTATCCATATTGTTGACCATGAAGTTATATCTGAGGTGATCTCTCTCACTTTTTTACCACCATTCAAGTTCACTTTATCATATACATTAGTCAACTAAGATAATTTAACTGACCTTTTATAATTTAGTTTATATGTAACTTCCTGTCAAATTTTTCTTCCCTTGTCATAATTGCTCAGTTCCTCCTCTGTATTCCATAACATTCTTTACATTATATCTATATACATATATATTGCATAAATATACAAATATGTATAAATATATGTATACATACATCTATACTAATAAAAGCCTAGGTGGCCCTTGTGCCCTCGTGCCCTTATGTCATCACAAGATGGCCACCCCCACGTAATCACAAGATGGCCACCACAAGATGGCTGCCCCCACATCATCACAAGATGGCCACTCCATGTTGTCACAAGATGGCTGGCAGGGGAGGACAGTTGTGGGTGATCAGGCTGGCAGAGGAGGGCTGTTGGGGACCACCAGGCCATCAGGGGAGGGCAGTTGGGGGTGATTGGGCTGGCAGGGGAGGGCAGTTGGGGATGACTAGGCGGGCAGGGGAGCAGTTAGGCATCAATCAGGCTGGCAAGGGAGTGGTTAGGGGCCGATCAGGCTGGCAGGGAGTGGTTAGGGGCCGATCAGGCTGGCAGGCAGAAGCGGTCAGGGGCAATCAGGCAGGCAGGTGGGCAAGTGGTTAGGAGCCAGCAGTACTGGATTGTGAGAGGTATGTCCGAATGCTGGTTTAGTCCCTGTGGGACTGGGCCTAAACCGGCAGTCGGACATCCCCCAAGGGGTCTCAGATTGGAGAGGGTGCAGGCTGGGCTGAGGGACAGCCCCCCAGTGCACGAAATTATATTATATATATAATTTTCCCACAGAAACCCAGATTCATCAAACACTATGTAGGCTATTTTGTATCAATATTTTATAATTATGTAATATAATTTTATTAATATTTTAATAATTTACATATGACAAGTATATCCAACATAAAATAATTAATGTGGGATCTCCTTTAAAGTATTTGATTATTGAACATGTATATATTACTGAATCTAGACTCAAAGCCAGATTTTTATCTCATGACATATTTTTAAAAACTATAATTTTATCAAAATACAAAAATTTTTCTGACATTTTTGTCTTTCTTGGGCTGTTGAAACTGTCTCATTATTACTATTACTGGTCTTACTGTTATTGTTCATGTTTATGCCAAAACTTTCATTGAGAGGTCAATGTGTTTTGAGCCCTTTGAAAATATTAAACAATATTTTGTTGCTGAAGTGTAGGGTCATGTCTACTAGGTACCTGCTGAATTTGCTCAGTCATGTGAGCAAATCTGCAATTGTTCCACATGCTCCTTCACTTTGGAGACATGCCTTGTTACAGTTAAACAGATTTTTAAAAAATGAACAGACCAGACATTTTGATTTCAAATCTGATTTACTGTGATAAGTCTAGATCCAACTCGAATCTAAGCTTGGTAATAGCGTTAGTGTTAGCCCCTGAGAACTCATCATTAGGACCAGAACTATAACAAATCAGGTTCCCCAGTCAGAGTTGCTTTGTCTTCTGCCCTCATGGCTTGCATGTCCAGTCAAAGCTAAATATATCTCTTATACTAAAGCTCCCTAATTATGAGAAGGGAAAATTGGTTTTTGAATAAAAAAAAATCTAAAAGTTATGGTGAGCAAGCAAGCACAATTACAGGTGTCATCTTGCATATCATTTCAGCTTGAATTATTGCCTCTCTTTCATAAATAGATCTTATTTTTAAAATTTTCTATTATTTTTTTCTAAAAGTTTAGGTGTCTTATTTAAAAATGACCTGGAATAGGTTTTTAAATGCTCAAAGTTTCTTTATCTAGGGCTATCTCTATTTTAGTGTTTAAATTTAGTTTCAAGAAAGCATATTTATTAAAGTTTGAGGTCAATACAAAAAATAGTCTTTATTCTTCATATAAATTCTTAAAAAGTGATAGCTGAACAAAACAGACAGATAGGTTGGGGGGTGGGGGTGGACTCAGCTTTGTTGCTTTAGACATGTTGAAAAATATGGCTTATGTGTGTGACCCAAATGTGCTTCCTAATCCTGAACCGCATAAATAGACAGACTGATCTGGACAACTCCCAGGCCTCCCAGGCAGGAGCAAAACCTTTTCAGCTGAACACTTCCTTTAGCTTGGAGTCCACCAGAGAAAATGCTCTCCATGGACGGGCAGTTACACAAGAGATTAAAGGAGACAGGTCAACCTTGGCATTCCCAGAATACATTCCCAAATTTAGCCAAGTGAAAGTTGTTCTTCCCTTGGAAAGAGTGAATGATGAGGTGGAGAAAGGACAAAGGATGTTCCTCCAAGCTGAAACAGGAGAAAGGAGGTTCCTCCAACAGTATTTATGTCATTCAATTTGTAATGAGAATGGGAAACAATTAAACCTGGTGAATTAGGCCAAATTTTACTGCCCAGACTGATTTAGTTGGGCTTTGGCTTCTGATCCTTGCCTTTACAATATGGCATCTTCAGGACCGGTCATCAAAGCAAAGAGACTTACTAATCTAATTGTTCCTTATAACTAGAAAATTCCTCAAGCAGTTTCATCTCAAATTCTACCTTAGTCATAACTTAGTTAAATAGAATTTTGTTGGTGACATTGAAGAATGCTTCCATTAGCTTTATGCATTTAAATGGCTCACCAAAATATAAATTTGGAACATTGTCCTGCTGAACTCTTGCTTCCAAGAATTTCATTGTTTAAGGAGTTAGAGTTTTACCTGAACAATTTATGAGACACGAAAATTAGGAAGAAGGTCATTCAAAACCTATATTCAGCTTGTATTAAATTAATTTCACTCAGATCTCATCCTTTCCACAGTAGCTATGCTCTTTGATCTTCCTTTTATGTTGATAGATAAGATGATAGATACATAGATTAGATAGGTAGATATTATAGGCATGGGTAGATATAGTATATAGTTTACATCCTTTTAGGGGTTTTTTGAATAAGCCGGGAAGCGGAACAATGTTACTAGTTGGTCTATAAACTGCTTTTTTATTAGTTCATAAGAAAAAATACATAAAATAAAATAAAAATCTGCCCTCCCCATTCAGCTGACTTTTCAGATAAATGTGTGTTTTGAGGGGTGGTGAGCAGTGAGGATAGCATGACTATGGTATCTGCATAAAATCTACTCAAACAGCCTGTTCTTTCAGTGGCATGTTGTGGCAAGTTATGCCTTCTAAGCACACCTTTCTCTGTGGATATTTGTTAACAACTCACTGGGGAGATACCATTGTGAAAATAATCACTGACACAACATAAAACCCTGGAACATTGTTTGGGTGAGAGAGATTTTAAGCACATTAGATTGAGGGAATAAAAGAGCTATAAAAGACAGAGGTTGGACAATCTTTTCAAAGGAAAGAAAGGTAATTTGATTGGCTCTACTGCTTGCTGGGCTCACCTTTGGGAATTATGCTGAAAATTCCACACCTCCAGATTTTGACAAATGAGATCCATGTTTTTATTCCATAGTATAGATTTCAAACTTTATTTCACACTTGCTTCTTTTCTTTTATGTTTTCTCACTATTGCTTCAAGATGATACACATAACTTCAAAAGCAGAATTAAGTTTTCTGTGGAGGCTGAAATTCAGCATGGCCCTAAGACCAATGGAGTTTACTTAAGTACTCTCCTTTTCTTAGAAAGTCATTGCCCCATTAGTACACGGATTATTATCTAAGTCTAATTCATGAAAGTGTTATTATATGCAATTTATAATATTCTGCAACACATTGAATAATACTTCTTAATATCACTGAAAAATTGCTTAAATATCTTTGCAATGTGGAATTACCCACTTAAAAATAACAGTCCAAATTTATATCTGGTTGCCTAGAAAGTGAATGATACAGATTTTCCCTTTTGTAAGAGCCCATTATTCAGGATCATTGCCTATTTGTATTTTTTTAATCCTTTATTGTCTTTTTCCCCTTTAAAGAGATAGTTTATAGTGACATAGAAACACCACTTGCTTTTAATTTTATGGAATGTATGGCTTTCAATTTCTGGTGAAACTTAAAGCTCTATATAAAATGAAATGAACTCTTTTTAAAAAATTTATGTGGTCTCACTTTCCATAATTACCCTTTTCAGAGGGCTGCAGTAATTGAAAACAGATTAAGTATGTTTATTATCCCCAATCTCAAGTCTTTTCTACCACTTTCTAATACATTTTTTATATTGACAAAAGTATGGATGGAGGAGAAATTGATTGCCATCACAAAAGTCCACTTTAATTTTAAAGGATAAACAAGAAAATTTAAAATATTTAGGGAAAATCTTTGATCCAATTAAGTCAGATCCAATGGATTATTTGTATCTTGAAAAGAAAAGCTCCCCTAGAAAAGAGGAGCTTTTATATCTAATGCCATTACAAATTAAGACTCACTAATATTATTTTTAATAATTTTAGTTAATAAATCTTAGTTATTTAACTTTATAGAAATATTAAGATAATTTTTAAAAATTATGGTAGCATGTTTTATCTATTTCTCTTTTGTGACTTAGTGTATGTTGTCATTAAGATTTCTGTATGATGTGTGTATAAGAAGAGATTATACCCATTCTATACTTACTAGAGCAGTGGTCTCAAACCCTTGGCTGCACATTAGAATCACCTGGGAATCTTTTTAAAATCCTGATTTTAAATCCTCCTGAATGAGGCCCAGAAATCAGGATTTTAAAAAGATTCCCAGGTGATTCTAATGTGCAGCCAAGGTTGAGAACCACTGTACTAGAGGGAGACAATAGAAAACACCAGAAATCAATTTAGACTAGGGAACAGGATTTTTTTTTTTCTGATTCTTTAACGGCACTCTTTATGAGCAAGCTGCTTACATTCTGTGCCCTTGAAAAGCAAAATTATTTGGTTCAAGGTAGAATTCTCCTGTTTTTCCTCTAATTCTATGAAATACAAATGCACATATCACAATTGATAAACCCTTTCTTAAGTCAAATATCCATGAAGGTCAAGTTGTAAGTTTTTTGAAGCTGAATCCTCAGTTTCATTGTCTCTGAGGCATCTGGAAAATTTGGGAATTTAATGTAATATCTCTTTATCCAAATTTCACAATGCAATGAATTAGGTTGAAATTTCTGAATTAGGACCAGCTGAACATTTCTTAAATGGCCCTTCCTGTAGAAAGTGCCTGGTGTTTATAGTATGCTTAATTGGAAAATAATTCCAATAACTACACATCAACTCTGTATAAATAAAAAGAAAGTAGAATGATAATTTAATAGCTTTGGGTTGATTCAATCAAAGAACTCATGAAGTGGCTTAGAGAGTCACTTAAATTATTAATCAAAAATCGAGAATAAAGGTGATAGATATGAACTAAACTCATATCTAAACTCATAGCAAAATCATTTGTGTGTGCATTTAACAGATTATTTAGTTACATGCATATTTTATTTTTTCAAGAGTAGTATAAAATCTTTGACCACAACAACCATATATTTTTCTTCTTTTTATACTCCTGGTATAATGCTGAGCACTTAAAAATACTTGAATGATAGATTAACAGCTACCTACTAAATCACTATTAAAACAATGATTAGTGGTTAAATTGGCTGTGAGTAGATATGATGCTTACTCAGAGTCCTTATGTGTATAATTGTGTGACTGCTGTGGATATTTTGTAAACATATCATCCATATAGACTTGCTAATGTGGTCACCATTTTTTTTACTGTGGTTTTATTCCACATGACATGAATATTTTATTCCCTTCCACTCATCCTCATCAGCTCTTAGAGTTAATAATAAGGTACACATCATGTTTTTCATTTTACTTTGGTAGAATGTCTTGAAAATCTTCAATATCAACTCTCTACACTTCTCCTTTCTGTACCAATCATCTGGACACTGACCCATAGAATTGATCAAATGACCCCTTTGACCTCCTGATTCTGATGGGATCAATAGGAGATGCTGGCAGGAGATCTTAAAGAAAAGATTATTGTGAGCGCAGGATTTATATTGACCTACTCCCTTTTTGCTAGATGAGTTTAGTATGGCTACACTTCTCTATTGAAGTCTACAGCTTCTTTCAAGTATAATTCTTTTTAAAAAATATATTTTATTGATTTTTTTACAGAGAGAAAGGGAGAGAGATAGAGAGTTAGAAACATCAATGAGAGAGAAACATCGATCAGCCGCCTCCTGCACACCTCGCACTGGTGATGTGCCCACAACCAAGGTACTTGCCCCTGACCGGAATCAAACCTGGGACTCCTCAGTCCGCAGGCCGACGCTCTCTCCACTGAGCCAAACTGGTTTCGGCGCAAGTATAATTCTTTCTCTGTGTTCTAGAAGGAATCTTTCTTTAGCATTCAGGCCTAGGGTAGCAACAGTTCCCATGCTATGACTAATCTCAGGATCAGGAGCCATTCCTTGTTGCTTTTCTAAAATAAAGTTTCTACCTTGCTAAATTCTCTTTTGAGTTCTCTGAAAATTATCCACTTTGAGTTTACCATCTGTTTCCTGCTCATAACCTTACATGTATGAAGGATAGAGGCAATTATGAACCCTACCACTTAATTGTTTCACATTTCATTTCCCAGGTGACTTAGATGCTTTTTATTAGTAGAGCCATGTCTGGATTTAGACTTCTGGCAATGAGTTTCTCCAGTTGAACCTCCCACTTCTGGTTAAGATGGAGTAATAGGGGCTGTAACACTGCTGATACTGTTCAACATTATGATTGACACTAAATGAAGCTGCTCTTTCTGAATGTATTGTCAACCTGTAAGAAACCAGTAGAAGTAGTAACTCTGCTATAGTCTAACACCCTGGACTCTGGATGCCACTACATTCACTACTGGGTATCAAACCAACTATCAATACATGGGGTAGATTGTACTAGTAATATTATTAGATGCCAAAGCACTAAAGTCATATTGTATACTTTGACTAAATGAAGAGGATATATAAAAAGCTCTATGAAGGTTCTTTGCATATAATATCAAGGCCCATTCAATTTTAGCTATAGTTGTAGTCCAAGAAACCGCAGGTTATCAAGAAAGAGTACAGGGACCTCAATGTAGCATTTGTGCAAGGTTATGAATGACTAACCTTTTGAAATTATTTCTTTTGGGATAGTTTTTCCTGAGTTATTTAGTCTGGGTGGTCTCACACTGCCTCTAAACAACATTTTTTCCTCCTTTATTTCTTATTGAAGGGGCAAAAGTAATAATAGAAGGGACAAATTTCTTATTTTTGTCTATGTCATTTCTTCACTATTCAGAGGAACCCAAACTTAGATTGACTTAAAAATTAAGCTTTTAATAATATTTTAAAAAGGATATTTCACAGTTGTTTTTAAGAAAGTCTTTTTTCCCCCCTAATGGTCTTTAAGAAATACTTTTCAACATTTAGTTGCACTAAATCCTTTAATCAGTGAACTGATACTTGGTAAAAAATTGATATAAATATCAATCAGAATACAGAGATGAAATATATCTCAAATTCATGGCTCTGTTCTTTTGATGATGATTATGGTTGTATAAGTGCTTAAAATAATATTGTGATATTGAATTATTGAATAATGAACCATTGAGTGAATTATTCATTGAACAGCTAGTATATAAGTAATCATTATACGAGTTACTGTTCTAAGTAGTACTTTTGTCAAGACTCTCTATTCATTGTTTCTTTCTTCTGTCAAACTTTACCAGTCTGTCTTTCAGGTCCAGTTCAACCCCACCCACTCAACTAAATCATCACTAATGATTCCCCCCTATACCCAATAAAAATCTAGCACTTATTGTCTCAACCTGTCAGTTTAAAATAATTATATGTAGTTATCTGATGCTAGTTTCCCAGTATGTAAATTTTGATATGCATAGTCTGTCTCTGTGCATGAATTAAGTTCTGTAAGAACACATTCTTTTTATTAGCATAGTACTCATGTTCAAAGTATTGAATTAATAATGAATATATCTTCTAATAATGGTCTCTTGGACAAATTCTACTCTCATTTCATTTCTAAAGATGTGCTAGAATACACACTTACCATTGTTATAGAATTTCTTGGACATCCTAAAAATTTTAACTAATTCTGTTTGAGAAAATTTTAGTAAATATTGTAAAGGATATACATTCTCTCTTCTTTGTTCTTCTGGTTAGCTAAAATTATAATGCACATTACTTCTCTATGACCAGTTTTAAACCTGCATGTGAAAACATGCCAATCTTTTCCCATTTTGAATGCTATTTGCAATCTGGATAATCACATGCCCTTTAGATAATACTTGATCAGCTGTCTGACTAAATTTTGCCCAAAAGTTAAACTTTTCCATAAAAAGAAAGAATATGCCTCAAACTCTTTGTGCATTTGTGTTTGGCATGTTCTTTGCAAGTGCATTACTCAGAAGAAATATATGCATGAGATAGATTTCTGCCTTTGCCAGTAGCTTCTAACACTTTGAAGCCATAAAATAAAGTTTGTCCATTTGAGAGAGACTAGAGTTTATGGAGTAGATGAGATGGACTCTTGGTTATGACATTTCAGAGTATAAATTTTCATACTTCCTTTTTCACTTAACAAACATATCAATCTAGAGAGTTAGATGGATGCATTAAGAAGGATAATCTGGGTTTATTTAAGTTCATTAAAAAGGTTAATAATTTTCAATGTTGGTATCTGAACTCTCATTGGTAATACGTTAGTGTGGCACATCTCACAAATGACCATGACACATGGTGCCAGCAGAGTCTAGGGCCCAGTGGTCGGCAAACTGCGGCTCGTGAGCCACATGCGGCTCTTTGGCCCCTTGAGTGTGGCTCTTCCTAAGCCTTAGGAGTACCCTAATTAAGTTAATAACAATGTACCTACCTATATAGTTTAAGTTTAAAAAATTTGGCTCTCAAAAGAAATTTCAATCGTTGTACTGTTGATATTTGGCTCTGTTGACTAATGAGTTTGCTGACCACTGGCTAGGCTGTCACTAGTTAAATATTAGAGGGACTTGCACCAAAGTGTCTAGGAAATAAAGTATTTGACACTGAGGACTGCACTATAATCTTGAATCCAGTCCACATCTGAGGGGAAGAACAGTGACAGATGCTGTGGGTTTCCAAACTATATTCCTTTTGGCACTCACTGCCTTGTATGCAAGTATCTTCACGTTTGAATTTAAAGGCTTTTGCTGACTGCAGAGTTTGAGGCAGAGCAGGCTGGAAGTGCTAGGGCGTTCACTACCAATGACCTCTGCCCACCAGTAGCTCACAAAACACAAATAGAAATTGGTGCATAAATGTCCCAACTCTGTCTCTCCTCCTATTGTGAAACTCTACTGCATATTTCTCACCTTCTACCAAAAGTACTAAGCCTCATTGAATCCTAGTTGTCCACACCTTATGAAACACCCTATATCGGCTTCTTCCCCTTCCTTACCTCATTCCCACACTCTCCTGGGATTAACACCGCAATAAACTACTTGCACATAAATCCTAAACTCCTGGTTGAGCTTCTGGGAGAACTCAATATAAGCCATATACAAAAAATGGCTACCTTTTCTTAGCATTAACCATTTCCAAAGCTGGCATACTTGAGATCTTATATGGAAAAAATGAAGAAAATAGCAAGAACTGTTAAGATAAGTTCTAAATCAAGACTGGTCTCTTTCTCAAGAGTCTGTCTTCATTATGTTTTACTATTAAAATATGTTTTAGAAAGGTAGTAGAAAAAAATTAGTATGCTGAATCCTTGCATTTCATGCTCTAAGTGTATTGTCCAGTTGTCATCAATATTTGTTATAGGACCAGAATAATAAACAGTGTCACCCATAAGCACTTGTCTGGCAACTCGATTTTTATAGGTTTATTACATAGACAAACTGACTTTGGTATTTTCCACTAAGTCTGTCAGTATAAACAAACTTCTTCAAGATTTAATATTTCACTGATTCCTCTGAAGACAGTTATATTGCTATTTTAATCTAAGGTGCTTTCTTCATTTTGGAATACTGAATTTATAGTATTCAGGGTTTGTGAAGGAAATTTAAGTTGATTTATTGTTCTTTCTGAAGTGTAAGTGATGCCATTTGTTCTCTAAATAGACAAATAATAGGAATAAAAACATCATAACATCATTTGGATTCTATTCTGGGTTTTTCACTGATTTATAAACCTAAGTGCAATCTAATCCATTTTACATGTCTCAGTTTCTCTATTTGACAAGTGGAGACATACTATTTACCTTCCAGTTTTAAATATCAGCATGTAAATATCAGCATTTAAAAATTTATGATGATTTGTCAGAAACTGATATCCAATATGATTTTCCTACTTAATCAACCACCAGTTTAAAGTAGTTAAAATTTTAATTTTGCCTATAAGTTTCCACCCCTAAAATTCTGATAAGAGAGATAGTAATGAACTATGTGGAAGATATCAGATTACTAGGCTGTGCAGAGACTAAGGAATTTACAAAGTTTCATAAGCTTTCCTTACTGTTAACCACAAGATACCTAAAGTGCTCAGCCTGATATGTGCTGCTCCAATTGGCCACCTCTTCCCCAGTTCTTGTTTTTCAGGTCTGCTATTCTCACCACCACTCACATGTGGCCACTGACATTAAAGCGGCAGCTGCTTCTGTCCTGCCATGATAAGCAGAGGCATTGCTCAATGCTAAGGGGTACCTTTCTCATTGAACACATTAAATTCTACACGGTTGGGAACCCCTGCAACTGAGGAACACTGCAGTGCAGAACAACAATCTCTTTTCCAGGTGCTTGGGCCAAGTGGTTTACCCACCTTTCCTTCACAGAACTCTTAGGGTTGTGGCTGTTGATGATTAATAATTCTACAGGCTAGCAAGAGTTATTTCCCATATGCCAAACACTGCATTCACCACTTTTTCTGCACTATCCTATATAATAAAAGGGTACTATGCAAATTGATCCTAATAGCAGAATGACTGGGAATAACTGGTCACTATGATACACATTGACTACCAGGGGGCAGATGCTCAATGCAGAAACTGCCCCCTGGTGGTCAGTGCGCTCCCACGGGGAGCTCTGCTCAGCCACAAGCCAGGCTGACGGCTGCCAGCACAGCGGTGGTGGTGGGAGCCTCTTCCGCCTCCTCAGCAGCGCTAAGGATGTCCGACTGCAGCTTAGGCCTGCTCCCCGCTGGCAAGTGGACATCCCCCGAGGGCTCCCAGGCTGCCAGAGGGATGTCTAACTGCCAGCTTAGGCCCACTCCCCCAGGGAGTGGGCCTAAGCCGGCAGGTGGACATCTCCTGAGGGGTCCCAGACTGCAAGAGGGTACAGGCCTGGCTGAGGGACCCCCCCCAAGTGC
Source organism: Myotis lucifugus (assembly GCF_000147115.1). Taxonomy (NCBI): domain Eukaryota; kingdom Metazoa; phylum Chordata; class Mammalia; order Chiroptera; family Vespertilionidae; genus Myotis; species Myotis lucifugus. The sequence continues at coordinate 2,224,654 of NW_005871207.1, read as the reverse complement.
ACAAATTTTTGTGCACCAGGCCTCTAGTCTATAATAATAAAAGTGTAATATGCTAATTTGACCAGACAGCTGAATGACCTTCTGGATATCCTTCCGGATGAAGCCAGGACAGTGCTGGCTGGGGCTGCAAGGGCCGAGCCCCTTGCATGAATTTCGTGCATCGGGCCTCTAGTTTTATATAATCTTTAAAACAGTTCTGAGAAGTGTTATTTTATTTCTGAGGGTAAATGAAGAAATTGAGGCACATACCTGAAGTTTAGATTTAGAAGGAGATGGACATAATTTAAATCCTGTTTTTGCCACTGATTAGTTAAGTAGCCAAAGTTAATTTCACAATCACTTGAAACCTTATTTGCCAATTCTGAAGCATAGGTCTAACAGTAGCTGCTCTGTATGGCTTAGAAAAGTTTGGTCAAGAGAAATGGAGAAATCATAACTAGATGATGTTTTTGTAAAAAGAAAAGCACCATCACCTAAACAAATTGTAAGTTTATATTGATTGCTCACACTTGTTTAGTTAAAGGAGCACATGTTTGTTTGTTTTCTCATACAGAATCTCCAAAGATAGAAAAGAAATCTCAATGTATTATACCTAATGGCAATTTTAGTTTCATGGATTAAAGTAATCAAGAAATTCACTGGCCTCTTTTTCTCTTCTACTTCTTTCACATCATAACTATACCAATCATATTGACTTTTAAATAACCTGGACTAAAGTATTAAATCTCACTCTAACAAGATCTTTGAAAGCTCTCAAGTTTAACAAAGAGCAAAATCATTTGCTTTTATTTAAATTAATTAGCAATAACTAAAGAGTTTGTTGGGAAAAGTTATTTTGTTTTGTATTTTTATGCTTTAAAGATTTTTATTTTTATAATTTAATTGTATTTTATTGTTGACAGTATTATAGATATCTCCCAATATCTCCCAATTCCCCCCTCCCCATACTTTACCACACTCCTTCCAGCCCCCGCCCCACCCCAGGCCTTCACCACACTATTGTCTACGTCTTGGTTATGCATATATGTAAATGAGTTCTTTGGTTTAATCTCATCCCTCCCCTCTGAGATATATCAGTCTTTTCCATGCCTCCATGCCTCTGGACCTATTTTGTTTGTCAATTTTATGTTCATCAGATTCCACTTATAAGTGAGATAATCTGATATTTGTCTTTCTCTGACTGGCTTATTTAACTCAGCATAATACTCTCCAGGTCCATCCATGCTGTTGCAAAGGGTAAGAAATCCTTCTTTTTGTACAGCTGCATATATTCCACAGTGTTAATGTACCACAGCTTTTTTATCTATTCATCTACAGATGGGCACTTATAAGCGAAAGGTTATTTTAAATAACAAGGAAAAATAGATTTTTTATATTTCACAATTTTTATTTTTAAAAAATAAAACAATATTTAATGAATATCCCTGGGAAACAGAGTTCATACAGTTCAGTTTTCCTCAACAGGTCTTCATGGAGGACAAGCATTCTCATATAAATGGATATGGCTGTGTCTTTGAGGAGCATTTCTATAGAGATTTATTTCATTTTAAGTTAAATGAAAAATGTGATTGTGTGTGATGATTGATTTTATGTATTAACTAGGTTAGGCCACAGTACTTTTATTTTGTGTGTGTATCAAACACCATTCTAGATGTCATTGTAATGGTATTTTTTAGATGTGATCAAGATTTAAATTAGGAGACTGAGCAAAGAAGATTACCTCCATGATATGGGTGGGTCCTACCCAATTAGTGAAAGGCCTTAGGAGAAAAAAGACTGAGATCTCCTATAAAAGAGGGAATTACGCCTCCAGACTATGATCAAATTTGTGTTGCAACCCATTATTCTCTGGGTTTCTGCCTGGTGGCTTACTCTATATATTTTGGACTTTAAAGCCTCTAAAATCATATGACCTTATTTCTTAAAATAAATCTCTACATATATTATTGGTTCTGTTTCTCTGAGAAACCTGACTAATATACTGTATATTCCATTCTCTTTAGCTCTCAGCAGCACACAGTAGATGCTCAGCAAGTAAAAAATATGGACAGCAAGCTTTTTAAAGATGACACATGGAAACCAAATCTCTCCCACAGAAAACTTACAGGAAACACAGCTCTTTGGGAGCTCTTACCCAAGCCCAGGGGAAACCCCCAATCTCTCTTCACTTGTCTTTGGATACACTCAGATGTTTTTTTATCAAGATAACTTTTTTCCGGCACTGAGCTTGATATTAGGGCTTTCTCAGGAAGTTAAACATAGTCTTTTCCAACCCTTGCTCTCCCTGATTTCTTCTCTCGTTTTTACTCTCTAACCTTAAAAAGGCATCTGATCTATTCCTGGCTGCCCCTTCTGAAATCTATGAACTGTGAAATCACATACTTAATAGACAATTGGATAAGTAAGTAGTAAAGTGCCAGAAAGTCCATGCTATGTTCTCTTCTGTCCCCTCACCCCCAGCTTTCCCCTTGGACAAACACAGTTATGGCAGCAGATTCAAAAGCAATTAGCTTTGAAAACGCTAGTGTAGAGGAAGTCCCCATACAATAGCTTGGGATAAGGAATAGTGTGATTTAAAGAGCTTTGTGAGTATTCACCACCATCTGCTCCTATCATGACTGTCAGTTCTGCATTAGTCCCTCTCTCTCCTACCCTTCTCCTACACAGTATTGGGGTGTCCTGTGTTATCCTTGGAACAGCCATCATCTGGCAACTATTTTAACATATGTGCAGCCAATATTGCTGCTTTAAGCAGCTCATCAACTTAGAAGCCCACTAAAGTGAAGACAATACTTTACTTTTACATGTGGGATGTTTGCAATAAAACAAGCCTTTCTATGTTTTCTTAAAACAAGAATACTCATTCTGTCTGTCCAGTCTGAAAGTCTATACCTTATTTCACCTTAGGGTGCTTAGGGCATTGGTATCTAGGGCTTGAAAAATCATTTCAGCTGGGTTTTACTCCTCATAACTATTCTTGTCTAAAACTAACATTTTTATTTTTAAAGATAAAAGATGTACACATTTGCCTCAAAGATCATCTGGAGCTAAATAGTCAAAATGGGGAAAGGTACTGTATATAGCTGTTACCCGAAGGATGGCAGATAGATAAGAAAAGACAATGTGGAAAGTATGGGTCCCTGCCATATTTTCATGAAATTTTCATAGTTGAAGATTGTGTAAGAGCTAATTCTGTGGTCATCCTTGGAAGGAAGATGAAAGACCTGAACACCCACATCATTTAGCCTTTCAGAATAGTAAACAACTGAGGTGTGTGCCTAAATTAGAATGATTGCATGTAGCAAAAATCAAGAGGCTCATTGATTTGGAAAGTGTTGAATGATATGAGAAAAAGTATGTGTGAGGATGCTTCTATATTATCACTCCAAGAACAGAAGGCTGATGGATGCGCTGTCTATCCATATTTGGCTAAAGCTCAAAAGGAGAGAGTTGGCTGTTTTGTCAGGTGTCAGAGTAAACTGTTATTGCACAATGTGGAAGCTTCCAAACATATGCTACCACTGGTCAGAAAGTCTCACCAAGGAGAGGCCTTTTCACCAATTGCTTATTATTTTGTTTAAATGTCTGTTTTTGCTTTTTGCTCTTTCTAGTATTTCTTTTAATGAGCTCGAATACATTTTTTAATGTGATGAAAATCATTTTTGGAATAGAAAAAGCCCCATTTTATTTCAAACAACATTTATTTCATTAATGTGCTCTGTTAAAAGGAAATATACCAATAGAAAAATAAACAAGACATTTCATTCTATTGGCTCCATGTCGACCATTGATGATGAGCTGGTGGCTATCTAAATATTTTTACTTTAAGAAATTAATATAAAGGCTTACAGAATTTGATGTATTAAATATAATTATATATTAAGCTACTATTTGTGTTGAACTTCTCTGGTCAAACCTGTAAGGAAATAATTTCATGAAAGGAGACTTCTTAATATATTTTTAATAGTTTTTCTTTTCAGTTATTCCTCTTACAAACTAAGTATTAAGAAATTGTAAAACTAACACAATTCCTTAAAATCCCTACATCATCTTGACCCCTCATCCTCTGGGTCTGGGCCCTTGTAGCTTACTTTCCTCTCAGAGCAGCTGAACGCTGTTAGTCTTTGTTAGCAACCTGAATTATTTCAGAGATTTGTTATGGTGAATCTCATCACTTTCCTAATTGCTGCTGAATAAAATTTAAGTTCAAGAAATTCAGTTGTTTAGCTTGAATTAAAAAAAAACCACACACACACAATATAACTACTTTAGGATAACAGCATATACAAAAGGTACATATACACAGGCAAGTGTGTATGATTCTTCTCTGAGAGAAATAGGTGTGTGATGCAGATACAAAATGAATTTGTGCTGTTTGGAGGTGGCAGGAGAATAACTTGAGGACAGGAGAGAGCAAAGATCAATGCAAAGGCACAGTTGAGATATACAAATGAGATAATGGAAGGAAGGGGTCCCAGAGAATCACGAGGTACAGAACTTAAGGATCAAGTAGAGAGACTAGCTTTGGGAATGAGGGCAATAGAAGGTTTGTGAAGACAGAGCAGCATGTAAAGGAAGAATGTGGAGGAGGCCAAAGGAGTGCATGTAAATAGATGTGATTTTCTCGCAGAGGAAGAGGGCAAACTGTGGGGAGCAGGGTAGAAGAATGTAGGGAGTTGAGGAATGAACAATTTAGGAGGAGCTTCTGTCAGACACAAAAAGACGAAGTGAGGAAAATGCAGTCATTTCTGAGAATTCTGAGGATGTGGCCCAGAGGAGACAAACATGCATTTGATTCAATCCAGACTAGTTTTTTGAGTTTCCTAGTTATTTTTTTCAGGCCTGGGATTGGAGGAATAAGTAGATAAGGAAAGTAAGGAAAAAACAAACCGGCAATTATTGATATCTCACGAAGTTCTAGGCACTGATGGGTGACCTCACTGCTTCAATTAAGGAGGCGCTAGGATTTGGTCATGGTTGAGGATTGACAATAGGACTTGTTTTGAACATTCTGCAACACAGTTAAGTTCTAATAATGCAGACAAATGCATAATTATGGGCTGAAATTAGAAATAAAAACACAAGCAAAAACCCACCAGTTTCAGATTTCTTGTGAATTTTGCCAGTACACATTTTAATTTTGGGGGGGACCAATAAGCTTGTTCTACAAGAGCTTTCATCTTTTAGATCTCATCCCTGTTATATTGCTTTTCTCACCTTGTTCTCATATTAATTTGTTTATATTACTTAGAGCTGCAACCAAATTACTTGGCCCAAATAGCTCTCTGAAATATGGATTAGTGAGACTTAATATATCATTATATTTTTTCTGGATTATTAATATTTTTATTTTATTTTATTTGGAAATTCATGAGAAAACAACTCCCATGAGGGGCAGTGTAAGAATTCTTCATTATCTTAACGTTGGGTTTTTATTTTGTATTTTAAAAATTATATATGCATAGGGATGTTAATACTAGTTAGTTGAAAAATAGCCTTTGAGAGTTCCTACTGTTTCCATTTTTTTAAAGCAGGATCTAGTGGAGATGGAAATCATATATTTAGCACTTTTATGGCCTCGATAACATTTGCTTTCAGAAGCCTGTATTGAGCTCACTTTTGTTTCGCTTCCTCTGCATTAATCAGTCCAGCACGATTACCTTAATGACACTGCCGTAGCCTCGTCCTGGGGGAGCCCCTTCCTCCTTCAGCAAACCTAATACAATGGGGAGGGAAACACCAGTGAGAAAGTTGGTCCGATGTAATACCAGGTGAAGGGAGATTTTGCTAAGTGAGGCCTAGATGGTGAGTGGCTGGTGGTGAAGTGTAACTCTGTCAGTGGAAGCAATCATGCCCCAGGCAGAAGCCACGTCCCCTTGATACGAGAAGGGGGTAGGTTGGGATGGTGTTGCCAGAACTTAGTCCAGAATTAGACAGCAAAATTGGAAGATAAAAATAAGCCTGGGATAAGATTTTATTTTAATAAAAGAAAACTTGAGTCCAGCCAGTGTTGCTCAGTGGTTGAGCATCAATCTATGAACCAGAAGGTCACAGTTCCATTCCAGGTCAGGGCACATGCTTGGGTTTCAGGCTCGATCCCCAGTGGGGGGTATGCAGGAGGCAGCCGATCAATGATTTTCTCTCATCATTGATGTTTCTATCTCTCTCTCCCTCTACCTTCATCTCTGAAATCATACAAATATAATTTTTAAAAAAGAGAAAATTTAAGGTAAACTCTTATAATGCATAAGGGATTTTCTAATGCCCTACTATATTTCAGATCTTTGTTATACTTAATTTCCACTTGTGCACTTTATTTATTTTTTGCTTTGAGTGGGTTTCCCTGAAGTATTAACATATCTTGTTGCAGCTGACATAAATGAAAGGGAGTTTTAAAAAGCTAACCAGCCCTAGCCAGTTTGGCTTAGGGAATAGAGTGTCGGCCCTCAGACTGAAGGGTCCTGGGTTCGATTCCAGTCAAGGGCATGTACCTAGGTTTCAGGCTCAATCCCCGGCCCTGGTTAGGGCATGTGTGGGAGGCAACCAATTGATGTGTCTCTCTCACAGCGATGTTTCTCTCTATGTCTCTCGCCCTCCCTTCTACTCTCTCTAAAAAAATAATCAATGGAAAAATATTTTGGGGTGAGGATTAATAAAGTAGATATCATAAAAGACTAGCCAATAGAAGACTATAAACATAATAGTTTGCATTATCAGGTTAAAATGCAGATTCAGACCCAGTAGGTCTGGGGATGGGCCCTAGAAATATTCCTGAATCATTTGTATTTACAGCTGTAAATTTAGAGATTTTTCTCAAAAATGTCTGGTATGTAAAGGTGTAGATGTTCTTCAGTCCAGCAGTTGCATGACTTGTTGTCTAGAGTGTGATATTTTACATTTGTTGTGATAGCAGAATTAACATTGAGAGGGTGCCATGGTGCTTGTATTATATTTTATACTCTGCATCTAACTGGTTTTATGCTAGACTAATAATCCCTTCCTACACGTTCAACTTGGTGCCTCAAAGCCAATGGGCACAGGATAGTCCTATTTAGCCCAAGATGTCATTCCCCAATATTTATTGGCTTTGAATAATAAATGCAGCTCTTCCTGGATGTGTCTCTGCTGAGGTTGCTTTGCCCCAGTGGGAAGATGTCCCTTGGAGATTGCTTTAAAGTCTAAAGATTTTTAATTCCTCTTAAAACTACTTTTTTTTTCCTGTCTTTCAAATTTACCTCTAAGTATTTTAAGAGGAGAGACCACACCCACAGGTCCCGGATGATCAATTATTTCCTCTGCCCAGATTTTTGTTATGCAACCCAGCTAGGTTGCTCTGCTACAAGGAGGCTCACAAGATAAATTGCCTCCCTTTGGCTGTGTTGTTTTCTTCAATTACACAAACAGCAGCCAGGGAATCTGGAGGAGATGAGAACTACAAGAATTCTGGGAGATGCTAACGATTAGCACTTGCATTATTAGTCTCTGGAGGTTCCTAAAGCTCAGAGTCCCTCATGGCATTGTCAGAGTAGCGAAGGGAAACAGAAGCAGGCAGCAGTCAGGCAGCACTCAGCTAGCTGCCCAGGATAATGCTCGCCCCGTGCACAGGGCTCTTTGTCTCCAGAGTCCCATGATCCGCCCAAGAATTAACAGACACTGCATGGCCCTGATGGCTTTAACTATATCTAATCAGTCTGCAGGGCTGATAGCTGTGAAAAACCTTGTTACCCTGGGAGGGAAGCCTATCTTTCTCTAATAAAACAGAATGTAGTTACTGTACCACTCGTTTCCTAAAGCACTCTCCTTTGTATTATTAATTTTTTGAAAGTGCAAGTTTGGGAAAGTCTTTAGAGACACCAAGCTTATCAACTCTATTCATCTTCTGAGTGAATAAATTTCTTTATGAAAATAATGCTCTTGGAACGCTATTTGTTTGTGGTTCTCCAAGGAGAGAGCTTTCTATCTCTCTGCCTCTTCTGCTCCATTTAAGAGTGAAGCTCGAAATGATATGATTGTCAAAAGGAAAGGAAGACATCCTAAGATAACGCGGGCAGAAGCATCTAGGAAGGGTACCATTTTGCTAGTAAAACCTTTAGTACTATTATGCACGTTTTCGGCTTGCAGGGTTGTGGGCACTGAAGCTACTTTTTGGAGGCACAGGATTTACTCCTAGAGGAGAGTGGACGTTTGTTGACAGACAATATGTGCCCCCATTCACCAAGCAATCCCCATATCAGAGAACTTGGGCATTTCAAGACAGGAAAGAGAGAGGCAGACCTCTCTTGGTATAGCATCCATGATGAGTAGAACATATGGGCAAGGCACGGGTTTGGAGTTGGACACATTTATCTTAAAGCACAGCCAGCTTTGCTTTGTGAATTTGGGCACATTCCTATTTCTATTTTCCATTTGTAAAATGGGGATAATAGTACCTTCTGCACAGGGTTGCTGAGAGGATCGAATCAGATTGGTGTAAGTTAATTTCCTACTATGTAATACATGTCCAATAAATGTCAGCTTTGCTAACATTTCTTCTTAGGCCATGTTCACTGCTTCTTTCTTTCTTTTACTGCTTTTATGGTTCTTATGATATTTTATTAAAATTATTTGTTTTCAAGTCTTTTTAGGTCTTGATTTTTTTCTTGGACAGGGAGCATGTCTATTGATAGTAAGATCACTAAATTTGGGTTCAACCAAGAGACTTTTCCTAGTAAACATGGGATGGTAATGCTTCTCACAGTATCTATGAGGGTTAAATAGGAAACTGTAATGGACATTTTATTAAAATTGTTTGGCATAGAGCTTGACACAGAGTGGTCAGTAAGAAGATGCTAGTTCCACCCTTTCTTTCCTTCTTTTGCATAGTCAGTGCCCAGCAGTTTCTGACACATATTTCATACGTATAATATCATTGTTTAATGAATGAGGAGTCTCTGGAGAAGTGTGTGAATGTGTAAGTAAGAGGATTGGATGAAACCAGAAATTTTGGTTTTAATTCCGCCTCTGGTTTGAACTACATAGCTATGTGACCTTGGAGATGCACTTGTACTTTCTGGGTCTCGGAGTCTGTCATTGGAAAGGAGGAATTGAGTTGAATGGACTACATAATGTATGATGTGTCTTCTAGGTTTGGTCTTCATGACACAAAAATCTGAAGTTTTGTTATGATTTAAAGCTTTTGAGTTATATGCAATTTTACCTTTCAGCAACACAAAAGTGCCATGGTTAGTCATAGAACACATGCACTTTTGTCTGACATTATATGGTAAAGTGAATGCAAAATAGTAAGAGGTCTTTGAATGATACCCACTACAATGGCTTCACTCTCCTATTTAACGACAAGTGATTAGTTTTAGATAATGAGAACAAGACTAAAATATCAGTCCAACATTTTAGACTTATCCAAAGTCAGTATCTTTCTCTGAGGACTCTCTTCACAGTGAAAGGCTTCTGAGGCCACAGCATGCCAAACAATGCCTTGGCTACTTTTGCAAAACAACACAAAGCTGCTGTCCCATATGGTGATTTTTAAGTCAGTGGTTCTTAACGTGTGGTCCCTGGACCAGCAGCATTAGCAACAACTGGCAACTTGTTAGAAATGAAAATTCTCAGGCCCCACTCAGACCTTTGAATCAAAAACTGTGGATGGAGCCCAGGGATCCATGATTCTGATTCACACTAAAGTTTGAAAATCATTGCTGTAAAGGAAACAAAACCCTAAATGCTGACCAGTCTTCTGCTTATCCACTATTCAGAATTAATCTCAATGAATGGATCTCATAAAATGGAAGCTATTTCAATATTTCAACACATATTATGTATAAATGCTCATATGCTATAAATGTATCTCCCACTTTCTAAACGTAGCAATGATCCTATACCTTTATTAGAGAACAATAGTGAAGTTACCTGATTTGAAGAGCAAGTGAGGTCATTTATTTTTACCTAGTGTTAGCTTAGATACCTGTGTTCTCTCTTTTAAAATATATGCTCTCAGAGTTAACAGCTTTTGAAAAGTTTAAAATAAAATCACTTTGCTTCATACACCAAGGCCCAGCAGCCATGTTACCTTTGAGCTTAAAGGTCATCACATTGCCCTGGTCTTTGTTGAGGCAGAAGGCGAGATCAGCAGCAGTGGGCATGGCTGCCTCTCTTCTGCAGGTTTTCTCTGTGTTTCTGTTCCACTTCCTTACTCTTTTTTTAGTTTCAGAAATAATGAGATAAAACTTCTCTCCCCTGTACTTTTTATCCTAGTTAGAGGAAAGAGGAAAAACCTCATTAAAATAATGAAGTGATTTCAGCATGATGAATTATGTCCCAAGGCCATTGATGTCCACAGGTAATGAAAACACTCAACTGCCCTAAGCTCTGGTTCTAAGATAAAGTTATGTGCTCCCTTTCAGCAGCCCTGGATGTGGAGGAGGGAGCAGTGTCTGGCCCAGGCGAACTTAGATGGATCATCTGTTTCATCTTGTGCTGCAGCTGGATCAATTTGGTCACCAGGAGCAGACAGATTTCATCTGAGCCTTTTGACAGAAATTCATTTGGCACAGAGAAATCACTGAGGAGTTTGCAATGTCTGTTGTCAATGACATGGATTTAAACATGGAAAAAAGAGAAATCCTTCACTTAGGCATACATCATGGAGGGGAAGAAAATGGAGGCTCACCAAACATTCCAAGCTCTTCTGTCAGCGAAATGCATTTTCGGGCTAATCGAGCCCTGTAGTTGGGTGACATGTGTGGTCACCTGTTTAAGGTGGGTTAGACCTTTGTTTCCAAAGAGTTGAATTCAAAGACAGGAACACGTTTTGGATACAATTGTTTTAAATTATAAAAGGAACTATATATGAAATTCATTTGTTCACGGGATCTGCTTGCCCTGATTTGAGGAATTGGTCCTGCTCAGCATTCTTCCTCAGGGGAAACAATTACTTGTATTATTGCTGAACATGGATCTAAATCACATGAAGCATCGCGACAAAGTTTTATGAAGCTCTAACTAAAACCAAAGGTAAAACAGCATTTTTTTGTGCCACAAACGACAGCTCCATAGTCCCAGGCAACAGATGAAGATAGTGTGAAGCACATAACTCCTTCCAAAGTGAAACATAAATAAATAAGTTACCAGAGAAGACCTAGAAGTATGGATTGACTGTAAATGGATTTTACGGCTTGATATATGTGAATTGAGTTGCAATACCAATAACACAAATGCTCAGCCATAATAGGATTCCTAAGAGAGTGGGTGGTTATAGGCCTCAAAAGCCATAATAGCATTCCCCTCTCTCTTTAATGGCTAATCTTTCTCCAATCATGTTCTGTAGGTAATGCTGTGGATGGGATTTAGTCATTTAATTAGGAGGCTAGGGGAAAAAGGGGCCATAAACCAAAGCTCATGTTACTCAACTAGAAATAAAACCTGACTGTCTTAAATCCATCTCATTGTGGTAAAGGCAAGGGGTTGCTGGGAGACACTGATGTATTTTCATTCTAAGAAAAAAAAAATGTTTGTAAGTTTTCATTCGCAACATTTTGAAATTTGACCTTTTCCCATTTTTGTAGGATTTCACTGAGAGTTCTCAAGACTTAGTATGTAAACTACAAGTGTCATTATTCTTTAGGGTCCTTTTTACACACTTCAAGTGCTCCAGTGAAGCTGTTTATTCAGCTCTATGGAGGTGTTGTACCTCCACAATGCCTGTTTTGCTATCACTTACATTGGGTATAAAGTCAATGGAGTCAGGTGATATTTGAATCTGTTCTCTGAGGAGCCAGCTCTTACTTCCATAGGGCAAGCATTATGGTTTTACGCTGTCTCCTACACAGTATGGGCTTTTCAAACTCTAGGGCAATGAATCTCAACCTTGACTACATATTAGAATTACCTGAGGGTTTTAAAGACTACCAATGACTGCTTCCTCCTGCAGACCATTACATCAGACTTGCTTACAGTGAATGCCAGGCATTCCTATTAAAACTTTCCAGGTGATTTTGAGATGATCACCCTCCAGGATTGTTTTGTAATTTTGCCTAGAGAAGTAGATGTATATCTCATTATTCTGTTTTATCTATTCATATGTTTCTCTTCTAGGCTTAGAATAATTAAGTGACATCTTTGCAACTTGTTTTATAGATTTAAATGTTTCATTTATTATGATTCTTACCTGTGGCCAAATATGTTTTCATTGATTGAAATATAACTGAAATTATTACAGAGTTTTGGAAAATACCTAAGATTCAAGGTTTTATTTCTGGATTGAATTCTTTAATTAAGCATTCCATCTCAAGTCAGTGATGTGCAAAAAAATAAATGTCATATAATAAAAGATGTTAATAACACAAAAGTAGTGCATGCTTCTACTTTATTGCCTTTGCTTTTCATATTTTTTATTATTTTTTATCTTATTTTTTAGTCATTCTTCCTGATTTGTTATTGTTGTCCTTGGCTCTTAGTTTTATCTGTTAACAAGAAAATTTCTTCTGGTGAATAGTTCATTTTTGCCTATTAATATTTTAGCATACCATAAAATATTTAAGACTTTGGAAATGGCATAAAGAATAATGCAACACATATCCATTTACCCATCACCCAGCTTAAGAAATAAAACATCATCAATACAATTGATGCCTCTGTACATTTATTCCTCCTTTATTGGGTTGCTAGATTTAGCAAATAAAGATATAGACCACCAGTAAAATTAGAATTGAATCAAAATAACAAAAAACTGCCCTAACTGGTTTGGCTCAGTGGATAGAGTGTCAGCCTGCAGACTGAAGGGTCCCAGGTTCGATTCCGGTCAAGGGCATGTACCTTGGTTGTGGGCATATCCCCAGTAGGGAATGTGCAGGAGGCAGCTAATCGATGTTTCTCTCTCATTGATGTTTCTAACTCTCTATCCCTCTCCCTACCTCTCTGTAAAAAATCAATAAAATATATTTAAAAAAAACTTTTTAGTTGTCCCATATATTGCTTGGGATATACTTACACTAAAAATATATATTTGTTATTTCTCTGAAATTCAGAGTGCAATGTGAATCAGAGGAGAAGAAGCATCATTATTTTCATTTTATAGATTAGGAAACTGAGGTTTAGAGAGATTATAAACTTATCTCAAGCCTCTCAGTACATCAGTACATGATAAATTTAGGATTGAAACCTGCATTTTCTAAATTCAAACCTCAAGTGTTTATTTTTTTCTTTTTGCTATAACTCCTAAATGCATATAAATATAAATCAAATAATTTTGATAATTATGTTCAAAAGCATCTTCTTAAATATTTTTTCACATTCAACAAATTGTTTAGGTAGCATACATTAAGGGTCTAAATGCTTTGAGAAATATAAAACATACATACTGTATTTTTAAACTTGGAGTATATTTTGTCTCAAAATAAGGACCGATTTGCTTTTAACTAATGGGGCCATATGCAGGCATGCAATCTCTTCACTGCATGGTCCCAAGTTCAATCAGTTACTGTGTGCTCTCCTTACTGCCAATGGCCCACAAAAAAGACTGATGGCAATAATCGTGTGAACACTGCTATTCCTAATGTTTGCAAACACACACCCAACAAACCAGGATGCTATGAACAACGTTCCTGAGATTATTCCATATATTTACAGACATCTATTTTTTGATATTATAAACACTTATTTTTATGCCTCTTATTGTAGATAGAAAAACTGAAATTCCCAGGAACTAGGTAATTTCCTCCACATTTTATTAAATCAATGAAATGGAAACAAAGTCCAGATTTTCAGCAAGAAATCAAAAGCTGTCAATGTTTTCTAATAATTTCATGAGAATCTTATGGTCTGTAGCAGGCAGAATAATCGCCATAAAAGATATCCACATCTTGATCCTTGGAAGCTGTGAATATGTTGTTGTGCATGGCAAAACGCATTTAGCAGATGGGTTAAATTAAAGACCTGGAGAGGGGAGAGTATCCTGGACTAGCCAGCCAGGTGCGCCTGATCAACCACATGAGTTTTTAAAAGAGGAGAACCTGTTCTAACTGGAGTCAGAAGGACACACTAAGATGGAAGAATGGTCAGAGAGAGACGAGATTGCTAGCTTTGACGTTGGGGAACAGGGCTGTGAGCCCAAGAATGTGGGCAACCCCTAGAAGCTGGAAAAGGTAAGGAGACAAACTCTCTCCCAGGTCATCCAGGAAGGACTATAATCCCTGCCAGCTCCTTGGTTTTAGCTCAGAAAGACCTGTGTTGGACTTCTAGCCTACAGCACTCGGAGGTAAAATTTTGTGTTGTTATCAAGTTGTGGTGACTTTTTACATTGGTGATAGAAACATAATGCATGGTGTATTTTGGCCATACAGCTACTATGTTTGTGTAAGTAATTGGTAAACTCAATAATTCAATAAATATTTCTTGATAATCTGACAGTAGTTTTAGTTTGGACAAATGATACCACACTTGCAGATAGGCAGGCTGCTACCTCATACTTTTATGTGTGTAAGAGTCAAGTTGTTTTTTAATTTTAAATGTTGATTTCTGGTTTCTACCTCAGGAGTTTCTGATTCAGAAGTTCTGATGTAGGATCCCAATGGAACAGTGACTTTGGGAGATGGTGTAGCATTTGGAAACTTCAAATGTCCATCATCTGCTACAGGCATTAATTTGTATACAATCATACAACAAAATACTTCTCAGACATAAAAAATAATATGTTGATAAATTCAGTGATGTATATGAATGTCAAAATCATTAATGCTGAATTAAATTCGACACAAAAGGCAACATATGGTATATTTCCACTTATATGTTATTATGATAAAGGAAAAACTTTTAAAAAGGGACAGAAATCAAATCAAAATTGCCAGAGCCTGGGGGCTGAGGGAGGGAGTTGAGTTGAGGGAGGGAATGATTGCACCTGATTGCAGTGGTGAGGGGACTAGGGTGATTAAAATGTTCCATATCTTCATTGTGGTGACAGTTATAAGACAGTGTATATTTTCCAAAACTCATTAAACTTTATACTTAAGGAGAGTACATTTTATTACATGTAAATTCTGCCCTAGTAAACCTGGCTTTAAAATAAGTAAGGTCTCGCCTGGCTGGTGTTGCTCAGAGGTTGAACATCAACCCATGAACCAGGAGGTCACGGATCGATTCCAGGTCAGGGCACAGGTCTGGGTTGTGGGCTTGATCCCCAGTGGGGGGCGTGCAGGAGGCAGCCGATCAGTGGTTCTCTCTCATCATTGATGTTTCTATCTCTCTCCCTTTTCCCTTCCTCTCTGAAATCAATAAACATATATTAAAACAAAAACCGGATGTCCTTTTAGGTCAACTACAGCCATCTCACACAGTTTAGAAACCATTGAGCTAATAAATCTGAGGGTGAGGAATAGAAAGCAAGTTATTACACATTACTCATAACCAAGTCCTAATTAAGCCATAAAAGCCCATGAAAATAATATAATAGGAATTCTCATGAGGCTTGGAAAGGACTCAATTCTGATTCAATTTTTAAACTACATCATAACACAGCCATGAATTTCAGGCCATTATTTTCATAGAGATATAAAGTATCCTGGCCTAACTAATTTTCCCAAATGTGAGGGGGGAAAATCCCAGAATGTTGTAAATGAACCTCAGAAGTCATCTTTTCATTCTTTGATTCCATCTGGTTTTATTTTTTATTTATTTATTTTTTTAAATATATTTTATTGATTTTTTACAGAGAGGAAGGGAGAGAGATAGAGAGTTAGAAACATCGATGAGAGAGAAACATCGACCAGCTGCCTCCTGCACATCTCCTACTGGGGATGTGCCCGCAACCCAGGTACATGCCCTTGACCGGAATCGAACCTGGGACCTTTCAGTCCGAAAGCCGACGCTCTATCCACTGAGCCAAACCGGTTTCGGCTCCATCTGGTTTTATAGTGTAAGTTCATTTCCTTTCCCAAGATATCTCACAATTAAAGTTCTTGTTAAGAATGGGAGAAGACTCTTATATCTTGTAAAATAATAAACTGAGTTTTAAAGTAAAATCACTTTAAAATTATAGAATTTCATTTGATATCATATAAAAGGGTCAGGAATTCTGCTTAATGCCTTTTGGTTTAAAAAAAAAACCCACAAACCGTAAGGTTCACACAAAATATATCGGTTTATTTTAAAATACTTATTTTGCCACTTCTCTAGTATGTTTTTACTTTATATCACAATTTTTTTTTCTGGCACAAAATAGTCCAATAGGTGTCGCCCTAAAATCTATTGAGTTCTCCTGACCCAGAGACTGCAACTCTGGGCAGGATTTCAGAATGAGTCGTATTGATATTTATTGTCAGCCTGTGGTGTGAAGTGACTATTTGTCTAACATTTCCCGATGCACATGGAATAAATAAAGTTTCCAAAGACCTTCACAGAGGTAGTGAATATTTTAAAATTCTGAGTTGTAAAAGATTAGGATTGATAGAAGAGTGTTGATTACATTTTTGAAAATAACTTGAACAGTTGTGTAAAGAATGTGTAATGTAAAAGTGTAACAGAGACCTGGGGATATTGGAGTAATCCTGACTGGAGTTAGCTAGAGTGGTTTGAATGTATTGCAATAAGCCAGGTGAGCAATGATGCAGCGTCAGGGAAAAGAGAGTTGAGCAGAAACCTTGGGGACTTGGTGATCAATGAGAGAGAGAGAGAGAGAGAGAATATGAACGAATTTAGAGATAATTCTAAAGGTTACTGGGTAGTCTCAAGTCAATTATCTTAAAATGCCAAGTCCTAGAGCAGTGATTTTTTAACACTGGCTTTAGAGTACTTTGATGTAACTCAAGCCTCGGATAGGTGCACCACCAAACTTTGTTCAACACATAAATTTTATTTTTATTCCACCTTAATGTTCTAGGAACTCCATTTTAGAAGACACTACTTTTCCAGGTTCTTTATTTCCTTGAAATATAGTGCCCCTTCCTATTATTTCACACAATTCCATTTTCTGGAGTAATTCACTATATCCCTAAGAGTGACAAATTCTTACAGGATAAAGACCATTAATCTTAATATCACTTTTTATATAGCTGGAAACTCCTTTCATTGAGTGATAGTCAATTCTTGCACTCCAAATCTCCACCTGTTAAAACGGCTCTCTCTAACGACATTTTAATTAAAGTATGTCATAGAGATAAGCAAAGAAAAAAAATTGAAAAATATTGCTCTATTGTTTGATTCAGAACTTTGCCCTTCTACCAAAGTCAAGTTCTGCAGAAAGTGTTGACATGTTGATCTGTAATTAAAAGAAAAGTTACTTACAAGAACCTATTTATACACTTTATGGTATCTCCTGGGATCATTTAACTGACTAATTTGGACAGAATAGACAACAAATTGAGGGCCCAGTTTCTTCTCCTTTTATAACTCTGTGAATATAATCCCAAATTGATTGGTCTCTAATACATGAGAAGCAAATGAAAAATTAATTAGATTGGATGCAACTCTTGAAATGAGCGCTTTACTGCTTTGTTGCTTTGTCTATTTGATCCTCTTTCTTTTGATTTATCAATAAAGTAGCCCATGTGGAAAAAATAATAGAAGAAAAGTAAGGGCAAGCATCAAATTAATCCAGACAAACTGTACAACTGAGCAGTCTTTGCAGAGTGTAAGATTTAAAGTTGGTCTCTAGGTATTAATTGCACTAATATAATATATTAACACAAAATTGATTTTTTTCTCAATTTTAAACTTATGATATATATATATATATATATATATATATATATATATATATATATATATATATGTTAGGAGCAGTCATAGAAAATTAGAAGTGTTCTTGTAACATAGCGATAGGTAGAGTTACTAAAAGCCTTGGAGGTTAGTGGCAGTAGCGAGTGTTCTTGTAACATAGCGATGGGTAGAGTTACTAAAAGCCTTGGAGGTTAGTGGCAGTAGCGAGGGACAAGAAATTTTCCTGACTCCCCTTCCTGTGCTCAAAAATTTTATTCAAAATTTCAGTAATCACATTAGCTTAATTCTAAATAAGAGCTTGCAGTATTTATAATACATTTACTAACTCTCTTAGACAATGAGGATATAGTAGCAAGAAAACAAATATATATCTTCATGAGCCCTGAAATCTAGAATACAGGCAAGTACATTTGTAAAATTAGTTGGGAAAATTATGTTTAACACTCTCCCTCTGTGAATTGGTAAGCATATTTACAGCACACTGAGGTAAGGTGTGAGAAGGTGTGAGGACTTTTCTATTTAGTGAGTTGCCAACAAGAAAAAAAATGGTTTTGAAAACTCATTTTAGAGATGTTGAATCCATTAAGGAACAGATTATTGGTTTAGTTTAGTAGACTACATAATTATGTACTTTTTGATGCAGAGAAAGTACTAAATGCTCTATGGGGAGAGGGCAGTTTTGTCAGTATTTGAACTTCAAAAATAAAAACAAAAAAACAGAAATGTCTGCACCAGTTTGGCTCAATGTATAGAGCATTGGCCCATGGACTGAAGGGTCTTGGGGTTGATTCGGTCAATAGCACATGCCTCATACCTCGACCCAGTTGGGGTGGGTTGGGGCGGCAACCAATTGATGTCTCTCCCCCTCCCTTCCACTCTCTAAAAATTAATGGAAAAATATCCTCAGGTGAGGATTAACAAAAGCAAGCAAACAAAAAATATTGAGGTAACTTATACTGGGGTGTGTAATGTGAACTCTTTAGCATCTCTCCTATTGTAAGCACTACCAAGAAAGACACACAGTAAGTTTCTTAAGGACTGTGATGAAAGAGGAAGAACACGGACTTTTTATCGGCTGATTTTGAGACAGAGTCAGACAATATAATAACTGAAGTGCAAAAGTACAGGATGTTTACATAGTAAGAGTCCATCTGAAATTTAGGGGATGATTTCTCTGGAAGCTAGCAAGTATATCTGTGTGGAGAGGTAGAGAGAGGGAGAGGGAGGGAGAGGAAGGAAGAGGGAAGGAGAGGGAGAGGGAGAGGGAGGGAGGGAAAGGGAGGGAGGGAGAGAGGGAGAAGAAAGCTATAAAGTAGCAGGTGTGTGACAGGAAAGTACATATGCAAAAAAAGGAGTATGGAGTAAGAACAAGGTGTGTTCAGATACTTACAGTAGGTTAGAATGATAGAACATGGAATGTTTGTAGATTTTGAAAGAATTTTCAATATGATTCCTTAAAATTTATAAGATTATTAATTGCTGAATTATGATGATGAAGTATTTGGGACCAGGAAGACATACATGTCGGCAGAAACAACTTAAAATACTGAATTGCTTGTATGATGAAAGCTGTGGTCTATCTTTCCTTCCCTCCCTCCCTTCTTTCCTCCTCTCATGAGACTTTATAAACCACTTGCTATGTCAGAAACTGCTCGATATCAAGGATACAGAATGGAAATCATGACCTATGGCTACGATGTGATAAGTACTGTGCCGAGCCCTATGGTGAGGCACCTAGTCTACATGGGCTATGATGGAGGTTTACATCAGAGGCTGCCCATAGATGTGGCATGATTTGAATCGAAGTAGCTGATTAGGACTCAGCCAGGAAGAGAAAGATGGCAGGAGCCTAAACTAAACCAGGCCTAGAGAACTATGTGTAATGACACAGGTATGGACAAGCGTGGTGCATTTGGTGGACTGTCAGCAGTTTGGATTGCTGTAGCAAAGAGTGGGAATAGAGTGTGTGATGAGACAGGTTTCAAATCATGAAATATACACTGAGTGGCCAGATTATTATGACCAGCTGACATTTGCAGGCAAATTAGCTATAATTTCGTGCTGAAGTTGCTAGAGGGCCAGACCATTATAAATAGGGAAGCAGGTTGTTTACGATAGTAGAAGTGATTTTTTTCTGAAGATATGGGTAAACAACGCGATTTAACAGCTTTTGAACGTGGGATAGATATAGCCCATGAATCAAAGCAGTTGGGGTATTTTAAGTATGAGTATCCTAGGGCAAGTGGGATTGATAATAACAATCAACTTAATATGTTTCGGATATTATATGAAAAAAAAATTGTACCTATATTGCCTTATTTAATCACTTTTATAAAGAAATTATTATTTTTCCCTTTGTTTTCACATATATACAGAGAGAGGGAGAGTGGGAAAGGCTGAAAAGTTTCAGTCATAGAATTCAGACCCTCTGAATCAATAGACAGCTTGCTTCAACACAACTCTGTCCTGGCATCTGATACAGAGGTTACAAAGCCAGCCACTCTGCACACAGATCTTGTCTAAATGTTTTTTATTTGCAAGATTTTATGATACCCATTTTACCTTCAAGGAAACTGAGATTAAGAAATGTAGGTAATTGTAGGTAGCATAGCAGGTAATGATGACAGCAGGGTCATACCTCCAGTCTCTCTAGCTCCAAAGCACATGTTTATTACATGGCGCCAATAGTGAACCCCAGTGAGGGTCCTGGTTCATTCAGTTGGGTGTTTTTGTGTGTGTGCATGTGTATGGCATTTTTTGTTTGCTTGAGATTTTTGGGGGGAGGAGATGAGTAGGAATCAGAGAACTTTTATACTCCCAGTATAGAGTTTTATTTTCTGAGAAATTATAATAAAATATCTGTCTATGGTTTCTCTGAGAATATGGCAAGAAAAAGTTAAATTTACCTTCTTCTGAAACATTAGTTGGTTCATTATTTGATTTTAATGTCAGTGATTTTTAAAGAAATTCCTATATCCAAATGAACTAAAGACTAGAGATGATATATAAGATGCCACAGGTTAGAACATCTCAATTATAATCCTGATTATGTACTTTTCTTAATAACTTCATTAATATTTATCCATTTACATTATTGGTATAAGAAAAAAAAGGATGAAGGAAGAAATGAAGAAAGGATAGAGGGGAAGGAGAAAAGAACATTGCCCCATCCAGGTAGCTCAGTTGGTTAGCGCGATGTCCCGATACGCCAAGGTTTTACAAGTTCTATCTCCGGTCAGGGCACATAAAAGAATCCACCAATAAATGCATACATCAGTGGAACAACAAATAAATGTCCCCTATCTCCTTACCTCTCTCCCCCTTCCCTTCCTTTCTCCCTTTCAAAAAATCAGTAATAAAAAAAGAACATTAAAAAATAGCAAACATTTACATCACACTCACAATGTGCCAGGCACAACTCTTAGATACTTTACATGCACGAAGTGTAATCCTCACAACTCTGTTAGTGTGTGTGTGTGTACGGAAATAGACATTTGTTAAACTGTGGCTGCCTTTGTGTTTTTTTTACCATTGCCTTTCTATAATTGCGAATTTCCCACATTATAACTGTAACCTCTCTAATACAGAATTAAGCACTCACATACACAGTATGTTTTTCAGTGAGGATGCATGTGTAACTGTGTAAGTCTCAATGGAGGTGAGGCTTCCTTCTTTGGGCTGCAGTGGACTAAGTTGTTGCAGATGTGGCTCCTTTGCTGGCAGTGGTAGCGGCAACAGAAACGTTGAGTTTCTGTCATTTGTTGCTTGGTGATCGCAGCTGCTGTGGTGACAGTTACTTTACCACACAGATTCTGGGATGTGGTTATATCCCTGGAAGGCTTACCTCAAGATATTTCTCCAGGCTTCACATCACTTAATTTTTTTTCTGCTTAAATTAGCCAGAGTGATTCTGTTTGTAATCCTGGCTGCTAACACACGTTCTCCATGTATATGTATACATATACAGACACACAGACATTCATATACATTTATAGGTATTTATGTGTATTATATATGTTAATAAAATTAACTGCACTTCTTCAGTACATTTCAAAGGTAACATTCATTATTTACCAAAGTGAGGCCAGGCACCCCGCTAGGCCCACTGAAACAGTATGTTCTCAAAAACATGTAGGATAAGACAGTTGGCTGCTTTCGTTCCCACCTCTTAACATGATTATGGGTGACTGGATGTTATAAATCGTCATCACTCCTGAGAATCCTAAGGCAGAAATGGTGCTTCATATCCCTCAGAATAAAGAAAATAGCATTTATGATCACCCCAGACTGCAACTGAGATAGAATTATCACTTTTATTCAAAATCAAGATTTCCTGGAAACACACCATTTGTTTTTATTTACTTTGTGATATGATCTGCAAAGTGCAGTCTGCTCGTTTCACTTTTAAAAAAAAATCCTTTATTGTTTAAAGTATTACATATGTCTCCTTTTCCCACAATGACCTCTCCCTGGCCACCCCCACCCCCCAGCACATGCCCTCCCCCCCTCCCCCAGTGTCTGTATCCATTGGTTATGCTTATATGCATGCATATAAAGTCCTTTGGTTGATCTTGTACGCCCCCCCCCCCACACACACACACCCTCCCCTGCCTTCCTTCTGAAGTTTGACAGTCTGTTCAATGCTTCTCTGTTTCTGGATCAATTTTTGTTCATCAGTTTATGTTCATTATATTCCACAAATGAGTGAGATCATGTGACTAAGTTTGGCTTTTTGAGAAAGCTTCGATAGAGGACTGAGCGCAGTTGGCTTTGCTGCTGCTCTGTGCTTGTGTGTTTGCTTTGTCCTCGTCATCTTCTACCCCTGTAGTCTCTTTAAATTCCCTTCTCCATGTAAGTTCTCTAATACTCTTAGCACTTCACATTTCTTTGATTATTCCAGGAGAAAGATGTGAGAATCCAAAGGAAGAACAATTTTACCATAATGAGTATTTACTTACATTGGGACACTGCCTGACTGAAGGTTTACCAAATAAACAAGTTGCAGTAGAGTAGCAGTCTTCACAAGCCTTGGCTCTGGAGTCAGCCTGGGTGCCTACGTCAATGACACTATTCTTTAGGCCTGTGACTATGGGCGCCTGACTAAGCTTTCCAGTGTCTCTTAATATCTGTCAAATAAGATATTAAGCTCATAGCACTAACTAAATAAATATGAATGGAGTGCTTTGAAAAGCACATAGAAGTGCTGCAAGTATTCTGATGGAACATAGGGAAGGGAGTTAAGACCTGCAAGCAGAACCACATGCTAGGTCTACTCCAGGCATCTCAATTGTACTATGAACCAATGTTTTCTGCCATGTTTGTAATACCACCCTCTGCTTAGTTACTCAACCAGAGATCTGAGTGTCATCCTGGACTTCTCCTTTCTCTTCGCCCACCATATCTAATTAGCAGCAAGTCCTACTAATTCTGTCTTGTAAATATCACTCGAATGTATCAAAGTCTCCTCATTTTCATTGCCAGTTTCCTCATAAGATTCAGCTTCCTTCACCCTTGGATCAGTCTGTTTGCCACAGAGCAGCCATGATGTTATATTAATCATGTCTGGTAAAGAGGCAAATAGGATATAAAACCCTTTATTCATTTTTACACTGCCTTTGAAACACAATTCCCTTTCTATGGTATAGAAATATGAAGCTAGTATGATTAATATTTATCTACCACTCTAGCTACACACCTTTACCCTCCCTTTAAAAAAATAATTCTAACATACTGATCTTATTTTCCCCCTAATGTGTAACAAACTTGGTTATATAGATCCCGTGGATAATTTTTTCCTCCCCTCTCCTCTATCTTTCTGCCAAACTTATCGGTCACATATTTACTAAATTTAGGAAGTATAGGCCTAAATTCCCAGACCATGTAAAGTCTCGGAATTTTTTTCTTTTATATCCTACATCAAACTTTTATTTTCTTTGTCAAAACTTGCTTTTCTATACTCTGACCTCTGTGTGGGCCAAGATATATCTACCTTGGTAACTGCTGTGCCATTAGCACTTTACATAATACATTGCTCAGAAAATACTTTTGACTGAATTACAGATTGAAGCCAGACTAAGGAATAGACTGATCTCCAACCCAATCCCCTGAGTGTTGATTGCTGTACATTCCTCCTTCTGGAGGCCAAACCTATCCTATAATTCTTGATTATCTTAAGACTTGTATATATCAACTGACCAAATGGAAAGTTGTGGGGCCAGAGATCTACTCTGGTGTTCCACAAAATTTTAGAGGAATATAAAATGGAGTGTGGTCTGTTGGATTGGTGTTGAGAGTTGAATGTAATAAATTGGCCTCAGTTATGGGAAAAACTTGCACATTGAAACACTTTTGTGCGCTACCAAGACAAGAGGAGGCCATTATAGTGCAACAAGGATCCAAGAATTGAAATAAATGATGTTCATCTTTGTGGTGCAAGACAAATATGGTAAATTTATGGGATGGACATGTCAAAAACTTATTTGCAAGAGGGTTTGAGGCCACTGCTAGGAAAATTCTGTACTCAGAACTTCTAATGTTTTATAGTCTGAGCCTTTTCTTCTTGTTTTTTCTATTCCTCTTTTGTTTTTGCATCATTTCTCTATAGCTTCCTTGCCACTTCCTTTTTAATCATTGCTCATCTTCCTTTTCCTCCCAGGCCTGTTGTGTGTAAGAGGGTCTTTGTGTGTGGGTGTGTATGGGGCGGGGGCTATCAATGGGCAGAGAAAAACCAAAACTCGGCCACCAGCTTGCAGGAATTATTCCTATGGCACAGGGTTGGATATGAAAATATATTATTTGAGCATTTTCCTACTCGCAGCCTGCTGAGTTCAGTATTGCACAGCTGCTGATAATGCAGTCTCTCTCAATCCTGCCTCCTGAATCAACAGACTGCTTTCTGTAAATATAGCTTGTTTGTGGTATTTCTCACTTCTTCATACAATCTGGTTTCAGGAGAAATTCTCGCCTTCAGTCCATGCATATAGTCCCTGTTGTTTTAAAGAAGGAATTGCTTGGTTTTTATTCCTCAGAGGTTGTGCTTCCTACTGAGAACTGAAAGCTTTCTCTAGATCTGCAGCCTTATCTTTTATTTCTACCCTGTGAGTATTCAGTCATTCATATAGCAAATATTTCTGAATGCAATATGCCAAGTACATTGTTAGTTTCTGGACAACATTTGACAGCATGAAAATTTGTGGAATATGCCCTCAAAGCACTTTGAGTATTGTGAAGAGAGAGTTAGGCCCACAAACAATGACAACACAATATTAATTGCAATGATGGAATAATGCACAAAATGCTTCAAGATAAGAACAATGACTGAATCTGCTTAACTTGAAAAAAGGCTGATGGACAACAGGGGGATGAGAACATGAGTCGGGGGCGGGGGTTGGGGGTTAATGGGGGGATGAGGACACATTTGTAATACCTTAACCAATAAAGAAATTTTTTAAAAAAGAAAAAAGGCTGTAGTTGACTCATAAAACAGGAGATAGACCGGCTGCATGTAAGGTTCTGTGGAGAAGCAGCAGTGACTAAGGTAAACTTAAACTTGTCCTGATGAAGTCTATACCCTACTTGGCTAAAAACTGTGACTTTTTAACTGATAGATTAAGGATGAGTAGGGTTTTCCACAAGAATGAAAGAGAATGTTCTAAGCAGTGGAAAGAATCTGCAAAAGAAGAGAAACAAGAAATTATGGCAAGTTTATGAAACTGTGGGAAGGGTAATAGTGAATCATAAAAACCAAGCAGTGCTTGAGACAGAAGATGTAGCTATACAGGTGGGGTAGCAGTAGGACAATAGAAGAAAGTACACATATGTGTTATCACGGCAGTTTATGTTTTATCAACCTTTATGGAGGTGGGAACGTTGAAGAATTTGTAACAAGGGATGAGACAATCACATTAGTATGTTAGTGACAACACTCATAAATAAATATGAAGGAGTGATTAGAGGTCAAGACTAGAGTCTGGGCCATGGGCAATGTGTCTATGTTGACAGGTGAGCAATAGGGAAGTTCTGTTGTATTGAGATATAACACTATATAAGTTTAAAGTTCACAGCATAATGATTTGAATTTACATATATTGTGAAGTGATTACCATAGTAAGTTTAGTTAATATTCATCATGGAAAGAAACATTATCCAAGTCCACATTGCTTATTAAATGTATGAAAGAGTTGAGGCATTCTGATATGCAAAATTACCTTGGTGTATTTTAAAACAGCAATCCTAGGTTCGATTTCAATCTAGGAAGAATATCAGCAAATTTTGGAGTTAGAAAATATATGTTAAAGTGAATCTATTTCATGATTCTAAGGAAGCAGTGGAGGCCTTTAGAGAAACCTGTTAAAGGGTAATGGTAGAGTTAAGCATTCAATCATTCATTCATTCATTGATTCATATCATACTTTGTAAACACCTCTTCTTGAAAACAATTGTGGATGCTAAAAGAGGAATAAGGGATTGTTATTTCAGCCTGAAAGTAGGTTTTTCCACACCTACTAGGTACTTAATATGTAAGAGTTTCCATTTGAATGAAAGAAAACAGTAGAGAGGGACCTAGCCTTGCAGGGAGTGTGGATGTGGGGGACCAACAAAGGCTGGTGGTGCCACCTAGACGGTCTTGCTGGCGTCTGTAATGAGGACACTTTTGGTAGCTGTTGATTTTGTATGAACAAAAAGTTCTTTTTTTTAAAATCTTCACTTGATGTTTTTCCATTGATTTCTAGAGAACAGAAGGGAGGGAGGAGGGGAGAGAGAGAGAGAGAGAGAGAGAGATCAGAGACACATCAATTAGTTTCCTACCGCACGTGCCCCTACCAGGGCTGGGGAACCTGCAACTAGGTACATGCCATTGATGAGGAAAGAGAAACTGAAACATGTTTCCTGGACCCTCCCACACATCTCTGACTATCTTTACTTATAAAACCCTGTCTTTGCCAGTTGTCAATATCCACCTCTTTCTTCTCAGTCCATTTCAAAAGTTATCTCTTTTCATGGAATCACTTCCAGTTGCTGTAATAAATTGTGATATGCCTTTTCAAACAAGAAAGAACCTTTACTTACTTCTTTTATAGCTGGTATTGATTGATTGACTGCTTTGCATTATAGTTAGCTTTATATTTGTCCTTTCGCATCCCAGGTTGAAAGTTTTTTGAGGACATGAGGCCAATATGACTTATTACCGTGATATTTGCTGCAGAGTCATGCAAAGCTTTTCCACTAGGTACTTAATATGTAATAGTTGCCATTTGGATGAAAGAAAACAGTAGAGAGGGACCTAGCCTTGCATGGAGTGTGGATGTGGGGGACCAACAAAGGCTGGTGGTGCCACCTAAACTGTCTTGCTGGCGTCTGTAATAAGAACACTTTTGCTAGCTGTGTTGATGAACAAAAACAAAGCTAGTAAACTCAGCCATCATTAATTGGTTTACAAGTTTCCAATCTTAAATAATTTTGTTTTCATTGAATTGATTGGTTGCTTTTTAAATAGGTTAAATGGCTTGCTTGTTCTGGCATCAGTTGATATAACCCCTATTTTGAGATGAAATTGCTGAAGTTATTTAATCACAAATTTTATTAAATAGTTTGCAAGTCTCTAGACATAATGGGAATTTAATTTAATTATGCTAGCTTTTATTTACAAAATAGTTAAATAGTAAATTCATTTAAATATGTTCTTTTGTACTATTTGAGATATATATGAGATTTACTATACTGTATATATGATTTGAAATGCTTTCTAAACTAGAAGATATTTTTAAAGCACCAGAAGAAAACAGGCACAAAAATGTCATGGGAAATATGATTTAATATTTTTTCTTTAGTTTAACAACTTGCAAACACATTATTCGATTCTGGCTTTGGTTTTAGTCAAGCTCTTAGCTATTTAAGATGTTTTATTCCTAATTTAAATGGCAAGAAAACCTTTGTTGGTCTCTAATGGTTTTTCTAGGTCAGCAACTTTATCAATAATATTTTCAACACAATTGAACAATAAAAATAGATACTACTGAAGCAAAACCTTTTTTTAGAAAGATAGTCTATCTTGAAATATTTTGCATTTCTTATTTCATCCATGCCAACACAAGGAAAAATAGTCACAATTTTAAAATTCATTTTCAAATATGGTCTTAGTTTGGTATGGTAGAAAGAACACTTGAATTCTAGTTCTGTCTTTTACTCAGTCATTTACTGAGTCAGATCATCAAAAATTAATTGTCCTGAGTCTTCCTGCTTAAATGAGGAGAGTAATAAGATCTAAAACATCGCTGTGATGGTTTAATAAAATGTAAAAATGCATGTAAATGATAATGTACTGGATGCTTTAAATATTAGTAAATTGAAACATGCTTACTACTTAACATTTGTAAAAGAAAAAAATAAATAAGGAAATTGTAACATGATGTAAGTTAAGTTCTCCTGACTATTTCTTTAGAAATTAAATTAAGAAGAATTTTCTTAATGTTGAGCCTAAATTGTTACATAAAATCAAATTAAGATAAAACTATGAGACAATGTTGCCTAAGAAAAATTGTAAAGTGTTAAAGTAAGTATTTTGCTTGGAGGTCACTTATGAGAAACTGTGATAGATATAAAAGACTAATCTAACAAAGAGAAACTGGAAATTACATGCGAAAGAAAGGTAGGGGTCAGGTCAGGACAGTATTTTTAAATGGTCAAGAATAACTTGAAACCAAATAAAAATGCAGCTTTCTTATATATTCAGATTCAGATTTGAGAACAAAGAAGCAGTATTTTAAACAAATATTTTAAAAATTATCTCAGATAATTTTCCAGAGATATTTCAATGTATATTACTTGAGACCTTTAAGTTTAAAGACTTATTCAATTCATAGGTATTGAATTCTACTTGCCATTTTTATTTGCAGAAAGTATTGAAAAAGAAAAGTGATTAACTTTTAATTATGAATTAAAGTTAATGACTTCTCTGGTTAAAAGCACTGAAATAATTTAATTTGAGGTAACTAAAAGAGAAATATTTTCTGGCTTGAGAGTATTTTGTCTTTTGTTTTTGTTTTTGTTTTGTTTACAAAGAACAGAGAACAGAGTTTAGTTTGGACTTAATGTAATAATAAAATAAAATGTAAAATCGGAAGCTATTATGGAACTTAAATAATGGAAAACAGTATATATATTCTACATGATGACATGTCTCTCAGTTCTGAATAGCTAAACATCTCCATGACTTTTCCAATGTTTATATGAATCACTAGAGGGCAACATACCCTATTCCTTTAAGATCATGTATACCAGTCTGAATTGCTTATAGTTACAGGGAGTGAAAGCAGAGCCCAAACTGGTAGGAGTCAGAAAGATAAAAGCTGAGACTTTAATTATTGCTTAAAAAAATTAGTTGTTTTACTAACTGCAGGAGACCACCAGTAACCAGGTATTTAGTAGAAAAAAACTATGAAATGAATTAAGGTTTTTCTCTTAATTTTTGAAAAAAATCAAGTACACATAATCACTGTCCTCTAAAGGTATGCCCACAATCATGCAGAATATAAAACAAAGTCATGAAAAATGGAGCCCTTTTTTATATGTCAAACATGAATCAATTACAGAATAGCAGAATCTCTTTTCTCTGTGTGGAGTGTGGCCTGGGTTTGTTCTTTATATTGTATTATATGGGCTCATCTCATCATTGCTTAGGTTTAAAAAAAAAAGAATGAATCTTCCAATGGGGACAGAGCCAGACTGTCTCTTCAATCAAGGGGGGAAAAAAAAGAATACCTTAGGAATCATAGTTCAGATTTTCACACTTAATATTAACTTTCTTTTCACATTCTTATATCTAGACACTGATGTTTTTGTTGTATTTGGGTTTTAATGATGAAATGTCATAAATCCACTTTGGAGAAAAGTTAGTCACAATTATGAATGAGTAGAAAAAAAACAAATTTAATGAACAGATTTTCTGTCTCCAAAGGATTTTTTAAAAACAGAAAGAACTAAGGTGAGAAAAAATACAAATATGGAGGTAGAGAAACTGGACAGAATGAAAACAGAACTGCATGTTTTAAATGGAAACATATTCTAAAAAAGAACATTTTATATTTTAATGATTATAATCTAATTTTGTTGCTTCAATACAGCAAGTAGTAGTTTCCAGTTAATTTTTAAAGCACTGAATATGTGCTAGGAAAATGCTTTATTATCTTATTTAGTCCTCTGGAATAATTTATGGAATTAGAACAATACCATCTGAACTATACATGTGTAAAGTGATATGTTAGAGGCTAATTTAGTGGTGGAGCTGAGACACAAATTCAAGCCATGAGCCCAGACCCTGCAGTCTTAACTACTGTGCTTCTCTGCCTTCCATGGATAGATGCAATCTCAGGAGGAGGAGAAGAAGGCCGTGGTCATCTCTGCCAGAATGTGGGCATGTAAGTTTCACATTCATTTAAAACTGCTAAATCCCCTCTTATTTTACTGGTCTAACAACCTACATTGCTTGTAAAATGTATGAAAGAGTTTAGACATTCTGATTTGTAAAATTAATCTGGCTTACTTAAAAACAGTAATCCTGGGTTCCATTTCAATCCAGGAAGCATATTAGCCCAATTTAGAGTTGGAGAATATGTGTTAAAGGGAATCTGTCTCAGGATTCTAGGGATAGTGGGGGCCTTTAAGGAAACTTGTTAAAGGGTAATGATAGAGTTAAGCATTCATTCATTCATTCATTCATTCATACCATACTTTGTAAATACCCCCTTTTTAAAGCATTTGTGGGTGCTAAAAGAGGAATAAGGTATTACTATTCCAGCCTGAAAGAAACTGAATAGTCTTTTATTTATCTCTGACTTGATATCCTAAAATTTTACTTTTTCCCACTAAGAGTTAAACTACTGAGCAATGAAATCATATTGGGGTAAAGGGGGATCAGAAATAAACAGGCACCATAGAGCTCTCAGTGCTAGTGGGCCTTCTGAGGTCTAACTATAATAATTCATTCTTTAATTTTGATTTTCTCAAAATTCAGTATTATATTTGTCTTCCACCTACCATGCAAAATATAAAAGTCAAAACCTCTACATAATTTAGTCTTAGAAGGGTGACCTTAAAAAGAAAATCACCTACAGATTTATGAGTTATGGAGTTATAAGAAGTTAATTATACCTTTAAAAGTGATTGGTATAACAGTAGTTTCCTGTTAGCCTACATAGTCATCTGAGTCTAGGTTATGCTGCAGTAACAAATAATCCCAAAATTTTAGTAGCTTATAACCCAAAGTTTTATTTCTTGCTCATACTACCTTTCCATTGTGAGTCAGCTGAAAATGCTGCTCCCCCCAACACATTCTCTTCACTCTTGAATCAGCCTGCCTAAATGCCCACTACCTTGAACATTGCCTTTGAACATGGCAAGGGGAAAAGAGAGGTCTGAAGGGTTTCACATCAGCATTATACATTTTGAGCTGGTTTATAACTCATGGCCCAGAATTACTCCCATAGCCCTGCTCTACCACATGAGAGCTTGCTTGAAAAATCAACCCGCTATAGTTCTAGAATGGAGAAAAACCAGAAGTTGGTTTTTACCTTTGCTTTTGACCCAAGTACGATGCCTAAATTTTATACATGATTTCCAAATATCAAATAAAAACACAACTTTTGACAATATAAAATATATATATTAAGGGTAAAATTTAAGCCATTGATATTTTATAGTCTTCCTGTTTAATTAAACTTCCTGTAAGTTTAGGCTCTGAAGGAAAGGGATAACAAAAAAATATGCTTTTTCTCTCTCTAAGTTGACTTATAAATATAGATTCTTATCCCAGTTTCACAGATCAAGATGGCTATGTTTAATAATAATTAGTAGTAGTAGTAGTAGTAGCACAGATGAAGTTTGCAGACTCAAAAACTTAACCAGCTTCATAATGCTCATCTATAATGCTTTTGTGTTCTGGTTCAAGATATTTTGGTGGTCTCTCAACTGCTCTATATAGAATAGTTTCAATTATGAACATATGCCTGTTTTAAGAAAAATGTATTTTACTATATTAATAAAATATAGTCTGGCATTGTTAATTTTTCTTACTTAGATATACTATATATGTTCCATTATTTATTTATTGGTTTTCAAATAACTTATTTTCTTTTTTGCTCCCAAATTCATGTTATAGCCAATTACCATGTCTTCTTTTGGTGCATTTTAGTTACTAATATGATTTCTGAATTTTATAAACTACAGAAACTCTATCCCAAATGATACATATATTCACTTGCCACCATGCAGTCACACTCCTCCAGTTCTTTTCTTTATTATAATCAATTTATAAAAATGTCTGGATTTTTTTCTTTGCTAGTGTTTGCTCTTTAAAATCAAGTTTGAAAATAAATTAGGTCTATACACAAATTATCTTAAACAAAAACTAATTTTAAGGAGATTGGCTATAAATAATACACTCACAATATAAGGGCTGTCAGTAGAAGAGGAACATAAGAAATGCCAGCCTGCTCACTCTGAGAAAATACATTGTTTCTGGTTCTCAAACATCATCAATGTATAATTTCAGTTTGGGTAAAGTTCCTGCTTTTAAAATATTTACTTCTCACTATCATTGATTTAAAAAATAACTAAACATATGCTCAAATTTTATTGTAATTGTGGACATGTGAGAGAAATGGTAAATGGATGAGATGAAGCAATGAGATATTAAAACAATAAGAAGGGTTAATTATAAAACTTAAAAAGTGACATTTCCCACAAAATAATTTTAATAATGGAAGTACATAGATGGAAAGTTAAAGGGTACAAAGGGAAATTATGAATTAAATATAAGAAAATATTTGTTTTTAGAAGAGAAAAGGAAAACTAGGAAAGTGTAAATTTGAGAAATGTATTCCAAATAAGCTATACTAATTAGTTTTTCTTTTTTTAATCACTTAAAACTTTTTAACTATAAGTGTCGTCAAAGTCTGTTATGCAGAATCCACCAATTTCTCACTTTCTCAAAATGAAATAGTCCTTGAAATATTTATTATGCCACTAGGGTGCCATTCAGTAAATTGCTTCTTCATAAGCACTAAATTGCACACTAAGGTCTTGAGCAAGAAAGCTATCTACCTCTAGGTTTATAAATATTATCTCATTAGTGCTAAAACACACCTATGAGGATGGAAAATGGAAATAGAAAATATTTCTTTCATTTTAGAAGTTGAACAATTGAGACAGTCAACATAGAACTTTAGAAATGTCAATGTTCCAAATTCCAGAACTCCCAATGTAAAATCAAATGTTCAAACTTTTAAATAAATAATTTATAACTTAGTAGATATCTGCACATCCACGTTTGCAAAGCATGTGCTAGGAGCTATGAAAAATCAGACTTCACAAACCTTTGTCCAGTTTGTTATAGCAGAGTCCTTGCCATAGCAGTAATGGTGGACAAATGAGAGAAATGGTAAATGAGTGGAATTTAAAAAGTGAATGATTGGATAAAACTTAAATGTTCCCATTTGTCCTCGAGATGATATTAATCCTGAAATAAAACATTAATCCTGACAGAGAAAAAGGACAAAAAGAAATTATGACTTTGGACAAAGTGCTTCACAGAAATGCCTTCCACTTTGTAGTACTTTAACATTTCTTTTACGATTTACCATTTTCTGGCTGTCTTTATTTCCTGCAGTTTTAGTTGTGAGTTATTTCAGCGTATTTACACATTTTCATGACTCAGTTGTTTTTATTGCCCATTTGCTGCTCTCTGCCAGGCAAGATGGAGCAGAGGCAAGCTAAGCCCTCGAGGGCATGAGACTAGACTGTCCCCACGTTCCAGCATCTGCAGGACAGCTCCATCTTGCTACTATGGAAGCTGTGATGACACTGAGAGCCATGCTGAAGCTGTGGGCCTCTTGGGTCCTTACTAGTCCACCTTGTCCTGTTGGACCCAGTGCCCTGGCTCTTGCTAATACCACTTCACAACATGTCAAGATCAGTATTTAAAGCGAAATTGTCTAACACCATTAGTGTCCCTTGCATTCACACATGTATTCAGTAATCCCAGACCTCTATCTTTCTGAGTCTGATTCTTCTTCCCATTTGACATTTCTGTAATTTCAAAGACCACAATTCTAGTCCCAATCTCCTTTTCAAGCAGGTGATTACTAAGCACCTACATAAACATTTGAGTGCAATGAGATGTGTGCAGGGAGGTAAAGCTCATCTCTACTCCCTAACCACATCTAAGCCTAAAACACTCATTAAGTCCAAACTACTATTATGTGTTTCCCCAGAACTACGTGTGGGTGCTTGACAGATAACTAAAGAGGGCACGTGGGGCTGCCAGCTTAAAAGTAAATTTCAGTCCTCTGGCTTTAGCTCCTTTTCAAACATGTTACAGTTCAGTCTCCGCAGGGCTCCTCACTACAATTATATCAGTGTTCCCGAAGTCAAGATATATCTTCCCTGTTCCTGGTGTATTTACTTCACTCACCCTCTACATTTAAAAGATTATATTTTACTCTAGGGGAAAAAAACTATTTGGAGAAATGTCTGTGTTCCATGTTTTTGATGGAATGTAGATTTCCCATGTAAATTCCTCACCTTAAAAATTTTACTAATAAAGTATTTCAAAGAGGAATTTCAGCTTTTAAACTAGGAGAATAAAAAGACATGTTCAGAGGGAAAAACCTACAATTTTATTGTGAAACACATTTGAACTCTGGCTTCCTAGTACTTTTCCCCTTGAAACCTGAAATGAGTGGTAAGGGTCATATTCGCCGCAACACTGCTTCCCTTACCTAAGTGATCTATTTCAGTTATATCATTGCCAGTTAAAGATGACCTTGTGCTACCAACGTATTTTCAGTGATTGATGGTGCCAGAGATGTTGACATTTTCTGCACTTTTTATTCTTCTCTGTGACTTGGCTTGGTCTCTACAGTTCCTTTTTGTTTGTTTGTTTTTTGTTTTGATTTTTGCCAATCCTGGCCCTTTCTCTATTCCAAAAACAATTGAAACAAGGTGTTATTCCTCGTTTTATTTTTTTACATGAATCTTTATTTTTTAATTTAAATTCTTTATTGTTTAAAGTATTACATAAGTCTCCTTTTCTCCCCATTCATTCTACTTTGCTCAAGCCACTGAATAGCTCTTGAAGTTGGAATATGTAAAAGGGGGTAAGAAAATGGCTTAGTATTCAGAACCCTAAATACATACATTAAGGTGGTCAATTCTGTGGGTAAATAACAGCATCAGGTCCTCAGCAGCTCACATCAGGCCAGGGGCTCTGAGGTGACCTTTGCCCAATGAGCATAACAAATGTCTGGCTTAGAAACTGTCCCTGAAATCACAATTTTATTGACCAGATTAAGATAATGTGAAGTTTTTCCTCTCTTTATTAGCTACTGCTTTACTTCAGAAATAATTTAATGGAATCTAATCATTTGTTTAATTGGTGGTAAAAAGAAATCATTAATGGGACTCATCATACCACTACCTCCCTTTGAGGAAGGCGTGATTGCATAATGGTGTGTGATCATAATTTTATGTGCCAATTTGACAATGGGCCATGAGATGCCCAGAATACTGGTTAGACATTATTTCTGGGTATGTCTACTAGGATGAAACTGGAAGATATTAGCACTTGAATTGGTAGACTGAATAAATCAGTTGGCCCCTCCCCAGTGTGGGTTGGCATCATCCAACCCCTTGAGAGCCTGGTTAAAGCAAAAGGCAGGGGAAGGCTAGTTTAACTCTGCCTGTGTATCTGAGCTGGGCATTAATCTTCCCTGCCCTCCAAACTTCTGCTTCTCAGGCTTTCAGACCCACATTGGAATTTGCCATCAGATCTTCAGCTCTTAGGCCTTGAAACTACACCACCAACTGTCTCTAGCTTGCAGACAGCAGATCATGGAACTTCTCAGCCTTCATAGTTATATGAGCCAATATTTTATAGTAAAACAATCTCAGTGTTTACCCCCTTTTCCCTCCCTGCTTCCCATCCCCTCTCCCTTTCTCTCTCTCTCTCTCTCTCTCTCTCTCTCTCTCTCTCTCTCTCTCAAGATTTTTTCTCTGTTCTCTGAGAATCCTGAATAATACATGGTAGGAATGAGCCTATGAATTTGGAAAAATTTTAACTCATTTTCCAGTACTGACTTTATGAGAAATATTGTAATGTGACTAAATGCTTGCCTTCCTATCTTAATGTATTTTGTTTACCTCCATTCAGATGTGTTTTCTACCATTCTTCACCTGCTCTGTGTTTCAGGAGGCTGACTTGTATGGGCTGCATCAAATGGGCTCTCTAGTCTTCTAGTGACTGGTTGGGTTTGGCTAATAGAGGAACTGGTAGGAGACTGGAGGTCAGAGAGAGAGTCCTGTTTAGTGATTCCCCAGTTCTCTCCCTGCTGACTATTTCATCTCCTACCAAAGAACAAAGTTCCCATCCACAGTGGCCTTTTCCTTCATTCCCT
Organism: Myotis lucifugus; assembly: GCF_000147115.1. NCBI lineage: Eukaryota > Metazoa > Chordata > Mammalia > Chiroptera > Vespertilionidae > Myotis > Myotis lucifugus. The sequence continues at coordinate 2,188,499 of NW_005871207.1, read as the reverse complement.
CTGTTACAACTCTTAAGGTATTTAGGTATCTCCTCCTCCCCGCAACATTGCCTGGAGCTGGGGGTGGTGATATTTCTGTAGTCATTAGCTCTAGGGTATCTCTACATCTTATTTTTGGTTTGTCTTTAACCTGCCAACACATTTGTAAATTGTCCCTTTATTAAACTCTTCAATTGCCCTTTTTGAGCATGTCATCTGTTTTCTAACACCAGGTAAACCTCTCCTTCAATTGTTTTCACATCTTAGAATTATTATGAGAATAGAATAAGATAATAGTAACTGTGAAATAAATGCTAACCACATTATTAATATAATCATTCTATTGTAATAGAGGAGGTAAAACTTTTATTGTTCCTGATGACTATCTAAAACAATTTAACATTTAAGAATGGTTATAATCGGTGCCACTCTGGGTACTCCAAGAAGCAGAACCAAAACAAGATTAGACATGCAAAAGATTTGTGGAAGGAAATTCCTGTAAAAGAAAAATGTGCAAGGAGAGCCTTCAGACCACATTTCAGTCCTGACAGATGGGAGGGGATGGTGGGCAGGGAGAAGAATTGAATGCAAAGTCAGACTGTTCCGAAGATAGTGTTGGTAAGGCCACTGGTAAGTCCTTGAACCAAGGCTACCCCCTAGGGTCCCCTAATACTGCAGGAATAAGCCAACACTGATGCTCTCAGCCATGTTCAAGTGTTGACTCGGAAGAACCGAGAGGAAGTGAGGTAGCAGGCACATGGTGAATGCAGTGGACAGTCAGTCAATACTTCTTACTGCCACAGGAGAGTTCAGTGGTGGCTACAGATTGAACCATGTATATGGTGTGAGATAAGGGTCTAATTTCATTCTTATGTAATGGGATACATCCCAAACCACTTATTGAAGAGTCTGTCTTTTCTCCTTAGTGTGTTCTTGGCACCCTTGCCAAAGATCAGCGGACCATAAATGCGCAAGTTTATTTCTGACCCCTGTATTTTTTCTATTGACCTATATGTTGTTGTTGTTGTTTTTAATGCCAGTACTACGTTGTTTTAATCACCTTAGCTTTACAGTAGCATTCAAAATCAAGGAGTGTGATTATCTCCAAGGAGAATGAGAGCTGGGCTTTTTTGCCTGTTTGCACTAAGCCAGGAGGAAGAGCCTGGGAAGTGTACATGTGCCCACTTAAACAGACCTGCCTCTGATTCTCTGAGGTCCAAAGGACTAACAGGTGCAGGGCCCCATCAGTTCCTAGGGGTGAATGTGTTAGGAGCCAGTCTCTCGGTGACAACCATAAAAGCTGGGGTGCTAGATATTTGGTCAAAACCCTTTGCCCTTTAATAAAAGGGAGAAGCTGAAAGCTGAGGATTCCTTCCTGATTATATGGAGGTGTGCGGAGGATAAAGTTTGTGACACAACTGAGTCTCAGCTTTTTACTTGCTTCAGTGGGGGGATTTCCTCATTTGCTCGGTGTGCAGGAGTCTCCTGACTAGTTTCCGGTTTTCTCCCAGAGGGAATTGCCCCATGTGCAGCTGCTTATTTGTTGTGTGTATGGGAGAGAGCCTCCTCTGCCTGCCGTCTTACTGATTCCGCTCACAGAGCATCATTTCTATTCAGGACACTTCTATGATAGACTCAGCTGTTGGGAACAGCCCTGCAACTGACCTAATTCTAAACACTACTCAACAATGGAGCTGTCCTAAAAATTAATTATATTTTGTGGAATTATTTGGATTGAAAATTATCTCTTTGACCTAAGGGCTGACGGCACCTATTGCCTCTATTTTAATAAAGAGTATAGATTTAAGAGAAACCCTAGGCATGACTTAATATGTCCATTTTTTCCTTTAATAGCAACTCCAAGTTCTTTTTCATGTAATTATTAGAACAAGTACTATTTATTGGTTAGTTCAGCATTTTTCAAACTGCTTCAAAGGCCTGCCTCTGTGGGCTGATAACAGAGCTATATAGCATACTGTTTATTGTAAAATAATTTTGGAAAACACTGAATTAAATAGGTTTCTTTACTATAGGACTTCAGTTGGACTTTTTGTTGTTATTTTTTAATCAAGATTTTAGAGATAACTGTTAGGTTCCTCTGAATTTTCATCTTTAGGTTTTTACTTTGATCAAACACACACACACACACACACACACACACACACACATTGGGAAAGGGGGAGATGTGCAAGCATAGGAATTGGAATGATTTGTTAATTATATTCACAATATTCTCATTCTAAGCTACAACAGTGCCTTATAGAAATTCTGCTTACTTATGTCACAGACCCAAGGGATACATTTGCATGTATTTTTATTTCAGAGCAGTGCATTTATCTCTAATTACCCTACTTTGTTTTACAATTCTATTCTGTGGCCTGTGGATTCATGCTTCGGGACTGTGTTCTGGTATTAAGACTGTTCCATGGACTTTGTATGAGCTCCATAATTTATTCCTCAAATGCAATCTGTGAAAAATACGATAAAGTGTCTGGGAGGGGTGTGAGGAAGAAAGGCAGATGGCATGAATGATGTCTCATTTTTCTGACAAAGAATAGAACAAGGATGGAAAATGATATACTGTGAATCCATTGCAGTGACAAAGATTGTAATGAGAATTGGTAGGAACATAACTGGCTGCATTCTCATTACACTCGGTGGATGGATTGTAATCTTCTCATTCTCCTCAGAGGCAGCACCCATCCTCTGCCGACGGATGAGCCTTCCACGTAGCTCTGCTTCACTTTTATATCGATATTTTTGATATAAATGGACCATGAGGAAAAGCAAGTGATACAAATTTCAAAATCGGCGCTGGAGCTCTAATTCTAGTGACTGGTCTAGTGACTAGCACGATTTTATTTGCTAATGTGAAAGGATATTAGTTTGCCCCTTAATAAATAGTAGTGTTTCAATCAGAAACTGTCTCTTTACTCTAGGTAAATGAAGGTTGATGGCTGTAGTGTTTGCAGCACAAGATGTACATAAATACTCAGATAACACAATAAAGGAAAAATGTTACAGAGTCTCAGGAGTTTTAGTTTTTTTAAAAAATCTATGCTATGCTTATTTTTATCATAACAATATGTAAAATTATGTAACAATATGTAAAAATGTAAAATTAATCTAGTGATACTTCAAAATTATAAATGAAGTTATAAAATTGTAAGTATTGACCTCTGTAGCAATAATACCATAAGCCAATTGCAGAATAAATTGAAAATATGTTAAAGTTGTTTTCTACAAAAAGACATGTGGTACAGAGTTTTATTACCAAGTCCAAACAAAACAAATATATTCTGAGTTTTAACTACTTGGAAATGACAACTTTCTTAACTAATAAAATGTATTAAAATATATCATCAGATATATTGTAGAGTAAAATAATATATGCATTTCCAAGTAAGAAGCAAAGCTTTAACATATTATCCAACATTGTCCTGATGGACCGATACATGTGCTAAGTCAGGAAAAATAAAATAATACTGTAAATGTAATCACAAAAATAACATTACATCAGGCCATAAAATAAAGTATTTATAGCTTACATGAATCATGATATATTTCAGATGTATGTTTAGTCTAAATATAAGATCTAAAATTGTGAGTGAACTAGTATAAAATATAGCAGCAGATATTCTGTCATCTTGAGGTAGGGTATTTTAGCTGGAAAAACTTCTGATCAATTTTCTATCATTTAGTTATTTTAAAGTAGAACCTAATATTTTTAACCTGGGTGGACCAATCTCTACGTGGTAAGAGACTGTGATGTATCTTTACCAGGTTTCTGATCTTTCAACTAAGGATGCAAACCATACTCCTTCCTGACCTGACAGTAGAAGCATATGGCCCTTATTTGAAAAATATCAAATTTATTTTCTTCTTCATACATATTGTTTTTTCTGAAAATAAGACCTCGTATCTACTTACACACACACTTAAACATAAAGGCCACTAAACAATGAGCTATAAAAGATTGCCCAGGAGTTATGCAGCCAGTTTGTTAATGTTCTCCAATGTATCTATTATGGGGTTTACTCTGACCATTACATAGCTGCAGAACTGAATCATAGTCTTTTGTGCTTGGTACCCTTTATTCACCTCTGCCTTTCTCCCCAATACAATTGCTTTTCATGAATTGAACTTTGGTGTAATGTATCCGCCTGCACTGGGGTGTGTTAAAAGCAGCAGTCCCACCTCTCTCTTTCATACAGTCACTATGAAGACCTTGTTTGAGAGTATTTATTACACTGAGCTACATCCTGTTTTCTAAGAATGCAAGGGAATAATTTCTTAGGACTTAGGGCCTGGGGATAGGGATGATTCCCTAGAGTAGCTAGCATATTAGTAATTTCATGTACATTCTACATCAAGAACATGCTATAACTGTTTTGTTGCTATTATTGTTTAAATAAATTCAAAGTCAAAATATTCATCTTTGTGAAAGATTTTCAAACAATACATTTTCTTAGTAAACCTTAATTTATATTTTATGGATTTGCTATAATTATTATACTTCAACATATGTTCTTGATATTGGTAGCTGAATAATTTGAGATGAGTTAAAACATTTGGAAGTCATATTTAAAACTTAACAGTTCCATGTAAGTCTACATATCAGCATTTGTTAAATTTTGGTAGGCTTCATGCCTCTTCATAGAGAAATAGATATGAAATTTTGTCTATACCATACCAAAAACCCATTTAGATGAAAAAATTGGCTTTATAGGATACAATCTTTCACTTTGAATAATAGTTCTTCCTTTATTTACTTCCCTTAAACAAAGATAATTTTAAAGTCCATAGCCAATCATTTCTTAATTTAAAATGGGATACTGACAAAATCTTATCATAAATGTGTATTTCAGTTTTTTAATACATATTTATATCCATCCTGTAATTGTAAGAATCTTATTGGATGGAACAAGTCCACAAAATGGCCAAGCTAATTGGATGAGAGATGACAATTGAAGAAGTGTTTTTGCTTTTTGGTCTTGTTTTGTTTTGACAGCCTTGAAGGATTCAAAGTTTTGACAGAGACATCAAAATCCCTTTTCTGGACATTTTAAAGCAGAGCATGGGTTTGATTACATGTGGTAACTGAACAGTAAACATGATAAAGACTTAGGTTCTAAAAACAACATTTGGGGGGAAATTATGGGTAAGTTGAAGCTTCATTTAGAAAAAAAAATAGAACAACAGAGAGAAACAGAAAAAAAACACACAAAAAAACAACAAACAAGACAAAAAACCCCACCCTGTACCATGTGGCACACAAATGAGAATTATGGCAAAGTTGCCCAGATTTCCAACGAAGCTGACATTCTGATTGCTATCTTGCCTGAGCTTTCCTTGGAATCTCCCTTTCTGCTCATCTATTCTGGTTGGATTTATGTTTCTGTAAGGTTCCTAAGACATAAAGGAAGTGAAACAATTCAGGAAATATTGGTGGGAATTCTATGTGCCAGGTCTTTTTAGAACTATTTAAGTTCTCATTCTCAAAAGACAAAAACAACAATCTATGTGCAAAGAATTGAGTGAGAAATGGTTAATTCTGATCTTGTCTTTTATTTAAAAACTAGAGGCCAAGTGCACAAAACTCATGCACTCAGGGGAGTCCCTCAGCCCAGCCTGCACCTTCTCACAGTCCAGGAGCCCTTGGGGGATGTCTGACTGATGGCTTAGGCCCTCTCCCCACAAGGAGTGGGCCTAAGCCGTTAGTTGGACATCCTTAGCGCTGCTGCGGAGGTGGGAGAGCCTCCCACCACTGTCTCTGCACTTGCCAGCTGTGAGCCCAGCTTCTGGCTAAGCAGCGCTTCCACTGTGGGAGCTCACTGACCATCAGGGGGCAGCTCCTACATTGAGCATCTGCTCCCTGGTGGTCAGTGTGCATCATAGTGACTGATCATTCTGCCATTTGGTTGATTTGCATATTAGTCTTTTATTATATAGGATCGTGTTTATCATGAGCACTATATTTAAAATTACAGCAAAAATAGTTTTAAAAAATCAAGCCAATAAAAAGTGAGTCTGCTTGGTTCCTAGGTATCCTCCTCTGTTTGTTATTTTACTTCCTAAAAGCTTTATAACAATGACTAGAGGCCCGGTGCACAAAATTTGTGCATGATGAGGGGGGGTCCCTCAGTCTGGCCTGCACCCTCTCCAATCTGGGACCCCTTGGGGGATGTCTGACTGCCTCTCGCAATCCGGGACCACTGGCTCCTAACCACTTGCCTGTCTGCCTGATCACCCCTAACCCCTCTGCCTGCCTGCCTGATCGCCCCTAACCACCTCTGCCTGCCTGCCTGATAGCCCCTAACTGCTCCCCTACCTGCCTGATTGCCCCTAACTGCTCCCCTGCTGGCCTCATCACCCCTAACTGCCTCTGCCTCACCCCATACCCAGGACTCAAGATTCCCTCCTCTGGCCAGTCACAGGCACCTGGGACGTTGGCTTCCCTCCCTCTGGCTGGCCGCAGGCACCCAGGACCCAGGCCGGCTTCGCTGGGCTGCAGGGGACTGTGGGCGAGCGGCTTCACCTGGGCCGCAGGTGCCCGGGACCACGGGGCGAGCGGCTTGCCCCTCTCCCAGGCTGCAGGCACAGCTGCTGGCCCCTGGGACTGTGGAGACTGTGGGGCATGCAGATTGCCCCTCTCCCAGGCCACAGGCGCAGGTGCAGCCACTGGCGTCCAGGACCGCGGGGCGTGCGGCTTGTCCCTCTTTCAGGCCACAGGTGTAGGCGCAGCCGCTGGTGCCCGGGACTGCGGGGCGGACAGCTTGTCCCTCTCCCAGGCCACAGCCTGACTGGTCCCCATTCCTCTCTCACAAGCTCATTAGTACCTGGCTGGTCCACTTTCCTCTCTCCCCAGTGTTGAGTGTCTGAGTTGTTATTGCGTGACAGTGTGAAGGCATGACAACCATTTACATATTAGCTCTTTATTATATAGGATTCCAGTGATGAATGGTTGTGTTTTTTACAAGAAGTATTTATATTAAATATTTTTTTGAATTTGAAACAATATATTTAGCCAATATTTTCTGAAGAGTTCTCAAAATCCAAATCGATGGATTCATTAGCTCAAAATTGCAACTGGCTTAGAGTATGTGCATGATGACCTCTCCTCACCTTTGCTCCATTGAGGAAGATCAGCTGGCCAGCAGGCACTCATTGTTTAAGCACTGGAGGTTGGGAGCTGTCTACTCTTCCCTACACCCAATCAGTAGACTAGCTCTTTGCCAGAGAACATGTGAAAAAGTGCAGAGCTGAGATGATAATGGCATTAGAGACTGGTTCTCAACCAGCATGATTCTGCTCCCTAGGGGAAATTTCTGATTATCACAACCTGGGGGAAGGGAATGCTATAGGCATCTAGTGGGTAAAGACCATGGGATTCTGCTAAGCACTCTACATTGCCCAGGACAGCCCTACACAACAAAAATTGTTAGAAAATACATTGTGCACCTATTAAGAAAAAAAAAAAGAAGGAAGGAAAGAAAGAAAAGCAGCAGACAACAGTATGGTGATTACCAGGGGTGGGAAAGGTAGAAGAGGGGTTAAGGAGGATAAATGGTGATGAAAGGATACTTGACTTGGACTGATAAACACAATACAATATACAGATGATATAATATAGAACTGTATACCTGAAACTTATATAATTTATATCATTTTATTAACCAATGTCACCCCAATAAAAATTCATTGCAAATAAAAAAAGAAAATAGGCTCTGTTCTTTCTAGACCAGCGGTTGCCAACCTTTCGGACCTCATGGGCCACAAGTGGTCCACAGACCACTGGTTGGTGACTGCTGCTCTGGGCACTGGCAGCGTGTGTGAGCACCGGGTAAAACCACAGGACACAGGAGCAAATAATTTTCAGTAACCACCAGGGGGTCTCCCCCATGACAGCAACCAGTGCCCTGTCTTGGTCTGGCGCCCTCACTCTCCTGTTCCACCATCCTGCCGCGGCCGACACCTGCTATGTTCCACACATGCCCCCTGGTGGTCAACGAACATCATAGTGACCAGTTCAGTTGTTCTGCCGTTCGATCTATTTGCATATTAGGGTTTTATATATATAGATAAGGGTGAGATGGAACAAATCATTCATACTAATCTGTGTAACATTATATACTCGAAATACAAGTGGAAGAAATGAGCTTTTCCTCCCTCGAATAAATGAGTTGATATAACATTAAGTTGATATAACAAAGTAATTATTGAAGTAACAGGATATTATTAACATGATAGTAATTATTGAAGTAACACAGATATTACATGGGCTTGCATGGAGGAGGTCCTCATTACATTTGATTCACCCTATCTGAAGGAGTAGCTAGACTTTCAAAACATCCTAAGTGTCAATAATCAAATCAATGCGATAGCTCAAAATGAGTAGTCTTATCAGCTTCACTTAAAGCTAGTTTCAGGATTTTAAAAATTCAGACTTTACAGGCTGTGGTTTTATTTCTTATTTTCTCTTGAACAAAAGCATTTAGTCCAGCACTCCTGTGAGATAAGCAGTTGATGGACTAAATGGATGCAGAGACTACATCCATACCAGTGGCAGACAAGGTAGAGAATTGATTTTATTTATTGGCAAAAACAAAGTCACTCTTGCATTAATGGTAGACAGATATTTCCAAGAAATACCCTTTGCTTTTAACCTCCTCACCACTGGCTGGCAGGCTGATGGCTCACTGGACAAAGATAAAGATATACCTAGTAGAAGTCATGGGTTTAGTCTTAAAGATAAAGAAACTAATTCAACTTCATTAACATTTTTATTTAAAGAGCTGATATAACTAATCTTGGAGCTGTAATTAAATAAAGATAAATGCTTATTGTTTTTATGGCGTTCAAAAAAATAAACACATTTCAAAAGGCTGTAGTGTGTTGTCCTTTGTATGGTCACATCACCACCTGAGCTTTGCACAGCTAATTAGTATCTTAATTTATTTTATTGCCCAGAATAAATCAACCCAGAGGAGTTTTTCATAGAAAAGCTGCCAATAAATTTCCCCAAAGTCTTTTCTTACCTATGAAGTAAACATAGATAACATAGGGAAATATCCTCAGTGTTATTCAGGGTATGTAGTTTTAGATAGTCTGCATATAATTTTATGGTGAGATTAATTGTAGACAGTAGACTCATTTTATGAAACAATAACATTTTAAGTCTCTTCTAGAGAAACAATTTTACTAAGGTACTCATGCACATAAATATGTATTACACTAATTTATAAAGGTAATTTTTAAAAATTGGTGCTTGTACTTTCATAAGGTTTATTGAAATCAATCCTGTACATTTATGATATTTGTGATGTGTAAAATTGCTACAAAACAAAGTTTTGCAATAAAATACATAAATCTCTTTTTATTCTATGCCAAAATTATAGAATTATAATTATAGAATTGTTAGCATGTCATGACTATTGAGTATATTGCAAAACAGAATAATTGTTTTATAACTCATAATTTGAGTTCATATACAAATGGCAAGATATAGGACAAGATACATATATGTGTATATATATATGTAGATATATATAGAAATAGACATATAGATAGAGATATAGATATACTAGAGGCCTGGGGCATGAGATTTGTGCACTCAGATGGATCCCTCAGCCCAGCCTGTGCCCTCTCGCAGTCTGGGAGCCCTTGGGGGATGTCCAACTGACGGCTTAGGCCTGGTTGCCATCTTTTGGATCTCACCACCAGTGGTCTGAAAACCACTGGTTGGCAACTACTATTCTAGACTGTTAATGAAAGAAGTTTATTAAACATAAACATGAAAAATAAATATAAAGCAAATTCTTTTTGTTTAATGAAGTCTACATATATATAAAAGGTTAAGTGTCCCTCCGACCATCCAACTGTTAGGTATGATGTGCACTGACCACCAGGGGGCAGACGCTCAATGCAGGGGCTACCATGATGCACACTGGCCATTTAAAAATAAGTGGCACTACAGACCTGACACTGACAAACCAACACTTGGCTTCCCTCAAGTGGGACACAGGCCCCACCACCACCCCAGAGCGACACCCGACCAAATCACAGCCAATGCTGCCAAGACCCCATGGTGCAAAATGCATCCCCCAGTCCAACCTAGCCTGGAAATCGTGGCTGTGGGCGCCAGGTAATGACATCACGTAGCAAGGCTCGGCTTCCTCTCCCTAACAACTAGCCTCCTTGGAGTTTCTTCGGCCCAGGAACATGACTTGCTTTATAGCCAGGTACAAACATTTTACACTTTAACCAAATGTTTGTGAAGCATTATCCCATGCCTCATCTCATTTGATCCTAACAGAAGTCCTGCAGTAGATAAATAGGAGACTCAGTAGAATCCTATTTTCTTTTCATTAGCACAACAATGGAGATTTAGAAAGTTTAGAAACTTGACCCAACTGAAAAGAAGTAAGAAATGCTGGAAGTTGAATATGACTTCAGGTTTTCTCACTACGCAGAATATAGTTAAACACTGCTGCAGTTAAATATTTAACCCTTTGTTCTCCCTGTGTGATCTACAATAATAATCTGCTTCATGTTGATATTTACTGCTGTGTTGCTGACTATTACCTGAAAGAGAAGTTGGGGTGCTTCACTGGGCTGAAAAAATGTTTAGCTAAATCAGAAAGCAGGTCTAATTAAGCAAATTTATCATATATATATATATATATATATATATATATATATATATATAAAAAGCTCTCACTGGCAGCAATTGCACGTGTGTTTTTCCATCTGTCATTGTCGATCATGAATTTGGTTGACAGTTCTATTATAGAGAAAGGGCGAATAGTAATATTAAAATATTTATTCTAATTAATTTTCTTTCAATGTGCACAAATTTGTGCACTGGGCCTCTAATAAAATACATTGACATATATAGGTAGGCATTGGGGACTTTTCTATGATTGGGAAGCTTTCTGTAAAACAAATTATAACAATGTGAAAGAAGTTCCAAGGTAATCAAAATTAAGGCATTTACTTTTGCAAAAAACTTGAGAGTGGAAGTGTTGATATTGAACCTGGATTTAAGGACTAGTTTCAACACTTACTGGTCCTGTGACTTTGGGCAAGTTATAAAATCTTTTGGGGGACTTTACTTTTCTCATCTACAAGATGTGAGCGATGGTAATATCTTTCTAACCATTTTTATTTTGTGGGTTTTTTTTTGATGTTTAGAGTTACAATAACAACATGTAAAATACATGAACTGTAGTAGTTATCATCATTATTCATTACTATCCTGGATTTTCTTAGAGTATTTCAAAAACAATTAAAGAACTTTTAAAAGCTTTTGTTTTTCCCTAAGTTTTTTTTTTTAATCATGTTGATTATCACTTTTCCTGTTTGTTTAAAAAGAAAAGCACAGTACTTTAGGGGTGTGAGTACTATTTGGTTCACTCATTCATGTTGCAATTTAACAAATACTTATTTGAGCCCATACTGTACACTAATCACTATTCCAGATACAGTTTTGCAACAGAGGGGAAAACATAGATATAGCCTTTGCTTTCATGGAGATGTTTATTCTAGCCAGGGAATAAAAATAAATATTATTTTAAATACTATGAAGAGGTTATTTTAGATCAGATTATTTTAGATTAGAATATAAAATGTTTGAAATAAAATTTCTAAGAAATTGCCAATTAAACTTATTCATAAAAGATGAGAATAAATTCTATGCTCATAAATAACAGATGAAAGTTCTTGAGAAACAAGGGCAAGTACCTTAATTTGAGATGGATTATTTGTTCTAAGACATTTCAGAAGTCCATTGTTCTGGAAAATAATGATTTAGAGGACTGGAATGATAAGAGTTTTGTTAGAAAGGGTAAAGATCAACCATTCAGGGATTTATTTGTATGTCATGGAATGAATTTGAATTTATTCTAAGTATAAGGTGGAAAATTAAAGGCTTTATGCAGATGTGCATACTATGATTTTCTTTGTCATTGCTCTTACTGATATAATCACTGCCTAGGACTCAGGCAAGAATGAAAAGACAGCAGTGACTAGGAGTTACCTAGATATTCAGGTATGCTGAATGGCTTAGACTGGGGTGGGGGCTAGAATCAGAAGTGAAGAAAGGAAGGATTAGAGACATCATTTGGAGACAGAATAGATATGGCTTGATGGATTGATTGTAGGGTATGAGAGAGAGGAATCAAGAATTCCTTCTGGTAGGTGGATGTACTTTATAATTTGACTGAATGTTAACTTTCAGTTGAAGTAAATGTACACCTACCAGTTTATATATGTTGACAATGAACTAACTACATAAATGCCAAATTATTGCTGATAGTAAAGGAACATCCACTTTGAGATGTATGTTGTACTCTCAGAAATCTAAAAACAATAATTCCTTCCATTTAAAAGATTCTTAAGATTAATGAGTGTTTTTCCCCCAAACCCCAAATGTTTTTTATAGTGTTTTGTTGGAAACATTTTAGACCTTACTGGTTTCAGACTCTTTTATTTTTTCCCCCAAAAGATATCACATTCTGATCCTATATTTTGTTGGTGAGGAAACTGTGTTGGGAGGAATATATAACAAATATAGTTGGTGCTTCAGATACAAGTATTTTCGGGAGCAATTAAAGTATTTAACTTATTTCAGCAGGTTTATAAACACCACGTGCTCCTAAATACTTGAAAATTCTAAAGGTCAAAAAAAATCTGGCATCTATCTTTTATATATATAAAAGCCTAATATGCAAAGTGTCCCCCCTTGGGAGTTCGACCGACTGGGAGTTTGATTGCTCACTATGACGTGCACTGACCACCATGGGGTGGCAAGGAATGAAGGAAGGCCCTGGTCTGCAGCCAGCAGCAGGGGAAGGGAGGACCAGGCCTGCAGCCGGCAGCTGCTAGGGACCCTACCCGTGCATGAATTTCGTGCACTGGGCCTCTAGTCATTTTAGAAAAGTGCATGCTTCCACTCACAGTTCCCTTGCCACTTGAATAGCACTTGGTGTACTCCAAATTATAGCTATTCCAGGAGGAATTACAAGTTATATACAGGGGAGTATATGAACTATGTTTATCATCAACATAGTTCTGAGCACTACCCATGCTGGTAATGATACTGTCAGAAAAAGTCATGGAAACTGTGACATTGTGTTTCATTTGGTATTTTGTTCACTTTTTATGTCATGACCACACAATCTTTTAAGAAAATATGGGTGGTGTTTTTTTGTTTGTTTGTTTGTTTTTTTTCCTCAGCACTCTGGGTACCCATTAAATGCCTACTAGTCCCTAAGACCAGAACTGTTGAATGAACACAATATACAGTGTTGTCTAGTAATTCAAGATTTGTATGCTTATGCTAGCAGACATTGTTCTGAGAACTCTCTTATTTTTCCAAGTAGTTTATAGCTAGAAAGTAGACCCTAATCTTCATTTGACCTTTTGAGTATCACAGAATTCAACACACTGTCCTTCACTTTCTTTATCCAATACTTTCTGAGTAGTGGCAAGAGAAACAATGATATCATGGATAAGTCCAATCTACAAAACTGTTAAAAATTCACAAACTCTTTCAAGCACTATTTTAATTCTCTTTCCCATCAGTGTTTCACCAGAATTGTCAAAAAAAAAAAAAGAGACAACTTTGTTTATTGACCTTCAATTTTATTTTTGTTGTAAACATTATCAGGAAAATAGCCTGAAGACAGGTAGTTGCAGAGTGAAGAATAATTGGTTCTTGTGATATATAAATTGGAAAATTGGCCCTGCAATCCCTGAGAATTTACCAATACTTGGGCAGTTACTGATTGATAACAGTCATACTTACACATGAATGTGGTTCCAGGAAATTAGCAAATTCAAAAATGTAGGAACTTGACTCTTCGGCTAACCCATGGATACCCTGTTTTTAAATTATTTTTATTGCAGTTTATGCCACATTGAAGACTTCTCTGGATAGCAAATCCCATGAGTGCAAAGATTCTCCCTATTTTGTGTAGTAGTGTGTTCTCAGCAAGTAACACTATGCCTGGCACAAAATAAATATTTTTTATTTAATATATAAATCCTAATCTTTAGCCATAGCTTTATTAATTCCCTAGTAGATGGTTACTATAGCTTGTTTAACACTATATCATACAGTTGAATTATCACTTTTATAATATATTCTCACCTTTCTCACTTCATGGTGGAGCCTAATCATTTAATTCATATTGGTTTATTATAGAATTCACTGGCTCAATATACATTTTTAGGCATTAATATATTTTGTTAGTTCTGAGAACTTATACATGTAGTTTAAACTTTAAGCCTCAGGATTTATTTTATTTTTTTTAAGAAGGTGATCATAACTTTATTTTTACCATTATTTATAGTTGGGATGAAGTAAAGAAAAAAAAATTATCTAAAAAACATGATATCAAAGTGCCCAGTACCTTTTAAGCTCTTAGTGGGTTCCAGGTATTAACAACAATATCAGTTTAGAATAAAAGCAAATCTGATCCTTAAGTTTAGAATTCTTTTTTTTTAAAGGCAAGATTTCCTTCTTTTAAAAAATCTATTTTTATTAATTTCAGAGAGGAAGGAGAGGGATATGTTATATCTCACCAGAGATAGAAACATCAATGGTGAAAGAGAATCATTGATGGGCTGCCTCCTGCTGGGGAACGAGCCCACAACTCAGGTGCCCTGACCGGGAATCAAACCATGACCTCCTGGTTCATAAATCAACACTCAACCACTGAGCCACGCTGGCCATGCTTAGAATTCTTTTTTTTTTTTTTAAATATATTTTATTGATTTTTTACAGAGAGGAAGGGAGAGATATAGAGAGTCAGAAACATCGATGAGAGAGAAACATCGATCAGCTGCCTCCTGCACACCCCCTACTGGGGATGTGCCCGCAACCAAGGCACATGCCCTTGACCAGAATCGAACCCAGGACTCTTCAGTCCGCAGGCCGACGCTCTATCCACTGAGCCAAACCGGTCAGGGCTAGAATTCTTAATATTGAAGATTATGATACTTTAAACTGATCTCAAAAGTTGTGACTGCATCCTCCTGGCTACAGAACACACTTTTATATGACTATAGATTATCTAATGGCTATGCCTGAGAGTCGGAGAACATGGCCTTTTAGTCACAGAAAGGGAGGAATGAAAAGATGGGATATTTGCATCTGCTTTTTCTAATGTACTTCAAGGGATTCAATACCTCAGGCTGGACCACTCTAGCTGAGATTCTCATGCCACTTCTCATGGTCCTAAAAGCTCTTCAGTGAAAGTCACCTTGATTGCTCTTACCAGGAATCTTCAAATTGCTAGGTGCAGAAAATTTGTGTGGAAGGCTTCGACGGCTTCGACGAAACCACGTTTTGCTGATGAGACACTTATTGTGACCACACACTTTACACGTCACTGCTGACTTGCTTACAGTGCAACCAAGCTTTGGCTTCAGTGTCCCCTGAGGAGAATGTTTGAGCATGTGTTCCACAGGGCTATTTGTGAGGCTAAATTTTACCAATGGCTTTGGAAATAGAAATTTTACTTTTAAAGTATTTTATTGTTGAGAGTATTACACATGTCCGCCATTCCCCACCCTTGCCCTCTCCACCCCGCACCTCCCTCCCCAGGCCTTTACCACACTATTGTCTGTGTCAGTGGACTATGCATATTTGCATATAAGTTGTTTGGCTATTCTCTTCCTGTCCCCCCACACCCCTCCCCTCTGAAATATGTCAGTCTGTTTCATGCATCCATGCCTCTGGACCTGTTTTGTTTGTCAGTTTATTTTGTTCATTAGATTCTATATATAAGTGAGATCAATAGCAATTTTTCAATTTGTTCCTGCTAGTTCTCAAAATACGAAATATATATTCTATTTCACATGAGAAAGGAAGAAATGAAGATTTATAATCGCAAAAGACCAGTTTTTTAAGAAATATCTGTGTGAACCATTCAGTCAGTTAAATGTAACTGGGAGTAAATATGTCCTAGGGGGACTCCAAGACCATTTCAATGGCACTAAATGCTAACAATTATTGCATTCTTCACTGCCACATATTCGCAGGGGAGAAAAAACAACCATTCACTTAAGAAGGTCCTTGATAAAGTACTAAATATGTATTTTATTAGATCCCGACACTTAAATACACTTCTTTCTAATATTCTACATAATGAAATGGGAAGGACACGGCCAAGCACTTCAAAGTACAAGGGTTGTCTGGAGGAAAGGCACTGGGCAGTGGTCTGATTTGCAAGCTGCACTAGCCTGGCAAAGCCTCTTTAAAAAGTTCTTGCTTGCACATTTTAGTGCACTTATCAAAGACATCCATAACTGTCTTACATACTTTTTATAATTATTTTTTAATTAAATATCTGCATGGATTTTTCTCATCTACTTTAACAGAAAAAGAAATCACAGCAGATTAAGTGCAGAAGCACATGTGAAAACTCAGCTGTCTTCTCTTGTCATACATTATAAAGACCTACTCTTCTAAATTACTTTGTTTTGGAAAATGTATTTTAATCAAAATATGTTATTTATATCAATATGCAATGTGTTTATTGTTTTAAATGAGTATTTTTTAGAGTTCTCAATTCAAATTTCTAGTAGGGTAAATATTAATAGCTTTGACCCACAGATACAAAAGTTCTTGGGGACTCTGAATGATATTTAAGGGTCTTAAGATGTTCTACCTATATCAAACAACTTAATTGGTAGAAATATATGTCCTGTTTGAATCAAACTATTATTGACTTTGCCAGTTTGTTTCCTTTTCATAGACATTGTATCTTCAATTGATTAGTGAGGTAAAATCAAACTCCTTTAAAAAATAAACAATCTCATTGTATAAATTGTCCATTCAGTCACCCCCCAAAATTTTTATTGCTTGTTTAACATGTGTCAGGCCTTGTACCAGCTGCTAACATAGCAGTTAAAATTCTGAGAACCTCTTTCAGCTCTACTCAGAGATTCCTTATTACATTATACTCTGCATACCTATTTCTACATCTGTGCCTCCACTGAACATTAATTCACTAGTGATGTTTACATCATAATCACTGACCATATATCACTGACCCCAATTTTATTTCTAGTTTCAGTCCTATATGAATGGTCTGAAACCACAAAAAGATACCACTTCATATTCACTGGGATGACTAAAATGAAGACAGAAAACAAGTGTTGGAAACAATGTAGAGAAATTAGAAACTTTATGTATTGCTGAGTTTTTTTGTTTTGTGCGTTTTTTTGTTTTGTTTTGTTTTGTTTTTTTTTTTTTTAATATATTTTTTTATTGATTAAGATATTACATATGTGTCCTTATACCCACGTTACCCCCTACCCCCCCCCCCGCTCATGCCCCCACCCCCCGCTG